>NC_091020.1:20164000-20465125 GCF_041296385.1 Aphelocoma coerulescens
TGTTGATACAGCATTATAACTTCATCTTCTTTTTCCTTTTTTTTTAATTGACATTCAGGTGACTGTAAGACACAGGAAGGGGTAAGTGGCTTATGTACAATGCTTATAGCAATATCTTCCTGATAAATGGATTATTACCTCTAAAGTCTCGAAAAGCCATTGTTTACATTGCTATTTATTCTTGGATGATAAACACTTTTAGGGGAAAGGCTTTTTCTCATCATGATGACAGTCTTCTATATTTGTTGGAAGGAATTCTCTGAAGGGATTACTATGCTAGAATGATGTCTCTGGTGCTAAAAGGGCCTATGACATAAGTTACAATCAGTGTGAGATATCAAAACAGTAAGATTTCCATTTTTCTGGACCCTTGTCAATTATTATAAGCCAAATAATAAATCATGTCCTATTATGCAAAAGAAAAAAAAAAAAAACTTAGAACTTAATACTATTTTCTCAGGCAATATTTTCCTTCTGGATATGAGGGAATAGGGGCCCAGAAGTTATTTGTTTATTTTTTAGGATAAGAGGAGATACACACAAATATATGCAGATAATGTGTGTGTTTTGGGGAAAAAGAGCTATTGAATCCTTTGGGAAAGCCATGAACCAGAGTCATCTGGAATCAGGAGAATGATCACCAGCAGAAGGCAGTTTTATAAGAGGAAGATGCACTAATCTTTGCATTCAAAGACTGTGGATAAATGCCAAGAAACATCAGTTCTGTGATTGTGCAATGCCTGGGACTCCTATCCAGTGAGGTATGCAGGTCACCTGGCTGAAATGAATACAGCAGCCCAGGTGCTTCAAGTACGACATGTACATAAGTGCTTCACCAAATCGAGACCCATCTCGGGGGTTGTTTATATCATTAGCATCATTAGCATGCTGCATTCCTGACATTGACCTTTCAAGGTGTCTCTCCTCTGAACTATCCCCCAGTAATCCGAGTACGACCAAACTTGTCCTCTGGTGCCCATCATACCTATGCCCTCCCTTTCCCTGAAATGAAGCTGGATATCAGGTGGTTCCTTTACTACTCAGAATATATATGACATTAGGGGATGAGTCCCAGAACTAAAATAGAGTATGTGCTAGCAATACAACCTTTCAGAGCGTTTTTTTCCAGACTTAAGTACAGCAACGCTATCATCCCCTAGTGGTATGTTCTGAATCACACTGCCAGGCTTTTTTTCACTGCAGTTTTGTACTCCTGCCGAATGACTCTATGACAAGAGGCAGCTCTGGGTTTTTCTTGTGTTGTCACAGCTTACCTCAATCTGTTCAGTTTTGTGACTTTTATTGTGTCTTAAAATCCACAACCCTAACAGGATGGCTGCATAGAGTGCTTCTAGTTTAGTGGAAACGGATCACAGCAGAGACCTGATGCAGAAAGAGAAATGTAGAGGTTTGCTTTTAGAACAAAAACTCTTGAAGGAACTGTGAGCTTCCTCTGGACTTGTTTTTTCTTTGGTTGTTTTTTTTGGTTTTGTTTTTTGGTTTTTTTTTTGTTTTGTTTTGGGGGTTTTTTTTTGGGGGGGGGGGGGGGTTAGCAGCCTGATATATAAAACTGACTCAACAAAACCTAAAGTGGAAGCTTTAAGTAGATAGATCTTCCTCTACAAATGGTACATAAATTCAGAGCCAGAGCAGCTTTACAGGAAACCTCAGTGCTCTGAGGGGGAACAGAAACCAAGTTCTCACGAGTGCTACCACAACACCAAAGCTTATTTATCTTTAAAACATCCCAGCCCTGATGACTAAAAGAATAATAAAGAGCAGAAAATTCCTTTATTATCCCAAGTTTCTATTTTAAAGTAGTGGCACCCAGAAACCCACTTTAACCAAAGGCTGGGATCTAAATTAACCTAACAGTAAATGCTTTTAAGCTAAATGTCATGTACACAGAGGCAACACTATTGAAATAGCAGAAATGCACCGATTTGTATCAGCTAAGACTCTGGGCTTATCACTGTTGCTTAATATTGGAGGGGGAAGTAGTATAATGGGCTTGTAACCTTGTACTGGACAGTAACCACTCAATCACCTTTCATCAAGTGATTTCTCGTTAAGGTGGTAGTAGCAGATGGTCAGTGGGTGATGTGTAACAGGAATCTGAAAAACTCTTGCCACTCCACTGAAGGATAAGGGCAGAGCAATCATCTGCAAGGTGTGAGGCAACTGGATATTGTCACAAAAATTCTCCACGGAGAAAATACGAAAGGACAGTAGGCTCAGCATGACAGGGAGAAAACTGTAGCACACCCTGTTCCCTGCTAGCAAAAAGGAACTGTCTGACTCAAGTAAAGAATGTCTGTAATTAATTTTTTTAAGTGATTAATGGTAGAGTGAACTTATCATGTGTGATACAAATGATATTGCCTCTTCCTGTCAAGTGTGCAACCATCATGTTTTCATGATGTCACTTCTCTACTCATCTATCTTACGTTTTCCAGCACTCTGCCCTTGGCTCTGTCCATGCACCCACAGATGCTGCCCTTGGATGCCACTGTGCCTGGTTGCCTGTTGTCCTTTTCCTGCTGCTAAGTAAAGGTATGAAAAAATCAGTTGCTAGGGAGTGGTTATGCACCTAAGAGGTTATTGAGCCAGCAAACTGTTCCACATGTGTGCAGTCAAGATAAATCCATAACCAAGGTACACAGAAGAAGTAGCAACCCACAGATTACTCCTCCTGGATTAGTGATGTGTTGGTGTGTAATGGCTTGTTTATTTTGCAGTATGTGTGAGCATCCAGCACGCCTTATATATCCACATGCAACAGAGCAGTATATAATTGCATATTGCAAGAAATGCATTTATTTCCTCCTCTTTCTTTTTAGCTGTTGGTTTTCCATAAAAGGCAGGAAACACTTTTATTTGTCTAACATATACTCTTTGATACTTTTGTCAAAAAGGTAACTGATTTGGGAATGAGTTAACTATGATGTGATAATTATACCATTCATGTTCTAACTTTTTCAACATAGGCATATATAAAAAGTGGTCAGGGATTGCTACATTATCTGATTAGAGACTACTTATCAATGTGTATTTTTGTGTCTAAAAGTGCTAAAGGGAAGTACATTGTCTTCTCAGAGGAAAAAAATCCCAGAAAACTTTTTCACCTAGGTATATTAAGCTAGTCAAGTACAAAATTAGAATATAAGAAATTGTCTAATTAAAAGACAAGGTTACAATTCCATTTCATCAGATTGTTATTGAAGAAACAAAGAATTCATAGTCTAGCAGATTGCTGGTCTGGCCAACACAGTTCTCTGGTGTCAAAACTCAAAGCAGCAATGAGTCAATAGTTGCATCACTTAGGAAGAGCTTAAAAAAGCCTCTTCAAATTACATAAGGGTTGGGGATTTCACATAACAGAAAAAAATACAACTGTGATTTCTATTTAAAAACAAGGTATTTGAATGTATCTGAGGCTGTGAGTTTTATCATAATGGCATTTCTACAACACATGAATCTAGATAATTCACCTTAATGGATCTCAGCTAATAAGCAAGTGCAGCAAAACACATCAGAAGGGTTGTTATCTGTGGTCAAATGGGTTTATCTCTTGGCTGCTTGCCTTTCTAGTTAGTGATATAGGTCAGGATCCTTCTGCTCCAGCACACCTGTGCTGATGCTGTTAATGTAACCTCTAACATTTGCATGTGGTAGATGATGTACATTATACCCTCAGCTGCTGTAAAAGGCTTATCTGTGAAAGTGTGGAGTTGTCTTAAAGGTTTCTGCCATTCAGAAATACTCCAGAACAACTCCAAGTCAGGCAGGAAAGGAAAAGTGCTTAGAGAACAGTGAGTGCCTGCCTGCAAATCCTGGCCACCTCAGTCACGATCCAGCACTGGCCACTTGCTTTCCAGCAAAGCATAGCCAGTACTTTTGAATGACAACAAGGGAGAATTCATCTTCTCTCTGGAGAAGCTGTGGCATTTTTAAACTTTATTTTTATTTAGAATTTCACACTGTCTAACTTAAAGCCTCCAGTTATTGAATCTTGGTATAACTTTGCCTGAAAGCTCCTAAGTACTTTCTCTCATCCCAGTAGTGCAACGCATTTCTTCTCTGTAAGGGGCTGCTATAGTTTTGGGTGATAGAAACATCCCTCTGAGATGCTGCATATCTTGCACAGGACAAAATTCGGGTCCTAGCTGTCCTCTCCACTTACATAGCAAAAGCAGCAGCTCAGGAAACACTGGAGAGATCCATTGGGCAGCAGTACAAGACCTCACAGGCTGTACCTGAGGAAGTGATGGGCACTTGCAACTGGCTGCTTCTGTTTTAGGAATTCCACTCTGCAAAGATGTCAGGTTTTGTGTGGGACTCTAGACAGCAGTGACCAAGTAACACCCAGCCATTACTTTTCCCTGTAGCCTTACATTAGAGCATATGTTGAAGTAGTTATCCAACAGGATTCCCAAATCACTCTCCAGGCAGAATCAACCAAATTGCATTCCTCCCAAGGGGAGACTTTGGGAAGCCATCTAGTCCAAGTTTCTGTTCAAAACAAGGTCAAAATTGAATTCAGGTAAGGTTGTTCCAGGCTTCATCCAATCGGATCCTAAAAACCTCCTAGGAAAGAGATCTCATAACCTCCCTGACCATCCTGATTCGATGTCTGAGTATCTTCATAGCAATTTCTTTTTCCTTATATATAGTTGAAACTTCTCCACTTTAAATTTATGATCATGGGGTCTCATTCTCTTCCCACAGACTTCTGTAAAGAGCCTGGCCCTGCTTTCTTTATAACCTCCTCATAGGCTGCTTTTACTTTCCCTGAAACCTTTTCCAGGCTGAACAAGTCCAACTTCCCAGCCATTTCTTTGACGGTGAGTGCTCCAGCCCCCAACCATCTTGGGACTGATTTTACATCATTGTTTGGACACGTGATGAAAATACTAAACGATGTTGTACCAGGAACTGATCCTTGTGGGAATCTGCTGGAAATAGTTCCACTCGTTACTCTCACCACTTTGCAATCTGTCAGTGAGCCAACTTTTAGTTCTTCCAAAGTGCATCCTTTTAATTCCATACAATGCATGCTTTTTAATCATACCAACATATGCCATGAAATGAAATGCCTTTGGCAAGACCCAAGTAAACTGCATTAACATGAAAGCTGCTCTCAACCAGACCTTTCATTCTGCAAAAAGACACTTTTTAAAAAAGATTTGCTTTGCATCCAGCCACACAGATTGGCATCTGTTTCGTGTAACATGTCTGATTCTTTCTTGATAAAGTTTTGGTTAACTCTTCCTCCTGTTTTCCCGGAACTGAGTCAGGTAAGCCAGCCTGTTGTTAACTCTTTCATCATTTTCAGCCAGTCAAAACATCTTGGGAGCTAAGAAAAAATGAAAAGGAGCTTCTCTGCTTTACTGGCACTGAAGCTGGCCTGTGAGATCTTTGGATGTAGCCCAAGTGGATGCTCTACCTGAGGGAGATTCCTGCTTCTTGTGAATAAAAGGGAGCTCAGGGAACCAAGGTGATAAAGAATTGGGTGGATTCTGCTTTAAAATGTTTTCATAAAGCACTGAGTTTGTAATCTTGTAGCAGAACACTAGTGTGTCACAATTCTGCTATAAGAAGACATGCACTCAGGCAGCCTCTTTCTTTCTCATTTATTGGAATCATATCCACTATAATATTAGAAACAGCTTGAGGAGAATTTTAAAATCACTATTACCTAGAAAAAATAACCCTTTTATGTTTTTATTTCAGGGAGAATGGGTTTATTTTGTTGGGGTTTTTTTCTTTTAACATTTTGCAATTAAAATGTAAATGTGTAAATCTGCTTCACATTAAATTTGCTGAAAAGTTTTTTCTCCCCTTCCATGAGGTTTCATTGGCAGTAAGATATCATTGGATTTTTATCCAAGCTATTTTTAACAAATGTCTCCTTTGATTCTGATAATACCAGTAAGGGTGGAAAAGCATTGATGCAAATTTGGAATTGCATTACATCGTGTGTTGGTCATCCTTTTAGGGATAGAGAATAAGTACTTCTGTGACCACAAAAAGGATAAGAAAATAATTTTTCTCTCTTTTGTCAGTTTGTTATATGTATATAGCATATAATAAAAAGAAGTTTGAGTTTCATTTTAGAGAAGAGAGTAAGTAAAAAAAACCAACAAAAAAATAAAGGCAAGCAAAAAACCCCAAATGCACCTTTTCCTCCAAAGTTTCATAATCAGAGACAAATTTATGTCATATGATGAATTTGGAGAAAAACCTTGTGCCCTTCTGTAACACAGAAGTTTTACAGGAGTCTGTTATGAAACTGGCATGTGGTTTCTGCATTCTGTTTCATTACAGGTTCAGAAAGTGTACGGAGTGCAGGTAAAAGGAGGAAAGAGGAGTGAACGATCTAAGTTGGTTTCTCCAGGTCTGCAGACACTATATTTAGTTAAGTTGTTATTTCACAAGGGAAAATAATAAAGATCTCCCCCACAGCTATTTTGTCTCAGCAAAGGCATCTTCACACCACAGCTGGATAAGGAGGCCACGGGGTAGGCCTTTTCCCAAAAAATCTCTTGTTATCCAGAGGAGCTAGAGAGGTGACTAGGCTGTGACCAGGACCAGCCAGCTCTTCCTGAAGCTCTGCCCACATCTAACTCACATACCCTGTGAGAAATTTTCTGTGAGCTCTGCTTTTTTTTCATATTTTATTAGACCATCTGTGTGGCAAAGACAGTGTAGGCCTAGGCTGTTCTCACCCTAAAGTCATAGAGCGGGAAGATCCTTCTTTTTCCTCCCCCTAGGCCATCAAGGGAGAGGGTGCAGGACAGCATTAATCCAAATGAAACACTAAATTTCATGGTGAAGAAGCGTAAAAACAAATACATCCTTTCCCTCACAGATACAAGAAAACAATTAAGAAACTAAGATAATGAAGGGCATTGTCATTTTCAGCGCCCAGTTTTTCTGATGGCCAAGGGTTGTGGCTGGGTGACCACAGGAGTGAGTACATTCCCAGAGGTTCCTGTCTGAATGGCAATGAAGAGGCCACTGCCTTCTCTGACATTTGGATTCAGAGCACTGGGTTGTCTTTATTTCAAGTGAGTGGCCATTAAATTCTGTTGAGTAACCTTATGTTTTCATATGGTGGTGCATGATGAGGAAGGGAAAAGACATTGATTTCCCACTAAGCAGCATGAGTCAGAGAACTAGTTTGGATGAAATGAGAAATCACCAGGGGCTTTGCCAAGAAACTGCAGCTTGTGAAACACAGCATATTTTGGCTAGTTATTTTGTTTTCTTCATACAGTCTCTCTGAAATTCTTAGTTTTGGCAGAAAGTGGAAAAGAAATATTGAAATGTTTTATGTCTAAATTCCACTGGGCTCCCAGCTTTCCTGAAGCAAGGAAGTGTTGGGCATCCCTGACTGACTACAACTTTGTCTGAATTCCAGCTCAAATACGTACAGAAAAACTTTTTCCTTTTCTTTTTCAATATTTTTAAGCCCTTTTTGTCAGAGACCAAACACATGGTCACAGTCTGAACTCTTAGGTTTGCATGTGCTAGCTCAGAATGCCAGACTGTTGAGGTTAGAGCCAGGTACAGGCAAATTTGTGGTTATCCTCACAAATTCCTGTTGGGCTTTATTCTTTTAGTATTTGATCACAGAAAGCAGTAGAAATTTTTTCCCTGTCTTTTTGGGGGAAAAAAAATTCACTTGAGATGTATATGACATTTATCACCTCCTGTCAGAAATCCCTACCAGGTGACCTAGAGACCTGCACAGACGGAAGATAGAAGAGAGGTTGCTTTGCTCAAAAGCCTGTCAATCAACAAATCAGGAGCAAGAGAAACCTGTATTCCAAAAAGAGCCAAAATAAAGCACTGTCATGTGTTTTGAACATCTACCCAGCACTAAGATCACTACTGGTATATTCTACATCCTATAATGGTAGTTTGATTTTTGAGGGCTACTGCCATGTGCACCCTCTATCCCAGAAGCACAAACACAGGGACTTTGTACACAGACTCTGTAATACCACTTCTAGGAAAATTCAAAGAAATGAATCCCAAGAGTATGCATCCATGCTTCCCTCAGCTTCATGACTGAGATTTCATGGAAACTTGTATAGCTTAGTGCTGATGAGACTGGGAATTGTGTTGTTTTCACTAAGGATTTTTGAGGCAGGAAGTGCAGCACATTCTATATCAACTCTAAATTATTGATGAGAGAAGAAAAGCATCTTCTCATCACCAGTAAGTGCTCAGTGGAGTGAGCTCTCAAGGCATTACAGCATCATTCACAGTAACACAGTTCTGTGAAGCAGACCTCCAGCCTGGTGAACTAAAAGAATCACAAATAAAACATTAGACCCCTCAGTGGCAGTTGATTGAGAAAGTTAAGTCTACTACTAGAAGCACTTTGCAAGTGCAGAGGACTTTCTACTTATGATTTGTACAACCAGAAACTAGTGGGGGAAAATGGTAAATTTTAACCTTCAGATGAAAAATGTAGATGAAGCAGTTCCCAGATGAAAAACATAAGGCCATGGTGACAGATTTGACTTTTACTGTCTGAAAATTTTTTAGAAATGAGGAATAGTCACATGAAGGTGATTTTTCCAAGGACAGAATTTCTAGACCACAGCAGCATTAAAATGCTCAGATTTGAACTGCCTTGAATCAAGCAGCTGCAGATAGTTCTGTGGTCCCAGTCACTGAAGAATGCCTGCTGGGGTGCCTGCTCACTGCTGCTGAAGGGAAACAGTCATAATGTATCTTCCCATGATAGCTGTAAGTTAACAAAAAGAGAAAAAAGGAGGGCAACTTTTACACTTAGTATAACATGATGAAAGCATATTCACAGTTGTAATAACTTACGACTTTACTGCTTAATTTTCTATTGACTCTTCAAAGAACTACTGCTTTTTTACTAAGCTGCATAAGCAATAGTGCACATGCTCATTATGTTCTTGGGCAAGAAATTATTCTAGACAATAGATGAAAGCAAATCCAATTTTGCTTTTCTCTTTATTACAAGTTGGTAAATACTTAACTATCAACCCAAGAAAAGCAGCAGCCTTGCTGTCTGGGTTATCTCTATGGTTTTGCTGCAGTGTGTCACCTAGTTTTTCTAAAATTTTTACCACCTGCACCCAAAGCCCATAGCCCCATCAGAACTTTTGATAATTGCATGAAAACAGTGATTGGATGTTTATTTGGTGGCTGGTAGTAACAGAATTACAGCATTGAAAAAGCTGTCTTTTTCCCTGGGTGCCAGAAGTTGTTTATAAATAAAACTAGGGGGGAAAAAAGTAACACCTTGAGTATGGGGTTTAAATGTAATTTTATTTACTTGTAATTACAGCTGTACATTTGAGAAGGGCACCTTTTAATCTCTTATCAAAGCATTCTATTTTTCTTTGATCTAGATATAATTCATTGAGTGCATTTGCCACCGGCATCTGTAATCCTTCTTAAAATCCCTCTATGCATTCCACTTTCTTCCAGGCTGGCCTTTTTCTGTCCATCATGGTGAACATATTCTCCCTTTTGTTTATATGTGCATCTTCCATTTGTCTCCATTGGGGTTAAAGGCACTCACATACAAATGAATAGTCCTTTGAAGTGTATGTTTTCTTTGTATTTTTTTTCACATGAACATTAATTAATAGGATTATTTGCCACTCAGGGAGATCTCAGTTATCTATATTAATGGAGCCTTTAGAATGGGGGGGGGAAAAAAACCCCAAACATTTTCTTATTTGTTACTGTCTAAGAATAATGGCAGGGACATGTAGCTGATTTCACCAAGTGATAGAGTTTCATTGGCATCCTTATGACATTTTTATGTAAAGAAAAACTAAAATAAAAAGTTTTTAACCTGTAAGATGTTGTCTCTGTCACCTGTAGATGCCAAGGTAAGTGGCCTTAGTAGGTTGAAGCAATCCCATGGTTGTTTTGTACTTGCAGTGAAGTGCTGGTCTTCCTTACACACACGAAGCATTTTGCATTGATGGACTGTCCCAAAACCACTGACTTGGCACAGAAGTCCTCCAGTGAAGTGCACACTTCTGAAAATGGTGTCTAATGGAGCACTCTGAGACTACAGTACCCATTTCTTAGTGAAAATAAAATCAAGTACAGTGAGCTGTAGCAATCACTTAGCTGTCAGAAATCACGAGGGGATTAGATACCAACTCAGAAACAGAATCAGGAAACTTGCAGGCTCTTGGTCTGAGTGTATCTCCATGTTCATTACGAAGTTACAGATGGGTGGAGTCAGTCCATCTGGCACCTATAGATTTTTTTTAGTGTATAAGCCTAAAAATACAAAACTGAACAGATGAATATTTTAAATTTTCATACTTCCAACCTTTCATTCAAGCCAATAATTCAAAGTTTTTGGGAGGAAATGGTAAATTTTCCCTGTGCATTTCAGAATACTATATCTACTTCTCTTTCCACATAGTATAGGTTTCATTCATAACTTATATGAGTTGAAGTCTATTGCCTAAAATTTGTAGTCTCCTGAGATGTCATAGATGAGTTTGAAGCTCCTCCAGTAATCAGCTCTTACCTTCAAGTGGCTAAAACCCAGCTGGCTGAAGCTAATAAGTCCAAAACAGAGATGAAGCTTAAAGGAGAAGCTCTTGAGCTATTCCATTGCAATATAAGAGCACCATCAGTTAAAAACAGAAATCACAATATCATAGGTTAGTCTGCCTTTTGAAAACCCAGTAAACATGAAATAGGTGCTCCCTTCAGCATCATGTCAGAAGGTTGTGCCATAGTTGTACTGGACTTGACCCTGGTTGCCTTAGTTCTCTCAAGATGAAAATCAATTATTTCGCGCTCTTTGACCAGCACTCAGCAAATTTATCTCACTTTTGTCCTCCTGGCTGTGTGCTGTCAGCCAGTGAGATGGTTCATGAAGAACTGTAACATGAAGCAGAGCATCCATATGGAAATCATCCCTAGATGCAATAAAATTACCACAAACCACCATGCTGAAATGCACAACTTGTCTCTGTGCCAAGGCTTTTCACTTCTCTTTCAGGACAGTATTTTGCTAAGTCAATTAAACACAAAATCTCAACTGCAAGACTTCCCATTTAACAAGAACAAGTTACTAATACCAGTCCTGCTCACTTCTCTGAAGTTTCACCAAGTGCTGCTTGTTCTAAACATGGATTAGTTTCCACAGTCATATCTTCCCATCTTGCAAGGACAGTTGAGTTGTCTGTGAGATTTCTGCTGGGCTGAACTAGTGCAGAGTTCTCTTCTATCTTAGCATACTTCCTCTCTCATTAACATGGCTTGAGCAGAAGGGTTGAAAGGCAATAGCTCCTAGTAGCACCTTTTAAGAAACAACAGGATGTATTTATTAGTCATAACAGTCACAAGTGAGAAAGAGGAGCCAAGTAACTGTCAGAAGCATCAGTGAGAAGTGGACAAACTCAGCTACTCTGAGGAGCTGAACATGGAGCTACAAACACACTTCTTGATCAGAGCGAGTGCAACACCACCTCCACAGCCTCTGGAGCTGCAGGTTCATGGAGCCCCTAAGTCCAGGGAAAACATGTAGGGTCAGAAGTTTGCCAGGATTTGGCTGAGGACTAAAGCTCAGCAGCTGCTGACTCCCCCTTCTAATGTCTCTGCACAGGGAATGCAAGACCTTCACACTAGAAATTATTCCCAGTTGCAGCTGCTAGATATTCATAACAAATGTCTAATGGCTAAAATTGTGTGCTGTGGACAGTGTCACCTTTCATGTCATATGGGGACAATTGTGTATTCTCCACTGTGGCTGGGATGTGTCATCCTAACATCATCTGGAGCTGTACTCCTAGACCAGGAACTGCTGTCACTGAGCAGTAAGTTCAGACCCCTGCTGATGATTTCTTTGGATCAAGTTACTGTTTTCTAACACTGTAGATATACCAGAACTGAGTAGCTGCCACTGTGTCTCACTGCAAGAGAGAAAGTGTAACTGTAGCAGCCCTGTCTGTGAATTGCATTTAAATCAGCTTTGGTTCCAGGTTACAGCAGGACAAGGGACATGTGCATCCCATTCCAGAGTGCTTGCAAGTTTGTGCTTCCAAAGGCGATGTGCCTTTTGTGCTGATGTTTGGTATCATCAGGAGACAACACAAGGAGGATTTATTCTGTTGATGAATGGAGGTGGGCGACCTGCTGCCAACCAACGTGAAGTTTCTGCTGGATTGAAAATGGCTTTCTTCAGAATCACAGAATATTCTGAGTTGGAAGAGACCCACAAGGACCACTGAGTCCAACTCTTATGTGAATGGCCCGTACAGGGATTGAACCATGACTTTGGCATTATTAGCATCATGCTCCAACCAACTGAGCTTCAAGTAATCCTGAGCCAGTTTTCTGGGAAGAACATACTTTCTACTGATTTACACTGTAGAGCTAACCTGAAATAATGTTTCTGTGACTCAATCAATTTTCCAACCCCTAGAACTTTGCAATCTTACGAAAACCTTCTTTTATGTTAAGATACAGTGAGATGCCACAAACAGCCTGAGGAGCTGTAAAGTGCAGAGAAAGTACTGTAATGTGTAGGGGTGCAGTGCCAGCCAGTGACAAAAAGTGCAATGCACCCCAGACATCACAGCTGGTACAGACACTGCACCCACTCTGTGTGGGCTCCAGTGCCTTCAGGGCACTTTGCTCCTCACACAGCTGATTTTATGTCCTGTACAGACACATCCTGGATATGCTGGACTTAGGGAAAATACCTGGAACAATTCTGTTGTGTGCACAACAACAGCCAAATAACCAGAGGTTTCCTCTTGAAGTAGTAGGTTGCATATTGCCATCCTGAATCAGTAGAATTGGTGCATCAGATAATCAGATGTGATTGTCTGTCTTTTTCCAGCTCTAAATCTAGATTTGATGGACAGACATTTGAACTCAGGTTCAGACAGAAGAGAATGAAACATCACTTGCTTTCTTTGCTTTGTAAGAGAAAAAAATATTAGAGGCCAGTGCCTTTCCTGTGGAAGGACAGGACACATTGCATTAGATGCTATTATCCTTTAACAGGTTCTGGGATTATTTTTGCAATGACAAAAACAGCCACATGAGTTCTTTCTTGTTTACAGGACAACTGTTCTCACAAAATAAATCCAGCAACAAAGGGGAGTGGCAGGGAAAGATGGGTAGTATTTGGTTTCACTAACAGTCTAGTCAGATGAAAATATCCCCCCTATATCTGACCCTCAGGGTGTGTTGCTGGTCAAGTGAAGCCAAGTTGCATAATGTTCAGCCAAGAGAGCACCAATTTTGGACTGATGTGTTGAGGATGAGATTTATTACAACATATTTATGTGTATAGAATCAGTTTAAAGAATCACTGCAATATTTGCTATCATGTAGGGAAATGGCCTCACCCTGAAATGCACTCGGATCTCCTGCCTGGTGCTGAGTCACTACTCTCCTGTGGGAGTTAATCAGAGCTGGGAGCTTTGGATATCTTAGGGTTTGCCTCATACAGAGTGTGATGTACAGGATCCCACTGACAAACCCTCCTTCTCCCCTGCAGTTTAATTCTAGGATTTGGCACTGACATGTATTTTGTGTCTCCTTTTGTCATCACACACATAAGGTGGAATTCTTACAGAGAGATAAGGGGCAAAAGTCCTTTTTTGAGTAGTTTTGCCATAGCTAAAATAACTT
Source organism: Aphelocoma coerulescens (assembly GCF_041296385.1). Lineage (NCBI taxonomy): Eukaryota > Metazoa > Chordata > Aves > Passeriformes > Corvidae > Aphelocoma > Aphelocoma coerulescens. Next base: position 20,177,675 of record NC_091020.1, read on the forward strand.
TTTCTCAAGCAAAGCAGAAAAATAGTGTCTGTTCGTTCCATGGAAAGACTAAAAGTTAGCAGATCTTTGAGCCAGCAACACCTCTTCCCCTTTCTCTGACGTGCATCCTCCCTCTTGACATGTACTAACTTAATCTTTCCCTTTATAATAAAGCAATCCCTGAAAACATTATGTTTCTTAACATTTGCAAAAACCTTGTCTCTGAGTTTGGCTTGGGTTTTGTTGAAGAAAATTATCTTAGAAAACTACTGAATTCAATCTATTACTTCACTGATCTGGATTTCTAAATTCACTTACATCTGTTAAGGAAGAGCATCAAATATTTTAAGGAGCATTTTAGCTCAAATTCACCCTCTGAACTGTCAAGAAATAAACAGTTTTCATGAAATGATGCAGCTGAGAAGGGAGAAATAACCCTAATGATTAGCAAATTCAGGAACTTGTTCAGAATGTAAACATAGGGTTTGGCTTTCATGTGCATGAGAAGAATCCTTCCCAGTCCCTCTGACAGTGGCATTGTGCCTGCACCTACGAATGTTATAAACAGACCATTCCAAATCTATGCAAAATCACATTTCTTAAATTTACGGTCACAATATGATTGACTATGAATGCCATTATACTAAAAATAAGAGGAATGGTGAGGAATTGTATTAAATGCAAGAGTATACTTTGCTCTTTCCTGTATCTCTACTATTCCTTCAGTGTTTCTTTTATATCCTTTCTAACAAGACAGTGAAAATGAAAATCTAATTCATAACCTCTAATCTTGATACTACATTCTATCATACTAAGGTGTTCCTGAAATAAACCCCTCTAGATTTTTATGTCATTTGTATTCTCCAAATCCCACCCACGTAATTGGAAGCTTTTGAAGCATAGTATGTGTGTTCATATCACAACACAAAAGACGGCTATCCACAGGCTGCAGAATTGTGGGGCATTAATTTACATAAGGTAGGCAGTTATAAATCACAAGATACTTCTCTATGATAGTATGATTTAGCATAATTTATTTACATTCATACCATATCTTCTTCAAGCAACTGGAAACACTTCTATTTGCTTATCATTGTATTTTCAATAGATGGTGTAAGTTTACTAGTATACTAGGAAGTATTGATCAAGTAAGCTGTTTTTAACCAGAAAAATGCCTGTTACAGCTCACAGATAGTTAAAATTACAATAATCTTTATAAATAATCATTAACTATGTTCTTTTGTTTTAAGTCCCAGGCACCCCTGTGCTCTGCTAGCAAGCTGTGCTGAACCAGGTGTTTTTACTAAGGGCCAGGGACCAGCTGCCCTTCTGGCAGGTAACTCGTAAGAGAGGAGAGGAGACCAGACCATCTCCACTGAGAAAGCAAGCAGGAGTGGAGCAGCTTTGGGTGACAGCAGACTCGCTTTTAGCCCTGAATTGAGGTAAGGGTGAGGGAGATCTGCTTGCTTTGTTTACACTGATACGCTGCAGTCTGTTTACTGTGCTTAGTTGTCATTTATAATGTACCTCACAGGAGCTGTGCTTTGAGATTATTGTCTTTGTGATCTAAGCTGTTGTGTAGAAGTTTAGACTTCTGTTTGGGTGTTTGGAATCTGTTCTTTAACTAGCTGCCTTTCCCCAGGGTGACTGACCAAAAAAAAAAAAAAGGTCGTGTAAAAACTTCACAAATTTCTGTAGCTGAAGCTGTTTGCTTGGCTTCTAAGAGCTCCCTAATGTCTAGGACAGAAGGTAATTCAGAGGAGAGGTTGGATATAGCACCTGTTATCTGTAGAGCAGAGATAAAGGAGGTAAGATGTGAATAGAAACCTGAAGTTCATGTGGTGGACTGCTTGTTGCTCTTCTGCAGGAGCAATTTGTTCAGGGGGGTGAAGGAAGAAATCCCATATTTGCTTTTTTGATGGATCTGCCTTTGTCTGCTGCAGCCTTCTAGTTCTTCATTTGAAAGAAAAAAAACCCTTGAATATTCAGATGGCCAATCTAGCATTTGCCAAAAATAATCTCCCCTCTCCCCCCTTAAAAACCTGCTATAAATCTGAGTTCATTACACCCTTTGTTCCCTCTTTGATCCTAGTTCCTCCCATCAGGCTGCAGAAGAGATGAACTAAGAAAACACTGAGGCATGGGGGCTGTCTTGAGACCTCCTACTTGTTGCAATATTTCTATGAAAATTACTGCCAAGTATTCCAGGGGAGGGGGAAAGGGGTGTGGGATGCTTGTGTTGAAACGTTCCCAGCCTCCCTTATGCAGAGAAGTGCTGGTGTTTGGCTGGAGTGGGGCACAGAGGAGCTCTGCACCTGCCCCCATGTGCCCTCTGCCCCAAGGGCTGCATCCTCACTCATGGTCAAGAGCTGAGTCCTGGAGGCAGCAGGTTCCTCTGTTTCTATTACTTTGGAAAGGGCAGCAGTTGTTTCTGAAAAGTGCCTGCTGGCATCAAGCTGTGTTTTGACTGAGAGTACTCCAATATCCGCCTTAATGCTTATTCATAGGTAGTCAGGAGCACAAAAACCATGTTTAGTCAAGTTGCCAGACACAGCATATGTGAAGAAGCTTGGTTTTTGTAGATGCTTTTCCCTTTTGGTCTTGCTGCTTCTCCAGAGTCAGAGGGATCCTCCAGCATTCTTCAGTCTCTGCCTCTCTGTAGCCACCAGCAGGACTTTGCCAAAAGTCTAATTTTCTCATTGACTTTTCTGAGGGATCACAGGCCTACAGACAGGACAGGGGATTTGTGCCTCCTAGCCACGATGGCACATTGTGACTTACCTTCCCCCTGAAATGTTTAAAAACATCATGAATTGTTTTGTACCTCCTGTACCTGTATCCTGTTAACTTCCATGGCACCCAGGGCAGATGAGCTGAATGACTGAATTGTGCTTGGCTGCAGGTGACAGCCAGAACCTTCCTGTGACTATCCAGCACTGCTAGCTCTCCACAGCTCCTTGGTACAGGCACCCTCTGTGCAGACACTAGTTGTTCCTTTCCTGTCCCCTGGCAGCAGCAAGGCTGCAGAGGAATAATGCACAGCAAATAGTTTGACTCATGCACACCTTTAGCTTCTCTGCTCAGCAATGAGACCTGCATTTGCACATCAGCTTACGGAGAAATGATTTCCATAGCAACAACCAGCATATGTGGGATACTATGAATGCTGCCTTGGAGAGCATATAAAGCACCTTCTTAAGAAATAACTGACTACACGCCCTCTGAAAAGAAAAAACACTCACAGTAGGCTATGTGAAGGGAGTGTGTTGTGTAATTTTTTTTTATTGTAAAGAAAATTATATTAATGGGTTTTTTTGATATCACTTTTTGAAAAAGACATTCCTGGGTAAAGAGAATGGGGGATTTCTGCTTTATGTAAACTGTTAGTGGACACAGAGAGCATAGAAAGATCTGTGGTGATTCTTCAGCAACAGAGTGAATTAATACCCTTAGTGAAGATCTAATGGGGCAAGCACCTGAGGCAAACACCAAGGGGGAGAGAAGAATGACTGCTCCGTTGATTGAGGGGCAGGGAAGAAGGATCAGCTGGTAGTCCCTTTAAATAACAGGTTTATGGTTATTACTGTGGGGCAGGCTTTCTGTTGTCAGAAGACAGGGAGGCAATGCTCTAGTACTTGGACATGCAGAGAAACAAGACAGGAAATACGCATGAAGGAATGAAAACCATTTAACTCTTGGTTGTATGCATATGTATATCTTCCCCTTGCTGCTGTTCTCCTGCTTCTTTTTCCCTTGTTTTTTTTTGTGGGGTTTTGTTGTTGCACAGCTCTAGGTGTCCAAAAAGCAGTCCAGTACCTGGACACTCCCCTCCCTAGGCTTCTCTGGGGAATGTGGCAGAAAATTGTATTGGCTTCTATAGGGTCAGGTGTGTTACTGCTTTAGGAGAGTTTGCCCCTTCCGTCTTGGCCCTTTCACGAGCTTGGGGGAGATTTGTCCCTGGGCACACATCTGCAGTGACCTCTGTGGTGCCAGCACTGGTTACCTGGATACAAACAGCTCTGTCTTTCCAAATGGCATGAGACTGGAAGGAATTGTTTCAGATTATTATAGGTGGAATGAACAAAAGCAACAAGGCTTGATTTCATCACTTCATTAGTAAGGTGATATGCAATCAACAATGCCTGCTGCACTGCAGCACGGGTATCTTAAAAATAAATAGTTTTGGAAGGAGAAAGCAACTTCATGTTTCAGTAGTTTAACAAATTAAATCAAATGTTGGAGACAGCTAAAACCATTGGAAATCTTGAATCCTGCACTTTAGCTGGATGCTGCAGAAAAGCTCCACATGCTATTGCATTCCTGCCCCTTCCATGCATTAAGAGATCTGGATGAGTTTGCACAGCCCATCTACCTAGATCTTTTTTTTCACCTTTTGCTAAATAATTACTATTCCTAAAAGATTTGTTTGTTGACTTATACAACTAGCTAAAATTTTGTCTGCCTGGTACTTTTTCAGTGAGAAGGGCAGTGTGGGGACAGTGACAACTGGCTGTGGTTCCGTATGGGCCCCGTGTGCCTGTAAAGCAGCACCCAAAGGACGAGCTGGACCCTCACATTTGCAATTTACCTTTGGAAATACATGTGCTCTAGCTCTGGCATTTGTCCTGAGTAGGGATTCTAAACCTGGCTCTTTCACATGGGAGCAAAGAGCAGGGCTGTGGGATTTCTCCTGGCAGTGGAGCTGGGAATGGCAAGCCCTGCCTGCAGAGATCAATAATGGTGGGTTATCTGCTTCTGTGGGGTTCAGATCTCAGGAACAAAGCAAGCTATTTTCTTTTAATGAGTATCATGTACTTCCATCTTATGCTTTAATAGGATTAAACAGTCTTGGCATGGCCTTGGCAAGGTTGCACATACCCGAGGGCAGGAGAGTCTAGACTCACCCCTTTGATGCTGGCATGTGAGGAGCGTGGCTCTGAGGGCACTCTGGCAGGTGTGGTGTGGCTGAATCCAGCCCTAACACACACTGCCTTTGTCTGGGATCAGCTAAATGCCCTGTGTGCATGTATTTACCTGCTAACATGGATTCTAAAAAGGCAAAAGATGAGCGGGAATACTGCAGGTACTGATGTAAACATTGTACTGAGGGATGCGCTTCTCTCTAAAGAGAATTGGGCTGGAGCCATTAGTAGATCAATTCCATCTCCCTCTGCAGGAATCTTTCCCTCCTCCTCTTTTTTCTGTCTTTTGTTTTCTCTTCTGTATATGACTTGGCCATGTGAGACATTTAATGTCTCACCCAGTGGGACCATCTGAGAGTGTCCTTGTTTATAGGGCTGTTTATTCCAGGCTGATGTGTTGCAAAGGGGTTTGAGAGTCTGAACCAGAGAGGGATGACAGCCACAGGTTGTTTACACTTGGTGTAAGCAGCAAGTTTCACTCTGGGATCAGGGGGTCTCATGAAGCAAGACCTGAGTGCCTTCTCCTCACTCCTCTGCAAATAAAATACAGCCCATTTTCATATACCTTGTTCTCTCACCAGCTGCAATTGCTCTGCCTACATGCCAGCTCCCCTGGCAAGTCTCAGATATGGGAGTTCTGGACCCACATTTCTGTGCCTGCCCAGCAAATATTGTGGAGGAGGAGCATGTGCACTTCCAGGGTGGAGATCTCTTGCTGCTGTCTCTGAAGGCAGCTCTGTGGAAGTGAGTTCCAGTTAAAATCAACGACTGTGGAAGACCAGTGCTGGAAGCTGTTTTTGTTTAATCCCTTGCATTTGTTTTCTTCATGGCAATGCAGTGAAATGTGTCTGTGTCAAGGCTATAAAATAATATACCTCTTTTCCAGAAATTAATAAATTGTGAATACATCAGATGGCATTGCCATGTATGCTGAATGGAGAACAAAAAGGAAAGAGCAAGTTGTAATAAAATTCCTTTTATTGAAGCCGTAAAGGTCCCCATGGTCTTCTGCCTACCCTTTAAGAAAGTGCCTCAGTTTGCCAGCACTGGTAACAAGGAGTAGATGGCTTTAGAGTTGTTTTGTTAGAGGAAAAACATATTACAGCCTTGGATTATCAGGTATTGGCTCCTGAAATAAGTGTGAGGAAGAGGGTCTGCCTTTAATGCTCTAAGGCTCGTGCTAAGCATGTGCCGTGACAAGAAATCCTTTTCTGCTGCTAAGTCTGCCCCTCTGCCATCTTTCTGGGGGGGCACATGTAGGGTGGAGCTGAAGAAGCAAACAAGGAAATTCAGAATCTTGTCAGAAGATGGAAGGTGAGGCTATGGCAGAAGTGGGAGGATGGGGCTCCCTGTTACCTTAACTGAGTTCTCAGCTCTCACAGTTGTTTGTAATACAAAATCAGTGCTTTGAGATCTCGCAGTGGAAAGCTCTGTAGATGAGTGGGATACTGGACTGTTTCTTACATAAATGGCACCAGGAAATCGAGATCCCCTCAACCCATTTTCATTTAGCTTCTTCTCTATCATCATCTCCAAACACAGCACATCTGTAGAAGCTTCCATGAGAATGATCTGGTGATCTATTTACCTAAAATACACAGGCAAAAAGCCCCTCACAGGGCACTGGAGTAGCTGGAGCAATATAAGCAGGGGGTTGAACTGGAAGCACTTACGAGATAGGCAGGCAAGTCCACTGCTTCCATGGCAGTGAGAGTGTACCTCTCATGGGAGAGTGCAAGTGGAAGAATGGTAGGGAAGAAATGAATGTGATAAGCTGCAGAAATCACAGTGTTATTAGTTGGGGATCCCTGTGAATAATGAAAGGTAAGAAATCTGTGCAGGAGTGTGCTTCCCCTGTAGAGAATAACATTTGCTGCTGGGGGGTTATTTCTTGTGTGGGCTGGCAGAAGTGGATGCACTCTCATCTGAGGAAGCTGATTTGGCAGACTAGAGAGGCCCTTTGAAATGAGCCATCTTTCTGCCTGACTGCTGCCCTTTGGGGTCTGGCTACCTGAAGGCAAACCACTGGCCTACACACAGACTTGCATCCTCTGTGGCATCTTTGGTAGCTCCCTTGCCAGGAGCTCAGCTGCAGATCTGAGATCCTCAGGACTTCATCGAAGCATGACCCACATTCTGGACTTACAGGTGAAGAAACTTCAAAGAAACTCTTGTACTCCATGAGAAATGTTATAGCCAGGAGCAGAGGAAGAGACAGAAGGAGATCTGTTTTGCTTTTACTTCCTATGTAAACTTGCCCAAAGGCTCTAGGGAAGGGAGCATCTATCAGTGCAACTGCTTGTACCTCTTGGAGGCTTGTAGGATACTGGTGACTCCCTTCTGAAAAGGGTTTTGCTGAGGGGACTGATTCTTACTGGGCTATGTCTCATGTAAGTACTCCCATACTGACTGTGCCTGTGGGGTGTTCTCATTTCATGGCAACAGAGTGCCATTCCTCCTCTTGTTTCCCTACCAGAAAGTGAATTTTTACTTTTTAAATAGTCTCTGAATCTATCCTCAGCTTTGACCACTGAGGACATAAATCTCTGCTTTCATCCTTGACAGGGCCTACTGTGCTCTAGCTTTAAGCCAGGAAATTCTGCAGGTCTGTACTCAAACCCATACAGTATTGCTTGTACTTTAATTATCTGCTGCTGCAGGTTGTGCCTGCAGACATCTAGAGTTCAGATTCAATCATCTGTGGGAAGATGCCCTAAAGGGTATCTTAGAAGAGCAGAGCTGAGCTGGTGCCCTGTGGGGCTTCTGTGTAAAGAAAAAAACATCATGGATGGCTTTGGGAAGGAGGAACAAGATCAGTTTAATTTGGAAACACTTTACAAGTGAAAACTTTACCAGCTTGATGCAAGAAAAATATGCTGAAGGTATGTTGTTGAGGAGCAAAATAGATTTTAGATATTGTGCTGAAAATCCTTGTGTTTCAGCATGGTGGGTGGGGCAAAGGAGGGGCGGGGGGGGGGGGGGGGTGGGCAAAGTATGCTTGTGTTAGCTTCCCAAGGCAGAAAAACTGAAGTCCTACCCCTGCTGGGCTCTGCAGAACTTTATGGGAGAGAAAAGCATGAGCAGGAGGGTCCTGCATCCCAGCCAGCAGTGAAATACCTAAACAGAGAAACTTCTGTTTAATAGTGTGCTAGAGAAAATGCCTCAGGTTTTCCCACAGCAGCACTAAACTGTTACAAAGCTTGGTTAGCAGCCTCTGGGGATGAGAAGTTATTCAACCTTGTCATCTGGCACAACAATGGCTGAAAATGCCTCAATGCACTGCAGAGAAAGGAAGACCTCTCCAACCCCAGCTCTTGGAGGGTAGGAGTGGTCCTCGGGCCACACCCACGTTTTACATGCTGATGCTTCTGTAAGGTTCTGCAGACCCTCATTTTTAACACACAAAATCCTAGTAGCTCCTACTCTGAGTGTTTGGGAAATTGAATGGGGAACAGATACCCTTATTTTGCTCTCAAAGGGTGTATTTGTTTCAGGCAACAGTGCACAGCAAACTCCTCCATGCACACTTGGGAATTGCTGACTGTTCTCTGCACCTGGTGTGGGGCAGTTTGGCACAGCATGACCATTCCCCTGGGCTCCAGCAGCGGTGGAGCTGTGAGGAGGGCTGCGAGCAGCACACTGGCTACCCTGAGAACTGCCCTGTGTGGGTGTTGCTTCTGTTGTGAAGCCCACCTGACTGTGCACCTGCACTGTCTCACAGCACTGGGGGCACCAGCAGAGCTGGCATAGAGGGGCCTCCTGAGACTTTGCCAAGAGCAGCCGTGCCTGCAGCACCTTTAGCAATAGCAGCACTGGACAGGGATCTAGACTCGGTCTAAAAAGTCTTACACTCTCAATTAATCTATTGCCCACTGCTCTACATTGGTGTCCTGGTGAGTTGTCAGCCAAACCTGCAGGTCAGTAAGCCCACTTTTACATGCAAGCCTGGAAAGAAGATGAATCTTTCCTGAGGCAGCCTTAAAGACAGTGAAACATTCTCCTGCAAGCTAGAGGTTGCTGTAGCTTTCAACAAAACTTATCCCAAGAACAAGTCACACATCCTCCAACCTATAGCACAAAGATATGTATGTTCTCAGGGGTTAAAAAAGCTACCTAAGCAAGGGACTCTGCTGCACAAGCCTGGGGAAAAGTGGAAGCGGGGGGTGAGAGTAAGGAGCAGAGATCGGAACAAACAGCATGTGACAGACCTTGGCTGTGCTTTCTAATGCTGGCTGGAAGGTGCTCAGCTGATAAGTTGGGTGTAGGAACCTCATCAGAGCAATGATGAAGATTTCCATGGATCACTGTGCTTTGGTTACTAGGCCATTAAGCAGTCTGCTTCAGTCCTTTTAGAAAATTAATTTTAAAAAGGATATAACAGTTGATCCAACTCTGAAAGCTAAATGAGATTTCTCAAGGTTGCCTTGATCTTTTTGGATGGACATGGAGAGGATCTGGGTCAAGGGCATCAGCTGTACAAGGCACACCTCCAAGCATTACCTCAGGATGAACAATGTGGTTTGTTACATGGCATTGACTCCTAAAAGAATGCACTCACCCATGCTCTTTTTAAATAAGGCTTGAGTGTGCTAAAAGACAAAAAAGTAGAGAGAAGAAAACTTGCCTGTGAAAACTATGGTGAGCAGATATCTAAAATGGAGGGGGAGGGAAGAAGAGAGGGGGCAGAGTAGCTATCAGAAAAAGAGGTGGCTACTCATGATGCAAAAATGTTTTTTAAGTTCCCCTCAACATGTTTATAAGATCTACTGATCCATCTTCATAAGGATGGGTCATTTGATGCAGTGAAAACTGGCTATGGAAGGATTTACTTCAGAGTCTTCCTCACAGATTTGGCTTGTTCATATTCCTTTAGTGACAACAATTCATCTTTCTATTTTTATCTCATGCTATTAAAGGGGTTTTGATAACCTGGCATATACCATATGTGATAGGAGAAATGGGAATGTCATAGGTACTGTCTGTGGGTGGTAGAGATACAGTAAAGTGTTGAACTTGTGCAAGCTGGCCCATGAAGAATTACTGGGGAAATGGCATTTAAAATTTCTTATAAGAAAACTTTAAGCAACTCTTTGGGATAAAGCTTTCCATGCTGATATGTCTCTTGGGACAAATCTTCCTGGGAATTTTTCCCATTTTCAAGGATTTGCAATGTGTGAAACATTGTGGCAATTTACTCTAGGAGAGAATGTTTTGACATCGTTTGTCTTGCATCAGCATCATTCTATGATAAACCATATCTGTACTTTTATACTTGCTATGCAATGAACATATCAAAGAGATGTATTTTCCATCATAAATCTGAACAAGTGTGATGCACACCTGCTTAGTGCTCTGAGCACTCACACTTTCACAGTGCAATCCTTCCTGTGGCGTTGCCTCAGTCACTCTGGATGCCTTCCAGATTATGTTTTCTCAGCTTAATAGTAAATATCCATGTGGAAAAATATAATTGCTTTAGCCTCAGCTTGTGCTTTTGCAGAGGGCTGCACTGACATGGCAGCCTGGCTCCTTCAATTTTGTGGAGGTTACTTGCAGCAGCCAACACCAGACTTCAAGTGTGCACTACTGTGTGAGTTATGGCATCTCTGCTTTGACTCCAACACTAATTGGTGATTTTTTATCAAAACTCTCTTGGTACTATCGTGTGAATATTAAAGCTGTGGTATTAAAATTGTGGCACTCATCAGAGCGATAGTAAAAACTTTAATATTCTTGTCCCAAGTTGTTGTTCTCTGAGTAAGCTGGAATAAATTTCTCCCTGTCAATCTCTGAGTCACTGCAAGACCAATCCCAATATTTCCTATTGTAGTAAAAGCCAGTCTTGTTTGTTTTCAGGTCAAGATAAAAAAGTAATTTTTTTGCTGATGACGTGCAGTGATCAAAACCCAATTCAATGCAGTCAGGAGCTCAGGAACAACCTTTAGTCTAACACAGAGTGAGAGGTCATGTAACGGTTTAGGATATTCACAGAATATGATCTGCAGGGTGCCCTTATCAGGTTTTGATGATCTTTTTTCTTTAAGGTAACTTTATCATGAATGTAGACACATGTTACTCCTTGGCTTTTCCTTCTCCATGCTTTTCTTGTTCAGTTCTTAAATATAAGAGACATGGTGCTGCAATTTCTCTCCTATTTCAAATAATTTCTCATTTTCTTCCGCTCTCATTTTAAAATCCTGAGGATAAGATTCTAGTTTTCCAATTTTCAATAATTCAAAGTTCACCCAACTTAAGCGTATTTTCTTCCTTGTACCTTTATAGCTCATACTTCAGGTTCTGCTGCTGCACATGTGGCAGTTTCACTTTGATTGCTTTCCATTTCCTCCTCTGCCTTGAGCAAATTTCATATAGCAGCCACCCAGCTATTCATCCATTTTTGATCCTTGCTCTGCTACAATACAGTCTAAATGTTACCTTCTCTCTACCCCTGCCTCTCAAACCTAAATTCAAATCACAGAATATCAAATAACCCGAGTCTGTAAATAAAGAACAATGTACTTTTTCTCTCCTTCAGTCCCTCAGATCTAAAATATCCACTAGGATGTATTCTTATTAGTTGTCTTTATTTCATTTTGAGATCTTCCTAAGAAGTTTCCCTTTGGCTTGCTCTTGCCACCATTTCTAAGCTGGACCCCAAAAGGTCCTTGGCCAACTTCTGACAGGGGCTTTCTGCAAAGCAGGGGCCTCCACCTGCAGGGGTTGCACTGGCAGCCTCAGGCTGATGCAGGGTCCCTTGGGAAGAAGAGCCTCCCTCTGCACACCCTGGTTCCAAAATCCTTTAGTGTCTCTAGAAGTAGAACTTATAAAGGGCTTGGGGTTCCTTGGGGTTTTTGATATACCATCTTTCCAAACAAAAACATTGATTCACTCATCTCGTCTTTTAATGGAGACTTGCTCTTCCTTAAATTCCTGTCACTACAAGAATACAAAAGCAGACCAGCAAATAGATAATGATTAGGAGGTTTCCCCTGGACAAACAGGTTCAAAACTCTTGTCAGAATAGGACACGGTAAGGTTGTGAACCCAGGTATATGGTGTCTCAGATAAGTTCCTGAGTCACCGAATTATTTCAGAATAGAATTTTTATGCCTGTTTGCCAAGCAGTTTCCTCTGTTCTTCACTCTTCAGGGATTTATGTAACAAAAAAGTGGAATAATATTTCTATAAAACTCTAACCTTATGCTGAGTTTCTATTTTTGAATTGTATATTTGATTTGTCATGTGTGGAGGTTTGCTTAGGGAGCTCTTGGTTGGCACTCATTAAATCTGTTTGCAGATTACTAAATCCTATTGCATAAGAACACATTCATATAGCCAGGGGCCACACAAATACCTAGATAAATGCTCACGGGGCTAAATTGCTTCTAATAGCTTTTTTTATGTGCAAATAACAGTTGTTTTCCTGCCAAGGAAAAGTATTGCAATAAACATAAAATAAAAAACATGAATAATTGGAAGTACTTCTATCAATTAAAAATACTTCTGAAGAAATAAGATATGTAGAGCATTTAATGATATTTACATGTCATGTTTGGCATTCACTCTGTAAGTGTTGATACAAGATTCCAGCAAGAAGAGAGAACTGTGAGGAAGGTAGTTTATTCTACTGATGCATGCTTGGCTGTCTGCTGAGGTGGTGTATTCCAAAGTGGTTCATTCTTAGGAAAGTGAGACATCCCCAGCTGGGTGTATTCCTTCCATAAACTAAAACTAAATATTTTTTCTGTTTTTACCCCATTCATCACACTGAGTGAACCCAGAATAAATGAGCAGAAAAATAATGAGTGATAAGCAGATGTTCCACTTAGCATACTGTACAAACTTGTGGAGATGAGCAAGCAAGAATGAAAATGATCACAGTGGAAAATGAAAAGAAAATGGACAGCTACAAATTAAGTTTGACATAGTCCTGAAAATGAAATATTTTTCTATATCTTCTCCTGCTGTGACTGCACCATACAACTACCTCATTCCATATTGTATGTGTTATGAAGATGACTGCAAACTAAAACAATCTAAAATGCAAGCTTTGCCAAAGTAATTAAACCTCATTTCACTGCTCTGATAACTCCCTGGACTCTGCCTTTTGTTCCCTGTAAGCACCTTTTTCCTGTGTGATCTCACAGTCATCTGCTGCACGGGTCCATTTGTGCATGTGCACTGACACACAGTCCCAGGCTGTTGAATTCACTCTCACCTGAACCTGCTGCACATGATAACCAGGCCTCCTTCACTGAGGACTAGCATTTATCTGGCAGCTGGGTGAGTCCCTCACATAAGGCCTTGGGCACTGCAACACGAATTCTTGGCTGAAGCTTTCAGGTACAAAAGTAGTGCAAATAAGTAACTAGACATTATCATAGTGATCTGTGCATTGTTTTAGAAATCAGCCTTTTCAGTTAGTCAACAAGTGAAGCATAATATTATAGATGTAAACTTGTTCTAGTGTATTTGTGCTGATGACATCTGTTGCTTACTGTTCTTGTATAGTTTTTTGGCCACGTGCAAAAAGATGAGAGGAAAGGGCTTGTCCTTCAGTAAGGGGAGTAATTGACTTCCAGTGCACAAAGGACAGTCATTACTACAGTCTCAAAATAATGATAAGGCAGCTACCTGCAGGCGACACTGGCCTTCAAGCAAGCAACAGGACTGTGTTATCATTACACCCCCTGAATTGTAGTTACTCAGAGTTTACTCTGCCTTCTACCTGTGACAGATTGTAAAGGATGCCAGAAGAAAACGGCTGATCTGTGCCAGGCACTCCATCACTGCGTGGTTAAGTGTAGCAGTTCTAGTTTGTCATGGAGGGTCAACAGCTTTGCCTGGCTTCATCTGCACTGGCTGCTCTGGCAGTGTGAGTACTCATGTGCTTGCAGGGTCATGGCCCACGCTGACAGTACAGATGCAGAGTTTCTCTTTGAGTTCCATGTAAGATAAAACTTCACACATGGCATCTGTAGTTATGCAAAGGAGACAGTCCTTATGCCAGAAGAAACACAGTTGCTGCTTTTCCCATGCTGTCTTTACAAAAAAAATTAGTGTCCTCCAATGACACTTTCATGTTACATTCTGTATTTTCATTCCAGAACCCTTCTGACTGTATCTATTTTAACAGGAATGCAAACTTGAATAGTTCACAATAGTTAGGTAGACCTCAAATTCATAAACAAGTTGCAGGGTATAATAGCAGTTGGGGGTACAAGTGGGACAGCAAGGCAGAGAATTGGAACTGAAGCTCACAGCAGCTCCTTCCCTTAAATAAAGCAACCAGGACTGGCTGGAGTGGGGAACTCATTTAATACCCAGCTGTGATGCCCTAAAAATATCATGGCTGTAAAATCAATCTCCAGTTCATCACAGCATTGCAGGCTTGTGCTGACACCCTGTGAAAATGAAGCAAGAGGGAAGATGCATGATGGACTTCTGTGACAGCTCATTTCACTTCCAACACTTCCTATTGCATAAACTCAGGCCTATGTCGTCCCTGTTTTCATGTGGCTATCCTTGCATCTAAGCTTAATGCCAGGAATAGTCACCAACAGAGTTACTATTAAATGAATATTTCAGAATCTGGTTAGAAAAGAAATATTAAATTTGTAATCATGAGATCTTTGGGAAAGATGAAAAATCTACAGACTTCTTTCAATGTTGGATTGTAGATGAGGAATATTTGATTTAATACATTTAATTTGAATACTTCATTTTTAGCCTTGCCCATTCATGAGGAAGGTTAAAATCACAAAGTGGGCTGGCACAAAATTTTAGTCAAGAATTATATGAATTATATTATTACATTAGAATATTTTAGCACTTACTAAAAAAAATGCTAAAGCAGAAAGAGGAAGGCTTTGAACAGATTTTCTGTTCTACAAAACCCAAAAGGAAAAACTTTGCATCAGGTTTTCTGTTTGTTTGGATTTATCCTTTAAAGTTCTAAATGCACTCAGTATTATATGAGAAGCCCCTCTGAAGGTTTACCACTGATGTTAAAGGGAGGGTGAATGTTAAGCTGTCGTATGGAACTGCTGCAAGGCAGCATGGATAGAGACAAGTAACTTCACTGCCTTGGGTGACCTAAACTGACTGCATCATCAGCTGTGTCCTTAGGTCACCTGCTACCTGCTCACAGCCATTCCAGGTGCATGCTAAGCTGTGATCTGGAGTGTCTGGGAGTCTGTCCTGCTTCCACAGTCTTCTGAATCACCAAACCCAAAACAGAGCTTCTTCCTTCAGTTTTGCCCCCCCCCTTCTCCTTGGCTTATTTAGATGGAAAGCACCTGAAATGCAAGTTTACCCACGCACTTTGGACCCTGCCAAACTGCATAAGGTCTTTAAAAATTGAGGACTATGAGCAAGAAGCTCTGAAACCCATGGCTTAGGTTTCTAAACCCCTGGTAAAAATTCTATCCCTTGCTAGACCAGCCCATAACTTCACCACTCCCTAATTTTATGGAATAATAGTCCCTGGGCTCTTCCTATTCATGAATTGTGATATAAAGGATTGCCAACCAATCTATTTTCCTTTCTAATTAGCAATAGGAAGCAGAATTGAAGTTGCTTTGCCCCTTGAGAGACACAAGGGAGTTCCAAGGCTGAAGATGACACAAGATGCATTCTCTGCTGTAGGCAGGAGAAAAAATGTGTCTTTTTGGATTATTAAGAAATTTTATGACCTCAAAGAAAAATAGCAGGTGCCCTGAAATTATTAACTGTAAGGGCAAGGGGAGGGTGGTTTTTTTCTTTAACTGTGTATTTAAGAGATGAAAACCTGAGCACCCACTACTATAATGAACTACTTACTTTGGCAAAAGATGTAAGAACTGTAGTCCAAGTTCAGTGAGATGTTACCCACTTCTCTTTGTGACCACAGGGGTGTCTGGTAGTATATGTTTCTTCCCAGGCAGGAAAAACAGATGACTAGTATCATCAAGATCAGCCTAATAACATCACCTCAATTTTCCCTCTAGGGAGCTACAGAAGAAAGTTATGTTGGAGACACGTTTGTAACAACATCCCGTAAGGTCCCCTGGACACTTTCTGTCCTGATCAATAGGCACTTTGTTTCATTGCTCTGACTGTGAAAGAAGAGGCAGAAATTGTGAAAAAATATGCAAAACATGTTCCCCAAACTTAATCATTAATGTGCTTATGTTAAATGGAAATACCATGTTATGATTGCCAACCAACTGCATCAGGTTTTACTTAATTTGTGGCCTCACCTGGTAACACAAAAATAATTAAGACACACTATCCTCATTAGAAGAAAGGAAAGGCTTTTTGTACAAAAGACTAATTAGATAACTCATACCCTCAATGTTAAGAGCTTTTGAAATCAAACCAATAGCTATGTATAATTCCTGAGACTAATTTGTCTTTCATGTAACCCAGAAAATCACCACTAAATGAATTGTGATTTACCTTTGAGGAGCCTGCAGCTTCTCCACTATGGATTAAAGGAAAAAATTAGGCCTTAACAGTTAAAAAAAACCCCAAAACCAACTGAGATAGAAAGGATCACAGGGAATCTAGGCCATTTGTTCTCCACAAAGTAGGAGAGATTATATTTTTAAGCCCTACTCATGATATGTTTGCAACTGCTCACACTCTCCCTCTCTTCCTCTCCTCTTGGAAACCCCTGGTGATGGATGTCCTATGTGGTGTCTACAAAACCCTTCTGCAGAGATTAACTAAAAGGATGATTTCTGCCCCCTTGGGCTGTAAGCTGCCGGTTTCTCTGGAGTGTTTTGACATGCATAAATCCTTTTCCATCTACTATGCTCCCAGCATAGTGATCAGACATAGCCTTGATGATGTTACCAGCACTCTGTAAGCAGCCCACAAAGTATGGGTCTACTTAGCTGGAAAAAATATAGTCAAACCCAAACAGCAGAACCACGTAGTGGAGGTACATATTAAGAAAAACACCCAAGCCATTACCTCAGACTGTTTTCTGTTGAGACTGCTGAAGGTTTCACTCATGATTTTAATGGCATTATTATAAAATTTGACTCAGCTTTTGAATTGTAAAGCAGCTCAATCTGACAAAGCTAACAAAAAGAGCACATACATTGAGTTTTCAGCAATCACAAAGAAGTTAACCACAGGGAGGATATTTTCAGTCATGTAACTGTATCAGTTTTTGCCTCCTGGCAGTGAAACGAAGGAGTCCTAGTGATGCCAAAAGTAACTAATAATACATTCTCTGAAGACCTGAAGAAGCTCTGTGCCAGATCTAATGCAGCTATAGTACTTAAAGGCAATTGATTTATGTCAGTCTGTGTCAGTAGAGTCTATGTCACAGAGTAATCCTCTGTGTTCAGATGACACCGCTTTGCAAAAGCACTTGTAAGAAAGTGTTTCTTTTTTCCTTCCCACCCACCTGTAAATGGTCATAAGAATGAAATGGCAATGTTAGCTGGCTTGCCCCACAGCACACCCCTGGCTCAGAATTCAAGGTGCCTAAGGCTGCCCATAAACTAACCCTGTGATACATAGCTCTGATACTTGCCCACTCCGTAGCCTGGCTGGAGAATACGTTCCTATTGAAATGCTCCTGTCTTTCTGGACAGTGTTGTAACAAATGGTAATGAGAGTTGGGCTGACAGTGTTGCAGCAGGGAGCTGAGAGTTTGGGCACTCTTTAACATTTCATGGTCTTAGTTTTGTCTACAAGGTAATCTTTGCAGATAGGTGCAGTATGCTGTACAGCTTCCCAGCTCTGACTGTCTCTCTGAACACCCAGGCAGAGCCCTGCTGGCACTGGGTCTATTGCACAGGGAGACCCACACTTTACAGCCTGGAGGGAGCCAGAGAAAGAAAACTCTGGGGCACTGAGATACATCAGTATGTTTGCCATTGCAGTGGACAGAAGATATGTCTGAGAGTTGTTAAAGATGCAGTTGGCTCTATTGTTCCCCCAAACTCTTAAAGACAAAAAAAAATCTCCCTCTTCTTGATTTCCTCAGTGTATGTCCTAGTTATGTAGGGTGTGTGCTAGGGGGTCAGGATTTGAGCCAGTGTTTGGCAACTCCAGAAATCAAAGCCTTAGCACTTCAACTCATTTGCAAGTACCGTATAATGAGCTTTGAGAATTCCTCTTTAGTCTGAGTTTGCTCTCAGAAGAAGTTCTGTAGCCTATGTATATTAGGGCAGCATAAATGACAGATGAGTCAAAGCCTTTTTCAGTCTCTTCTCTTTTGAACCCATAGAAGAATTATCAGACTTGACTGTCTGTGCTCTCCTGAAATTAATTAGAGCTCTACTTCCACTACTTTTAATCTCAGTGAAAGTTTTGTTTCCTACTTATCATGACGACAGTGAAAAGCTTCTTAATACCTATCAGCAAGTTCAGCACTTTCAGGTTCCCAAAAAAGTTAAAAGGTGAGAGTTTAGATTTCTCCCCCATGTTTTCAGATTCTAGGAAGGTAACTAAAATCTTGATGCTAGCAGAAAATTCTGTACAGGACTTGGACTCAGCCTCATTGCATGAAAAGGGGACATATCCTTTAAGCTAAAGACCCCAAAACCAAGCCAGAGCACAACTGAAGTATGCTTCAAGGCTCCCTGTGAGCCTCCCAGTTACCTCAAATAGAGATGCTGCTATGGTTTTTTATCTCACGTGTCTTAGTTTGAAAACTTTATTTTTAACTTTGAGGCGCATTTCAGATGTAAGTTCTGAAAAACATCTGTATTTGCCTAACTCCTACTGAAGTCAGCAGAAGCTTCAAGTCATGAAGTGATCATAAACTAAGCTCACCAGAGTGACCAATTGTGATGAAAAATAAAGGAGAATAAGGTGACTAGGGAATAAGGTGACTCCCTGGGACTTAGAAAAGAAGCTTTGGTAGCAGACTGATCTCAACCCATCACTTTTCCAGTGTTACAGGTACCCTTGCTCCATAGATGGGATATTTCCTTACCCAGAAAATTATCTGAGATACCTGGCAAAGAAATGATTTTATGAATGGCAACTCTTACAACTGACTAAAGGCCATGCTTCTCTCTAGTGCAACTGTGACTGCAGGTCTCTAGAGTGCTAAAATTTTCTGGCATTACCTTGAAATCAGGGCCACAACTGCCAGACTCAAATTTTAGTAAGAAGCACCAATGTGACTGTGTCTGCTTACAGAGAGGTTCTGGTGCTGTAGTTGAGTCATATTTTGATACTCCTGCAGAGGGCAGTGGAATATATTCTGGATATGGGACATGTCCAAAATTTATGCTATTCTCTGTCTGAAAAACGGTGAAGTTACAGGTCTTGCTGGTGGCAAGAAATATTTTCTTGCATTTCTGGTCTAGAACTTGCATGAATCATATGCCTGCCTGCCCAACATCAGCCAAAACAGTCCCTTCCCTATGTCTCCTTCAAAAGCAAAAGTAGGAACTCTGATATGGGCGGGGCTGTCTGAAAGGTGAGGTGGAGCAAGAACCAAATCTGAGCAAGATGGTTGGGGCAGTAAAATACATTCTGCTTCTTGTTCTGTTGTTATTCAGGTTATCTAGCCCTTAACAGTGGGGGAAGTCACACAAATCAGAGCCTCTTCATGTCTAATTTCCTAAATAATTGACAAAGAAAAGACAAATGCAGGCTGTCTAAAGTTGTGCTGTTCAAAATGCTAAATGCCAGCTGCTCTCTTGTAGTATTTTTGATAAGGACAGCTAAATAAGAGCAGAGGGGAGTCTAAGGCTGTTTTAACTATCTTTTTATATGTATATGTTTATATATGTATTTATTTTAATTTTTGTGTATATAATTGTGTATGTACTACTTTTGGGGCTACATTTGGCCTTTAAATCAGACATGGCTTTTTTAGATTTGTATTTGTTCCCTGGGTGGATCTTTCCAAAGTGAGACAACCCCACTGTAGTTAAAGAGCCCATCAGTCCTGCCTGGCAATCTCAGCTTTTGGTGAAAGAAGCAAGAAGTAATATTGTCATCTCACCTGCTCTGTCTGTGGTTCAAAATACAGTAAATAACACACTGAAACATTGATTTATTACAACTATAATTTAGGCTCTGCTCTCCAAAAATACAGTTGCATACTGGACCAGTTTTGGTGATATACCCCTGCTAGAAATCACATTAGAATGAAGCAGAGGATCCAAAGCTAAAATGCTTATTATTAGATCTATTCCTGCAGAAATCTTCCTTCCTTCTCTTGCCAAACATCCTTTTAGCTCTATTACAGGAAGCAGTATAAACCATAGCTTCTTCCACATTTCTTAAAATGTCTCTCGTTGAGGACAGAATCAAGAAGAGCACCTGATGCAGGTTACACTGTGAGCTCTGCTGCTGTATAGTGATGAAAAAGAAATCAGTAAAGGAAGGATTTGAATCCTGCCTTCTTATGGCTAAATGGAAACAGAAAACTAGGGGAAAAACTTTCCAGAGTGGGATCTTGAGCTAGAAAGAAGTCCTTTCTATAGGAAGTATTCAAATGATAAATTATAAATGAAGAAGCCTTTTTTATTATTTTTGAAAGGTGTGTGGATTTGCATCCTGCCATCTCGAAGGAGATGCAAGTGCCAAATCTGAATGTTTCATTGTTGAATAATGGTAGACAGCTATTTGTAACATGAACTCAAGATAAAGCCACAAGGGAGGAGGCAGGGAGGTGGGAAATGCAGCATGTCTCTCTCAAGTGTATTGTCTTCTAGCAAGAAAACAAGATGAGTTCTGAGCAGATGTATTTAATATCTCAAGAAAAAAAAGGGGGGTTATTTCTAATAAGTGCTCATCTGATTCCCCAAAGCTACACATGACAAAGAAGTTTGCTTCATTTAGGTCTCAACAAAATCTCACCAGCAAAAATGTCATTCTGATCATAAGCCTCTATTAAATTGAGTTTGTGCTACCATATTTGTCATTTTACAGACTGGTGTTTGGTGCAACAATAGAAATATTAATATGTGCTAATGCTTGTACTGGATCTAACATACAAAAAGGAGTAGTTCAGGAGGTAGAGGCCACTGGCAAACTGCCTTTTAGAGATGAGAAAACAATTCAAAAGTGATAAGAAATTTACAAATATTATGATTATGAGAGCATTAAATTTCTCATCTGCATTAATTCCTTATTATTTCTGGGTCACCCCAAGTCCATTGTATTTGTATTTTGAAAAACGTACATGTTCAGTTGAATGAAAAAACTTGAGTTTTAAACCACATTGTAATTGCCAGAGGTGGATTGAGCTCCTTGGTGGTGGGGAACGACTGAAATAATTTCAGCTGCTCAGGTTTCAGAGTTGTTTAGTTACTTCTGGGCTGCCGTGTAACTGATGCAAAACACAGATTATGGGCTGGGGCAAGGAAAGTAAAGGCTATTAGTAGATCGGTCCTGAATGTGCATTTATTTCTGCTCTCAGCAATTGTAGCAGTCACTGCTGCTTGCTGGGGATCTTGTTGCCCTGGGAGAGGAGGCCATCAGAAAAACAACCACGTGGCAACTGGTACAGCTTGTCTGCTAAAAAGACAAAGCATGATTGTCATGAGAAATGCTACCTCCATAACGAGCACTTAGGCTACTCCTGGAACTTGGCACTTTGCTAACTTGTCTCTATACACAAACTTCCCAATCGGCTATTTATGTGTACCTGAATAATTAGTAAGAAAAATTGTGCTGTTACCCCACACCAAGAAAAAACAAGACTCCAAGTATATTTGTTAGAGGATGTCTTTATTTCTTGTGCAAGAGTGTTCCACTAAACACAAGAAACACCAAAGTCTTGAATTTAAACAGCATATATTGCAAGAAGCAAATTTTGAGAATTAAAAATTAGTACTAAGACTGCAGCTAATTCAGAAGCAAGGAAACAATGTAATTTGCTCCTTTGAGTGATGATAGATGACATAAAATCTTTGGGTTTATAGTCTCTTATGGTACCAAATCTAATCTACCCACCAATCTAAGTATTCACAAATGCTCTACCTCTTCTTTGTTAAGCGTTAGAGATGAGCACTGCCTGCCTGGACTGAGCCCTGGAGCAGCGCTGCACCCGTGAACGATGCTCATGCAGTGCAGGCAGTGCTGTCAGCAGCTGCAGTGAAAAAGTTGTAAAAGTTGTCATGGATGCGTCCCCAGCCGAAGATTTGTTAACCTTGAGCATCACCCACCTAAGCTCAGTTCAGTGGAAACTACAGCGAGCTCTTTCCAGTGTGCAGAGTCTGTCCCGGCCGCAGGGGCCGTGTCCCCCTTTGCGTAGGCACAGCGCTGCCCTGCACAGCACTGCCCCGCACGGCGCTGCCCCGCACGGCGCTGCCCCGCACGGCGCTGCCCCGCACAGCGCTGCCCCGCACAGCACTGCCTCGCACGGCACTGCCCCGCACGGCGCTGCCCCGCACGGCGCTGCCCCGCACGGCGCTGCCCCGCACAGCGCTGCCCCGCACGGCACTGCCCCGCACGGCGCTGCCCCGCACGGCACTGCCCCGCACAGCGCTGCCCCGCACGGCACTGCCCCGCACGGCACTGCCCCGCACGGCGCTGCCCCGCACAGCACTGCCCCGCACGGCGCTGCCCCGCACAGCGCTGCCCCGCACGGCACTGCCCCGCACGGCACTTCCCCGCACGGCGCTGCCCCGCACGGCACTGCCCCGCACAGCGCTGCCCCGCACGGCGCTGCCCCGCACGGCACTGCCCCGCACGGCGCTGCCCCGCACGGCGCTGCCCCGCACAGCGCTGCCCCGCACAGCGCTGCCCCGCACGGCGCTGCCCCGCACGGCGCTGCTGCTCACGCACGGCTGCCGGAGCACCCGCACCAGCTCCCCCGGCAGCGCACGCCCCTGCCGGCCTCTGCACCGGCACTGCCCTCCCTCCGCTGCGGGACATGAGAAGGAGGTGAAGAAAAGCCGGGAGAGGGAACCGAGCAAGGGTCACAGCTGGGAGGACAGGCAAAAGAGAGGATGGGAGGTGTGTGTAAAGCTGGGAGGGGGCTACGAGTGCTGCCGTCATTCCATCATTAGTAACACAGATCTCAGTTTAGGGCAAAGCTGTCTCCTTGTGCCATACAACCCTGTTCCCTATCACCTGTGCAAATGTTTCTAGGACAACATAAATTTGTCTTGTGGAAGAGAGGCCCATTTGGACTATTTGACAGAAATAATTTCATCTAAAATATGAACAAATTTTCAGTTCAAAGTAAGCACCCCGGGCACACTGATGCAACTACAATTTCTGTGTCATTCATACGATAAAGCTGTTAGGAGAGAACCTCATCCATGACTTGCTTCTGCTCCATTGCAAAGCTAACACCCTCCAGGTTTGGTAACTCCTTATGACTAACAGCTTGGTGGAAACACTGAAAATAGCTCCTGGGGAGGGAAAAGGAAGGGAAACAAAGGAGACAATTTTCCAGAGCAGAGCTTCTGCAGAACCAAGGAGGTGTTTTCTGAAAGTTTGCTTTGATCCTGTTTCTAGTGAAAAGTATTGTGTAAAACAAAACTGTATGGCTTACAGGACACACACCAAAATAAAAAATCTTTAAAGGGATTAAATCCTCATTCTCCTATTTATCTGAACAGAGACTCATACCTGACTTCTTGTCTATGAAAAAAACCCTTAGAAATTAATTATATTTATGTCTTTTTGCTTCTACAGTAAGAAATGTCATTCACTAGGTAACATTTCTTTGATGCACTATATTGATTTATTGATACTAGGGTGATGAATCATGCGTCCTTTGGTAATAGCTCAGTGAAGCTCAGTTGTGTTTACTGTAGAGAAAAGTAAAACTAACGTGATAAATGAGTAAAACTAATGTGCCATTAAGATGTTTTTAATCTGTGAACATTATTTGCCTCAGTAATTTTCTTTTATGTGTGTAGATTTGCTGTGGATAGGAATAAGAAGTGCTTTTTAGGTATTGTTAATAAATTGTTTTAACTGCTCTTTTCCTTCTTTGTGATTTCCTTTCTGTGGGTCTGGGAATTCCTCCTCTGGTTTTCTAAAGAAACAGGCTTATGCAATCATGTGATTTGGATGTGGTCTTGAATCTCTCTGTCCTGCTGCGGCAGCTTTTCAACCCACTAGTAAATTTTAACCAAATTGGGGAGCAGCAGCAGTCTCCAAAAAAATTTATATTCTTATATATTTATGAAAATCAGGACCTCATTACCAAGGGGAGAGAGAGGCTTTAAGAGTGCCCTAACAAGGGAGTGCCTCCACTAAGGACTCAGCTCCTACAAGACACAAGAGATTCCACATGAAGAACCATGTCATGAGTATCCTAAATTCAGATAAAACTTCACTTAAAATGCACACACAGTTTGCTCCCAGTGAACTGGGCTCCCAGAAAAAATCCATAGCAAACCAGGCACCATGAACTCTCCTCACAGAACCGTTTGTTTTGTGTATGTGACCTTGGTCGAGGGTAAGCTAGATCCAAATGCTGCCTGTACATTACTCCTTGTTTATTTAGACAGATCTGGATTAGGCATGAAGAAATAATCATTAAAATGCTGCATTTTATGATTCACTAAGCTTTTAGTTTGCACTTCATGACATAATAAATAGAAGTGCACGAAAAGCATTTCTAGGGCTCTTTATTAATTGCTCTATTTCTGGGAAATCTGCTTGGAAAGTGGCCTGTTAGTGCTGCCTCCTCCCCTCTCCTGCAATAGCATGCAGTGCTTTCACCTCTAATGAAGTTTAATCAACACAGAAAAAAAAGTGGTAGGCATTCCAGGTCACAGGCATTGTGGTAACTCAAACATTGAGTGCTTTTGACAGACCAGAATGCACTTTGCAAACCTTCCATTGTTCTTCTTGTAAGAACAAAGGTAAAAATACAGACTCCTTGCTGCATTCTCCGCAGCAGTTGTGTCGTGATGGAGGTGATTTGTTGCTCCATCTTTGCATGTATGAAAGAGTGAATGAAATCATCTTTTTGGCACATTACTGCTGTTTAAATTCTCATTCTCTTTTTCAGTACTTCAATAGCTCTCAGGAAAATTAACCCCAGTGATCCACGAGTTATTTTGTGTTGAGCTACTGGATTTAATTATTCTGAGATGTTAAATGTATTTTCATTACATAAATCAAGACAATATTTCTTATAAATTTTTTTTAATATCTTAGGGTGTTACAAAACTGATAATTGGGAAGTTTACCTATTATTTTCTATACTCAAAAATTAGTGTTTCTACTATTACTTCCTTGTTATGGAAAAGGGAAAACTGAGAGCAGGCTCATTTTTATAGTTACAGTATTTCATACCTGAAACAAAACTGCTGTTCTCACCTACTACTGTAAGAAAGCTCATACAGAGAAAATGCTTCCTTTTCATGTTGTTCACCTCCCAGTTCCAGTACTGATGGAAGGTAAGAACATTCAGCTAGGAGTCACTTGAGTTTTTCTGGTTTTCTTTAGAAGGTGGTGACTCTGAAGATCTGTCACCTTTCTCTTGCCTCACTAAAATCTCGGCAGGGATGAAAGCTGAGCTGAGACTGCTTTTTGTTCTGTGTAGTTACTTCACGTTCACAAAGGACTAGTTGTGGTGCAAGTTGCATCCCTCTAACAACTTTGCTGGTGTGCCAGAGGTAAATGGAGGCAAACCACTGAAGCAGGACACTTGTCAAAGGTGCACTATTAGCTTTGTTACCAGCTGCAGACAGTCAGGAGTCATGGCAAGTGACAATCTGGAGGCTTCTTGACTATGTTGAGATAGTATTACTCCATCAGTGTTGTATCATTTCCAACCCCCTCCATGAGCACAGCTTTCTATTTTTTGCTGTTAGGGAAACCATACTGCCTGGAAAGATGTCGATATTAAGAAGACATATTATATGGTGTTGGGAAATAGATTTGCATTTGATGGCTTATTCCTAGAAGATTAGTCTTAGAGACTAACCACATACAAAAGTATTTCTTCAAATGTCATTTCTTATCTTTAATGTACAACTTGAAAAGGAAGGATCTGCTAGGAGCTGTCTTCAAAGATGCTTAAAAACTTACAGAGATTCAATGCAGGCAGGGAATGATGCCTGACCACCAAAAGCTTTTATAAAACTTAGTATCATGTGTAAACGGATGCTCTTGGCTTCTGTAGCTACTTCCCTTCTGTTCTGTTCCAATAATGTCTCCTGGCTGGGCTCAGAAGAGCTGGCTGCCAATGGGAGTATTAGTGCAACAGGAAGGAGAACAACTGGAAAGACCCTGTAAGTTCTCCTGCAATCCCAGAGATGCTCTTTAAGCAGTGAAATGGGCCTCCATTATTTTGCCTTCAGCAAAGTTTGGTGGGAAAGCAGTTACCCTGTGGTAGACAAAATAAATACAGCCTTCTAAGAGGAAAGGATACGAATAGGTTTGCACTGCCATCTTCAGCTCCAGGAAAAACTGGAGTCTTTCATGTAGTAGGCAGGACACGTGACTAAATGGGGATTCCCACAGCCTGCTTACAGCAGCCAGGGCAGAAACCCAGGCACAGGGATGCCAGAGATCCTCACAGGAAAGGTGCCCCTGCTCCTCTTCATACCACACTGAACCACTTGCCAGTCACACAGGAAGAGATGGAGAGATTTTCTCCAGGCAGCCACATGTAGCAGGTGCTACAAAGGGAAAGAGTATGACCCCTCCATGATATGGCAGGGGGATAGAAATATAAGGAGAAAGGAATTGGCAATGAAGTATGACCTGTGCTGGGGAGAGAGAAATCTGAAAAAATGGGGCTGCTTAGAGTTCTAAAAGGGAAAATGAACTAAGAGCAGAGGGAGAAAGTCTGGGAAGAAAAAAAAGAAGTTTGGGACAACATATCTACAAGTCTGAATTTCAAGTTTGAAAAATTGGTTGCAGTTTCCCTCTCTAATACAAATACCTTTCCCTTTAATACAGCAAAACAGCACTAGTGGTCAGAAGATATAAGGTCTGGTAATGAAGTGCTTAAACAGCACTTAAGACTTTTCCATTAGGTAGAAATACGTATTCAACAGAGAAATACATCATTATTGATTGAATTTGCTGTGACGTTTTTTGTATCTTCAAAAATTTCTTACTGACTCCTTGGAGAACATGGAACGTGAAGTACGCTGCTGAGGTTAGCAGGATATTTGCATTATTGACCCCTCCTCTCACAATATCTGGAACAAATGTCATAGCAGTTTACAAAGGATTCTACTGGAAATTCAAAAGTGTCTTAAAAATACATTAATACCACTTTACATAAAGCCACACATCTCTGGAAATCTAGCAGCAGAATGAACCATCACATTACTACAAAGCTGAATAGCTTTAAATACAAAATGCTGAATTTCCAAAAGCTGCTCACAGTAGCCTCTCTATTTTATGCACTATTAAACTGGTGTGCAACAGGCTGTCACTGAACATTTGTTCCACATTTTGCTGAATGAAGAATGAATCCAAGGCAGCTGAGGTACCTTCCCTGCAGAGAGCAAAGATGAACAAATCGGAAGCTGCTGCAGGGGTGGAAAAGGAGAGGTGTAGGCTACCAGCAGTGATGCTTATTCAGAGATTGTGAGAGAAGGAAGGCAGGAAGATGCTGGGGCCTACTGAAATTCCTGGAGCTATTATATAAGCCGCTAAAAAAAACCAAACCAAACCAAAAAACACAACCAACCAAAAAAAAAAAAAAAAAAAACAACAAAAAAAAAACCAACAGAACCATAAAAAAGCCAAATCTGTTAGCTATATGGCATTTTACAGCTAAAAGGAACAAAAAAAGTCCATATTTGGTGCCTCACAGCTGGAGAATGTTTGGCAGTGGATGGATGTTCTCAGAAGACAAATCATCTGCAACGACTACCAGGAGTTACTATTGGCCTTGAGGCTGGCTAAGCATTAAGAACACATGAACTGCATTACCTAATCCCACTAGTTGTGAAGCTAAATAAATTAACTTTAATAATTTAACCTTTAGTCTGGGACTTGCATCAAATCTGTTGGGTAAAGGAATGTGACCTCTTGCTAACAATTCCTCACCCTTCACACCCCTAGGAACCCTGTGGTAAAAGCTGTTGAAAAAAGATGGATGCAGTTTTCTGAAAAGAAGGATGGCATTAAAGTAGGCATGCTGTCAGGAGGATTAAACTTGGGCTGATGAAATGTGCCTAAAATCTGTTCTGAAGACAGAAGTCTTCTATCTACCAGGCAGGCTTAGCAGAGCTAATGCCAGTGTAAGTAGATCCTGTCACACCAGCGTGCTTCAGCTCAGCGAGCGAGGCACCTGTGACAGTGCATAAGGACACTCCTCATTCCAGTTGTCCCTCTTCAGTGGCTTTGCTGTCCAGCCAACATCCTGAGTCAAAGTCATAATAAACAGAAGATCAGCACTTATAAGGGAGGAGGTGTATTTTGCACTCAAAGTCTCCCAGGTTCTCCCAGTCCCTTGGTGTGGTGCAGCTGGGGCCACACTGGAGGTGCCTGTACATCACTGAGGGGATTATCCATACCGACAGAAGAAGAGGGGCTCCATCTAATGGTTTGAGAACTCTTGTTCCAAATAAAATAAGTAACAGGGGCCTCAGGCTAGCCTTACTCAGGTTTCTGAGGCTTAAGAAACATTGAAACATCAATTGATAAGCAGTCAGATTTCACTAAAGACTACTACTGCCCAGGGTGTGCTCTCATTTAGACAGATAGCCTTTCATTATTTATTTCACCAAATACTGTGACTCATTTTTGAGCCTGGTACTTGACAACTGAAAGAATTAATCTCAAACAGAAAGTAAAATTTACTTGCATCATACAGGAAATCAAATGTATTTCGTATGATACGAAATCATACAGGATTTTCATTTTGAATGCCCAGCTAGTTATGTCTGGTCTTTTGAGACCAAAAGTTCAAAGTCCTGCAGTCACAACAAAATTAAATATACTCAGCTCTATCTGTCAAAGCAAATCTTAAAATATTATAATATTTGGAAAACTATTTGAAACTGAAAATAGAAACGCTCAAATATCCGCAGATATTTTAAACACTTGTTAAAAAAAAAGTGATTTTGTTGTTTGTATTTTTGCATATACACAGATGGAGTTGATAGAGCTTTATCTGTGTGTCAGTTACTAAACCAGGTCTGACCAGCTTATTTTGTGTGGATTATAAAAAATATTTAGTTCCAAGTAGGAAAAAAATTCTATCAGGAACCAGACGTTTCTTATCTTAGACCTAGTGTGTGAGGGCTTTTTCAAGTAAGTTTCTAGGGTATTTACTAACTTCTCTTTTATTTTAGGAAAATACATACACGTAACACAGTGTTTTAAAGAAAGAATATCTTCTGTGAATTATAGTTTATGCTTAACCGGTGCCACTGGTGCTCTTTCTTCTTGCCTTTCCTAAATGTGTCCTTGAAGCACAGCATCGCAATAGAGATATGAGACTGTAAATGTGAGGACATCATCCCAGGTAGACAGAATCTATCCATATCTGTGTGATTCACCAGCTGGGTTGTGCATCCATGTTTTTATTTGGTCTTCAACTATAATATCTATATCTAAGCAATTATGTTGTCTTCTCTTTCCCTGTGGTTGGCCTATACAAGTCTCTAATGCGTTTACTTAGTATATTTAAAACCAGTGACTTCTATCAGTAACTAAGGATATGTGGGGCTGGGAAGATTGTAGTAGAGAAACTATAAGCTGAACACTGAGAGAAGAAGAACAAAATTGCAGTGATTACAGTCATCCAGCCTGGCAAGCCTTGAATGTCATTGGCATATTTCACTCACGTGATGTTGTGGGCAACAAGATGGAAAAAAAGTGGCATTGACTCTCGACTTCCCCCTGCAGAGTTTGTGAATGAAAACCCATATGAGGGGGCAAAAGCCTGACACTGCCATGGTACCTGAAGTTAACTCTCTGATGGGCAGAGCAGCTGTCAGTGCAGCTGACAAATTATAAAGGCACCTGAGTTAAACCTCTTCCCCTGGCTTTTGTTTTCCTCATGTTGTGCTGTTCCGTCTAATTTCTTCTCTTCGACTATAAATCAGTCTTTATCAAATATGCTATATACCAGTGAAGAAGTAACACCTTAAATTCAAAATTCAAATTAACTCTATAGCAGTGCATATGGATCCTGAATTTGGCAGGAATTTAGATGAGATATTGAAAGTTTCATTACATAAAATTTGGGGGCGTGAATTTTTTTTAGTTTCACCAGTTCATCTTGTAGATTCTTCCTATTTACAGCTTCAGCTGAGTGAAAACAGATTCAATGTTAAGCTTAGATGTCCACCTGCTTCCATTGATTTGTCACTAAGGGTGTCTGTAAATTTGGTTGCTTAAAGCTCTTTCTCAGAGCCTTGACTTTCAATTATATCCACCACTATGTTTTTCATCAGGTTACAGAAATCATAGTTTGGACTTTTAACCAGTGTAATAGGAAATTTTTTGGTTAATATTAAATTTCTGAAGGCTAGATCTAACTGGAGTTCAGCTGTGTGTTTGATGGAAGTAAGATCCATAGTCCCACAGTTTGTCCATATGTTGGCTTCCCTTCCCTAATGATGTTTCAACTTACTGACAAGTTCCAGCTATATTTTGACAGAGAGATACTTGGAGGACATGAAGCTCCTGGAAAAGTACTGCCTAATTTACAGTGAGGGGATTAATCCTGCCTGCTCTATCTGTGGTATACTGGGGTATTTTTAATCAGGATCATGGGTGGTAGATGTTTCAAGCTAAATCCTCCCGTGTGTAAATTTGGGTAAAACACACCTTCCACATGGGGTGCTTTTAGGGGCCATATACACATCTCTGTCCACACACACAGTACAAGGCCATATGTCACATGTTTCCAGTTGTGCCCTAGAAGGTGGGTTGTTTGTGTTGTGGTTGTTGTTTGCTACCAGCCCTGATGGGACATATGCAAATGGATTTACCTTTTCTGTTTCATCCTTCTTTGTGTTCAGCACAGGGGTTTGTGCCACTAAAGTTCTACTGCCATGAGGAATAAGAACACGTGCAGGATCATTGTATTATGATCTGTTATTCTCCCTGGCCTTAGTCATGGCTGCACATACCCAAAGTAAGATCCAGTGTCAATGTGCTTTCTTCTGGGATTAGGACACCATAAAAATTGAGAAGAGAAGGGATCTTCAGTGATTTGTTCATTCAAAACCAGCCAATCAGAAGAGAGGGCTGAGCAGAGGGAGGATCCAGAAAGGAAAAATCAGACCCTGTGACCAGAACAGGAGACAGCACTGTTGGCACGTGGCCAGACACAGGAAGGGGTCACAAGCAGCACTTACATATCTCTGCACAAAATTAGCACTATGACAAATCAAATTATGAAAGCACTATATTTCTTCTGCATGGATTTGCAGCTTATAGACTCTTTTTAATAAAAAATTTTCTCATAGTGGGAGAATTTTCATGCATTTGATAAACAAAAATATCCTGGTAACTGTTCTGATTAGAAGTATAAAGAATAGTATGTTAAATTTTCCTTCCTTATCTCTTGATTTAAAATCTTTTCTGTGTTTGCCAAGAAAAAATACTACACTAACACCTGATAAGTAAATCATTCACTGACTCACTTTCAAAACATATATATAGCCTGATGATAATTTAAGCTCTCAATAGCTGTTCAGACTGCTCACATGTGCTTTTACAGTAGTTTTACAAATCATTCAGGATTAAAAACTGCTGGATCACTGCTGTCTGCAAGGAAGTTTATAAGGAAGATTACCATGTTCTCAGTGATGGTGCCATCAGGTACATGCAGAGGGGATAAGAAATGTATAAAATATGTTAATGCTATGGGACAGAAAAAAAACCCAGATTTATACTCTGCATTTTAGCACATGCTAAAAATGGAATTTTTTTTAATATAGTGCATGCTGTGTCATACTAAGTATTTGGCAGTGGACAGGTTGATCCTTGAAGATTAGAAAAGCTCCCTCTTACATAAGAACACTTCTATCTATTGGTGCTCTATCCTGTCTTGTCCGCTGCTTTTTAAATAAATTCAAGGAAGATCTCTGATCTCTGGGATGGATTTGTCACCCAAACCTTTGTTTTTCCTCTTCTCTGTGTAATGTTGCATCCCATTGTAAAGAAAAAACTCCAGTATCCACAGCTCTAGTTATCTACATCAAGACCTCAACTACTTCGCCCTAAATATATAAACCTCTTAAAAATGGTTTGTTTTCAACAAGGTCCACAGACTAGACTGAAAGTAAATACTGTGTAAGCAGAACTTTTTTTTCCTCTCTACCTTTTAAAAATCTTTACTCATACATTCTAGTTGACGTGCAAATAAAAACTTAGAAATATGTTTGCCCTTTAGGTACTAAGGTGTTCAGATGCCCCAGCAAGGAATCTGACCAAGTATACCAGATGAAACACCTGTCACCTTAAGGATTCTGAATTCTAATTTAGAAATTGGTGTAATACAAGAGCTTGACTGGTTATAATTTATTCTAACTGTTCAAGTTGCCAGAAAGAACCACTGCAGGTATTTGAGTAGAAACACTAGAAATTTTTAAAAACCCTGATTTCTAGGCATCTTAAAAAGAAAGAAAGAAGTGTCATCCTACTTTCTTTCACTTCAACAGTGGCTCAAATCAACATTAGCAAAAGGAAATAGATTCAATGCAGGAAGTATTTCCCTTTAGGATGATCTAAGACTGCTTACATGGTAGGGTATACACAAGATCTAAATTCAGATATCTAGGTTCACCTCTTCCTCATGAGCAGCTACTTCTCTCAATTGCCTTGTGAGCTGTTTTGCAAACCACAGGCTACAAAAGCGAAGTGCAGAAGACCAGTCATGTCCCCATCCCTAAACAAAGAGGAAAAGTGTTCCTGGAGACTTTGCTATTTCATCCTGCTCTCCTGCACTGATTCCATTTAGCAGTGGAAAAGTGATTGTCTAGTGAGGTCTCTGGGCTGTGAAAAGACTTCATTCAGTAATTATGCTCTGAATCTCTTGGTAAGGGATTCTCTCCTCACTGTCAGGAGGGAGACTTTCTCAGAAACAGCTGCTGTGATTACTGAGCACAGGTACCAGTCTTGTCCTGCCATCCCACTCAAATAAAGTGTTAGTCCCTTAAAATCTACTCCTCTAATTCTCTATGAGCAGAACTCCCCAGCGTGAAATAATAGAGCTCATTACTATGAGACCACCTCTCTGTGCCCTTCTCCATTTTTGAGGAAGAATGCCCATAGTCATTGACAGGTATTTTATTCTGCCTATGAAAGGACATCTTGTAATAGTCTGTTATATAATGTAATTATACCTTAGTTCATATTCAATAAAATCATGAAAATTAAACTGGGAAACACCTTTCTCTGATATTATAACCAAAATGCTTCACAATAACACTATGATATAGAGCATCGTTGAGTTAAAAAGTAGTGAAATGGAAGGAAGTAGAGAAAGTTTCTGGAATAGTGAAACTTGAGATGAGATATGACTTGCCTTAAAGCACGGGAGCAGGTCTGTGGAGACTCCTGATGCTTTTGCAGGAGTGCAGAATTCCCTGCTGAGGGTCTAACCATGATGTTGCTGTAGCTGTGCTCTGACACAGAAGATTTTTGTCTTTTATGTATGTATTTATAATGCACCAATAAATGATTAAATGTGCTGTTTACCCGAGGATCTCAACAGCTTCTGTCATGAGGAGAAAGTAAACTCTTAGGTTTTCTTGTGGTAGGCTCTATACCAACTTTGTAAATAGGCAGCTATTCCAGCTGACAGAAGATAGATATCTGGCAATTTTTACTCCTGCTGGAGCTGAAGCCAGGCTGATCAGGTGTTTTACACTTCTTCCCCTCTGCAACTGAAAGAAAACTCTCAGTCTAGTCCAAAGGCAAGAAGGCACTTCTTTTCTGCTGTGTAATTCATATGAAAGGGTCTTTCAGTATTTATAAACTAGAAATAAAACAATGCTCAAGTTGAAAATATCCACCAAAAAGCAGAATTCACAATTTAGGCTCACTGTTGGTATGACATATTCTGCAATTATAGTAACACTAAGCTGTGCTCAGTAAAACCCAAGAGTGCCTTTTGCTGACCAGTAAACAATTGATAACCTTGCTTGGAGAGCAAGTTAATTAGTAACACAAATTAAACAGAATGAAAAATCATAGTGTAAAATAGTATTTAAAATAGTGACATGGTTCTAATTAGGGAGTTAGGAGTGATAATACTCTCTTTTCAAATGGAAGTAGTTTTAGAGTGCTCTAGTACTCTGCTAAAGTAGTCAAATTCTGGATGAAAGGGAGAGAGGGATTTATCACTCACTGGCAAGAAGTCCTAGCTCATGAGAAAGCTGCATAATTAATGCCAGATATTTTAAAGCCATGATTTTAAATTTCTATGTAATCGTTAGAAAAGGAAAAATGTACCCTGGCAATATTTCTGAGGAGGTAGGGAGGGCACCCACTGAGACTTATGTATAGTAGGTCAGAAATTGAAAGCCAAGGACCCTAAAGATCCCTGATATACCAAAAGGTTATGGCTTGCCCTTCACTGGAAATTTTGTGAGCTTATTTGACAGGCAAAGTCTACTAATGAATTGAAAGTTAACTCACAACCCTACATGTAGCAACTGCTGAGAACCAATTAAACAATTTAATTTTGCTTATTTTTAAGTTTTGAAAAATATTTTCCAATCACATATTTTACAGTTGAGAACAACTTTCATGCCAGTTCTCCAAGGATGCTTTAGCAGAAGAGGAGTTCCAGATGTGGCTGTTGCTCTAATCACAATTAACTCACAGCTTATAAAAGCCATCATCTCAAGGAAACCACCTACATTTTACAAAGCTTGGGATCAAGAAGAAAGCCTCAGGGAGTAGTTTAAGGCTTCTCATTCTACTAGAAATAAAATCAGCAGAGGAAGTGAAAGAAAGATAATTAGAGAACTGAGTCTTGAACCAGACAAACCCTTTTCTCCTGTATGCAAAACCTACCATGAAACTGCAAAAGCTGTTTACACTAAAAATTCAGTATCACGTAAGATATAAAATAAAACTGGAATCTGTAGTTCAGGTTTTCACAGCCACTTAGTGGATTTAGATCTTTAGACCTTTAAATTGCAACACACAAAATGAGTAGTGCCAACTCTTGTGCTTCGATTATTAGTTTCTTGTTATTTGGTGTCTCCTAGGAGGCAAGACAACATGTGAGAAGATCATCTTTCATCTAAACTTACAGTTACATATGTATGTACTTATATTTAAATACATGTCCCTCCTGGCTGCTAAGAAAGCCTTGAAAAGGGAAATCTGTATCCATCATTTAGGTAGACTCAGAACATTTGGTGAGAGAACTGTCAGTACTGAAGCATGTTTCACACTGGGGGTTTAACGTGCCTTCCTTGCTCTCTTAGTAAAGAAAGTTAATCTGCTCTGAGGTCTGTCCTGCCATGTCTAGACCATCACTGGTAGCTACATTTCCACCTTGTAACAATACCTTGAATAATGTTATCTTCTGGTATGTTTTTTTTTGTGACTTTAGAGTCAGCATCAGTTGTTCCAGTAAAATCAATGCGTTCTCAAGTACTTTGATGTCCAGGAAGGAATTTGTTTTCTTTCTGACCTTTCTTTTCAGATAAAGACCTCAAAACTACTGTTTCTCTCTGGAACTGCTCTTTCATGACTCAGATTTTTTTTTTTTTTTTCAAATGAAAACTTATAGTCACAAGTTTTACTTACCAAACCCCCCAATACAAAACCCTTGAAAAGCTCCCAAACCTTTTAATGATAGGATCCAGCTCTCAGTTTTCAGTGAGCCTGATACAATAGTTTGAAGTACAGACAGTCTAGTTTCTTTTCATTGAAGTTTCTTTTAATCTCTAAAAATACTCTGTGCATTGTGTGACACCCACTGACGATAAACTCTGTGGAGTTAAATGCATTGCTCTGATAAAACCAATCTGGCTCATTATCAAAAACACAGTTATAACCAACAGCTGACCTGACAGTCAAGATTGACACTAGTCTGACCAGCAAGCCTCAGAATATCTACTTATTGACAGGGTCCACTGCAGTCTAAATAAATGTGGTGCTCTGACCTGATTCAGATGATATTAAAGCATCTTTAATTCAGATATCCTGGTAATTCCTCCCAGAAAGTGACTAAAACAGAAATGTTCTAATTAAGCAGGCACAAGAGAACTCTTCTCTAGACTTTTTTTTTTTTTTAATGCAATGCTGCTTGGAAAGCATCATGGATATATTAAAATTAATCTTTCAAAACTACACTCCTACTTTCCATCTAAGAATAAAAGTTGAAGTCATGAAAGCTACTAACTTGCAGGTGAATGCTCACCTCTAGGTTAGCATCAGCAGTCCTAACTGCTGGCCAACCACTCTACTGGCTTGCAAGGAAATGGTTCTAGCCAGGGGCCTTAACCCAAACTTTGTGCAAGAGGCAAAATAGAACAGGTTACAGGGACTATTCACTCTGTTATCAGCATGAGGAAGTTCAGTGCTCTACCATCAAATGCCAGGAAAACTAGACTGAGAAGCTTACTCATCTGAAAATGAGTCAGGGAAGTTCCCATGGTGTGTACTGGGAGTGCATCGTGGGGATTCCTGTTACAAAGAGCTCTTATGGCATATATTTCGATACTACATTTATTGTCATTGCTGACTGTGGGATGGGAGTAACAGGAACATTAAGGAGCTGCTTAATTAGAATTAATGAGTACATGAGTAATGTCATACTAGTGCGTTATGTTCTCATTATTTCCTTGGTTAAAACTGTTTATTTCAATGGAAATTACTAAGGATAAGATATGAGTCACACCCAACGCAGCAGAAATAAACTAAGGAGAAAATACCCATTGCTGCGATGGCCTTTTGCCTACACAGAGGGAACAGTGCGGTATTTCTGTGCAGCCGCTGCTCACACGCAGCAACCCTCGCTGCCTGGTGCTGTTCGCTCCACGCCGACGCGCGGTGACCGCGTACTGCCGAAACTTCCAAGTTTTCGGGATGCGATGCGCTAAGAGCGTGTCAAGAAGAAGGGTCTGACTGATTATGTTGTGCTCTTTCCCGCCACTGGCCCCGGGATGGGGCCGCACCTGTCCGGGGAGGGGCGGAGAAGGGCAGCGGCCGCGGTCCTTCCTCGGCGGGGGCCCATCGCTGGGTCGGAGGGAGCACACCCACCTCCCTGCTGGGGAAACGCAGCCACAGGAGCACCGACGGGCAGCCCCTCCTCCGCGGGCGCTACCGCTGACAGGGGCGGTGGCGCGGGGCCGCCAGAGACATCCCCCGGTTACATAACCAGCGCCTCCGGGGGCGGCTCCGCCGGTTCCGCCCCCGCCCCGCCGGAGCCCGGCGGACACCGCGGAGCGCCCCGGCCGCCTCCCGCTGGCATCGACCGGGCAGCGGCTCCACGCCGGCCCCGCCGCCTCAGCGGGCACGCGCAGAGCGCATGCGCGTCCTGGGCCCGCCGGCGCGCCGGGCATGCGCGGGGGCGGCGGCCGGGCAGCGTCTGGGGGTGGGCGGGCGGCGGGCGCTGGCGGAGCCCGCGGGGCACCGGCGGCCCTGAGCCCTGGAGCCCGGCGGGGGCTCCACCGGCGGCCGAGCGGCGCCGGGGGCTCCCGGGGCGGCAGCGTCCGAAGCTGGGCTGTGCCCCAGTTTGTGTCCAATCAGAGAGTACAGCGCCTGCACCGGGCGGGCGGCAATGCGTAAACAAGCCCCGGGAACTCCTCCGCCCCCCGCGCTCCCCTCCGCGCCTCTCCCCGCGCCGCCCCGCAGCCGCCCCCGCCCGCCAAGTCCGGCGAGGCGCGTTCCCGCCGCTCCGCCGCCCTCCCCTCCCCCGCCCGCCCGCCCGCCCAGCCGGCGCCGCCCGCGCTGCCACACGCACCCACTCCCGCACACGCCCGCGGGTGCCCGTGGCCTCTGCAGGGGAAGGTAAGGGGCCCGCCGGGGGCCGCCGGGCAGGCGGCGGGCGAGGTGCGGATATGTGAGGGGGGGATCATGTGTCATAACAAGTTGTTGAACGTGACATTGCTCTTGAACTGCGGCGGCGGCGGACGCCGGGCCGCCGCCGAGTAACTTTCTCCTCCAATTCCGCGCTGAGGAGGGAGCCGGCGGCGGCCGGGCAGGGCGGCGGGGCTGGAGCCGGCGGGGCTGGGAGCGCGGAACGCGCTCGGGAGAGGCTGATGCCGTTCGCGATGCTTGCGGCTTCCTGGGGGGACGGCGCGCAGCGCGGCGGGGGACGAGCGAGGGCTCCGCGTCTGGCGGCTGCTACGGGAGCCGCTGCCGCCCCGGCGAGGATTTTTCTAGCAAGGCGCCAGGGCGGGCAGTGAGCGAGGAGCGGGTGCCGGTCCGGAGCATCTCCTCCCGCGGGTAGTTATCCCCGCTGATACTCCGTGGCGGTTTGGCTCGCTTCCGGCGTGATTAGCTCGCCTCATTATGTAAGATGTCACCGGAGAAGGAGAGGCACAAGCTCTCGGTGTGGCGGAGGGGGGAACGCACCGGTCCGCCGCGCCTTGCCCGCTCCAGGTACCGGAGCAGAGGGACCAGCCCCGGCCCGGAGCGGCCGGGAGGGGACGGGAGCTCCCCTCCCCTCGCAGTCCGCCGCTGGAATACGACTGCTCGCTTTACACGTGGGTTGGGTGTGTTCCCCAAACCTTGCCTTTGAGCAGAAACGTAACCTGTCCTGGTTCCTCTCCTATGTTTGATTGCTTCTATTCTCTCTCAAAGAGAAAAAAAAAAAATAAACGTGTGAGCATAAAAAAAGTTTAAGAACTCGATTTTTGCTTCTTTTATGTGCATATTTAGTACGTTAATATGATCTGGAGACGATTGAATGAATCATCAGTTCCCTGGAATAAAAGCAAGTGAATCATCTCACATACACACACATACAACTGTGAGGGAGCATAGTGGTACCGTAGATAGTGAAAGGTTGGTGTCGGTTTCTGACATACAGTGGGATGTCAGAAGTATAGACAATGCTCAGAAACCCAGCAGGTTTCCTGCGGCTGGTTTGTGAACTGTGAAAGTTTTGCAACATTCAATTGCAGTTTTTCTGGCTCAGTGGTTAAATGGTAACCTCGTTCAGTTATCAACTTGTTACCCATTATTTTAGCCAAATAATCTAACGGGGAGTGTAAATGGTAAGAATTAAGTAACTATGTTATTCAAAGTGTATAAATTTAAAATAAAATTTAAACAAAAATACCCCCAAAAATAGTATCACACTATGTCCACAC
Source organism: Aphelocoma coerulescens (assembly GCF_041296385.1). Taxonomy (NCBI): domain Eukaryota; kingdom Metazoa; phylum Chordata; class Aves; order Passeriformes; family Corvidae; genus Aphelocoma; species Aphelocoma coerulescens. The sequence goes on from NC_091020.1 coordinate 20,216,718, forward strand.
CCTGAAGCCAGAGACAGATCCCAGATGCTTTTAATCTGGGTTTTGTTTTGCTTAGTTTTGTTAAGCAAAAATAGTCTCTGTTGAAGTAAAAAATATATAAATATGCATTTTTAAAAGCTAAGCCATTTGATTTAATAAACACGTTGGAGTTGTACCTAGATAGACTTCTGTTCCTGGTTCTCTTGCCTGTTGCTGTTTTAAATGGGATTGAGTCTGGATCCTATATATAGTTTTGTTTCAACTCCAACTTGCTTCCAAAGCAGATTTTTCATCCTCCACATTTATGGGACACGTTCTCCTCTTCCTGTACAGAGGCAGAACTATGAATTTTACAAGATTAATTTTTCTTTTTTTTCTTGGTATACCTGCCACTGTCAAGAAACAAAGTCACTGTTTCTCCTGTAGTGGGGAGGTAGTGCTTTACACATACAACCACCTGGTTTTACAGTATGAAGTATGTGAAGGTCTTTGTATGTCTTGATAGTAAACTATTCTGTTTCCTGTGGCATGAGGCAACCCTTATCTCCATACCTGTGTTTTGTACTTCTAGTCGTTCTCCAAATGGGAATGGAAAGGATTGCTTTGGATGTTTGTCACTGTTGGGGCAAAAGGATATGTTACCATTTTTGATTGACTAGAACTATGCACTGGCACCTCATAGTATTAATTAGAGGATTGGAGCAGCTAAGTATGGGAAAACTGTACTGCTTCAGGGTTCATTGCATGGCTTTTAACATCTCCCTGTCAGAAGATTCTGAAGATAACCAAGTTAAGACTGCACATGACAGTGAAAACACTGTAATAGAGAATCTGTTAGGTATGCTGGGTGGTAAAGTTAACAAACAGGAAAAAATACTGGTTTATTTGCTCATTTCCTTCAACAATCTAATAGCATTCATCCTTTTTATTGAACTTCCTTACAGAGAAGATAAAAACACCGTGTGTGTGGCATTCTATGTGCTCAGACCTCAGCTGAAAGCAGTAAAGGAAATAATACTGAAAGTGGACTCACAACTCTGCTCTAGCTGGTTTTCCCTGCTCTATGAACACTCTAGGATTCAGAGTGGAAATGAAAAATTCTAGGTTTCACTTGGAAGCGTGCAGAATATGCAAAATAAAGTGAGATAAAACGTATTGGTTTAAAGTTGCTCCTGTGCAGCTCCACTTTTAGGACTGATAAACAAATTACTGCAGGATGCACAGAAGAACTTTGAGAAAAGTGGAGGACAATGCAGAGAAAAGTGAAGTGTCTGAACTTTGTATCTTGATTTTTGCTATGTTGGGGATACATAGGATTTGTTCTTAGCATGACCAATTGATATATGTATATATCAAATTTTGCAGTGCCTTTTATAAAAAAAAGAAGGGTACTAAGTTATAATCTTTCTGTGCTTTGAAACAGCATCTTCATGTGTTCTTCCAGCTATCAATTAGAACATCCCAGTGTGGAAAAAAACCCCGACCCAAATTATTAGTTCCTTTTTGCAGTTTTGGCTTTAAAGACCCTTTTTAGGCAAGTGCAATAGTCCTGAGCAAAGTTTTGAACTTTTCCTATAGAAAGACATACTGCTGGTGTTGAAAAGGGGAATCCTTTCTTCAACTATTGAAAACTTTGCACCAGGTACACCTTAGCTTGGGCTTGTTTGTTCCCCAAATCCTCAGTTAAAAAACTTTTTTTTTGTAGTTGTCTGGGAAGAAGTTTTATTTCTAGTACTAGCCTCAATATTTAAAGTATCGAGAAACAAAGTTGATTCTATATCACTTACTGTTGTAGCTATCTGATTTGAATGATGACAGGTAGTGCCTTAGACATTTCTTACAGTGAAGCTTATTTTCCTGATTATTGTGGTTTTATCTTTAAATTTTTCCAGTAGATGTAGTGCCATGAAAAGTAACAGCTTGACAGGCTTTGAGATGGAAGCCCATAATGAGCAGAGCAGGTGTAGCACTGGCAGCCAGTTCCATCAGGCTGTGACAAGACTGTGTCTATCTCACGGAATGTGTGTCCATGGGAAATAGCAGTGTTGTTGTCTCTATCTTGATTATTGCTTATAAAATAAAAGTTGTTCACTGTCAAGTGTGGGCCACTTTTGGAATGAAAGATATGTAGAGTTAAGTGAGCACTATGGTCTCAACAGCTGTCATTATTAGTTCTTATATGTCAAACAAATAACTTTGACTAAGACTATTTATCCAGTTATTAGTAATGGAATTCATACATATCTCAGTAGCTTTCCTAACAGCCAACCAAACTGTTCATTTACTGCTGTGCATTGGTCATTTCTTTCCTGTAATGGAATAATTTTGTTTGCCATTGGTTTATGTATGTTCTGAGATTTGGTTGGAATTAAGAAGGTAGCCTGCTAATTTGCTATAATAATCTTACTTTCATAAAAGATCTGGCCAGGAAAAGACAAGAAAAATTCTCAGAAGAGGTTAAAGATGAGTATAACAGTTATTGGGAGGATCTTCACTTCCTTGAGACACTGACTGGTGCATCGTAGAGAGCTTCAAGTTGCCACAGTCTGTGATGGTTCAAGAACTGCCTTCCCAACACCAAGTCTTCACTGGCAGTTGAGTTTGTACTCACTGTTTTAAAGGGGGCACACATGGAGATGGAGCAATGAGTGCTGAAGAACAGGTATCCACACTGCAAACAGGGGATGCCTTTGGTGGCCCCTTTGCTCAACTTCAGTATAGGTCCTTCCCCAAGGAGGAAAACCGCTTTGTACTCCACAGTAATTCTTATCATAAAGAACCCTTCCCACACAAAACATCACAAGTGGAGATGTAGCAAGAAACAGTGATGAGACCTAAATGGTAAACAGTGGTATTTTCCTGATTCATGGCTATGATTCTCATTACATGCACAATATTGATAGCAGTGTTACAGAATTATTTTCTGACAGCTCAATCTGTAAGTACAATCTAATACCAGCAGGGAGAGTCCTAGTTCATAATTGCTGTAAAATTGCTCACATCCAGTTTGTTATTCCCATCTTTCAAACTCCACCCTACACACTTGGTTTGCTCACCTGTTTTTGCAGCTTAGTTTTTGTAATACAAGCTCTTGGGGAACCCCTTGTCATTCGTTCTGGCTTTTGGCATTGTGTTACATCTGTTAAAATCTCTGTGTATAAACAAAGCACATTAAAGTAAGGGAATCCAAAATTTAAATATTCTGAAGATAGATTTCAGTGCTGGTTACAATTAATCAGATCAGACAGAGAGAGAAACTCTCTCTGCCACAAAAAAAGTAGTTGATCTTGAGATGAAAGTCTTCAGTGATTCTTAGAGAAGTGTCACCACTGATTAAGGCAAATGTAATAATATTTATTTCCTTCCTCAAGAAGAAGAATGGAATATGTAAGAAACCAAACTCTTGATTAGTTTTGTAATGAAAACACAGTTCTTTTTTCAGATGAAAGATCATCTCTTAAATAGCCAATATGTGTATTGAATGGAGTTAAAGATGTTTCTTTCTTTCATGGTTTTATAAAATTGTTGTTTACTTTTTTGAAGAATCATCAGTACTAGCTGCAGAGACAAAAGATCCTTTATATGATATAAATGATATTTTGAGTAAGTATTCTTGGTTGATTCTGGCTGTAGAATTTCCCTGCATACAAAGTGATTTTGAAGAGCTGCTTAATCAAACCAATATTTTTCAGCTTTCCATCGTAACTCTTTTGATATATCATAGATAAAGTAAATTTTTGTGCTTTCATCCCAAATACATATTTACCAAAAGTACAAGTGGGGTTTTTTTTGTGTGGATAGCAACCACAGAATGCAAATAGATTTACTTGAAATAATGTACTCAGTGACAGTTGGTGCCTCACACAGGCTAGTGCTTAAAATCTACTATTGATGTAGATTTTCATTGCTGAAAATTTAAAATGTAAATTTATATGGTGTTAGCCTCCAATTCAAAATTACCATTAATCGCAGAGAAGCTCTTTCAGTTTATTTATTGTGAAGCTGGATGAAACCAGTGACAGACTTGTAACAGAAGAGCTTTACTTTACCATGTCTTCCCAAGGTGTAATAGCTCTTACTACACCAACTAGTACAATAAGGAAAACCACACAAACTATTGGGCCTACGAGCCCTTCTTCAGCCTTTGAACAATAGCAGCAAACAATGAACTAGGGGTGCAATTTCAGAAGACATCTACAGCCACTGCTTAGAACAAGGGAAGTGCTGCTGCTATGGCTTATGCTCTCTGAGCCTGGCATTAAACCCCCAAATAAATTAGGTTTAACTAAACCACCAGGAAATTAGTAAAATGTTTTCTGCTGCTCCAGAGTATTAAATGGACTTAGAGATGGATCAACAAGCTCCAGAGTGGTGCTTCCCTTCTTTTTGGTACAACTGGTCTGTCAGATCAGCTCCACTGTTCATCTAACCATAGGTTTAGGCCAAATTTGGAAGAGTTGCTGTAAGTTTATTTCGATTATGGCAATTAAATAGCTAATTTGATGAAAATTGTGGTTATCACCTGTAAAACAAAGGGGATATTAGTATGAGAAGAGATTGTGAGGTAGTGCTCTGTCATGGGCAGAAGGAAAACAGATCATTCCCACCTGAACCTCCAGAAGGTTTTAGCTGGAGTGTCACCATGCGGTAGAGACAGTATCTCCAGTTAAGTCTATTATTTTTGGTATCCAGAAGTTCTGTGAACCATCATTTCCACATTTGACTTGGTGATCAGGGCTAAGAAGTGGGGGATTCATTGTGGCACTGGAAGTCTTGGTAATATGTGTGTAACGTTGACAGAATAGCATAAATAGAACAGCATACATGAAGAAAACAGTTCTTAAATATTTATTGAAGGTAATGATTTTTCTTCCTTTCTTGGGTGCTTGCTAGGCTGCTGCACTAGCAGTGTGTTTGGGTCACATGGGCTAGTTTGCTAGGAGCAAGTTTGGTGTTCTGTGGTTCTGGACTACAGAGTACAAGCTCTGCATCTGACTTCTTTCTTGGCAGTAGAGAACCCTCCCCACTCCTCCCATCTAGCTGTCTTACACCTAGATTTCTCAAGCATCTCTGATATTTAAAGAACATTTGCAAACATCTGTCAAACATTGGACTTGGGGTTTACAGTTTCCATCTTTTGGAGTGTGGTGGGTAATATGTGATAACACTGACAGGTAATGTGGTGACTGAAATTTCCTACAAGTGATGATAGCTACTTACCATGTAATTTTTACTGTATGTTTTCAAGGGAAGTGTCTTGAGTCTCATGAATCAAAGGAGGAATCCATAAAAATAGAAATAATTTAGAACATTAACTTCAGCTGATGAAAACTGCTGTAACTTAAGCTTCAGTTTATCTGCTTGACTTTATGCCAGTATTGAATATGCCTGTAGACAGAGTAACCACAAATACTCCTTGTACTGACTTTAGTTAAGGTAGCGTAGATCTTGCCTTGAATTGCTTATAAAATTGTCAGTGATTAAATAATTCTGAGAACAAGATTAGGGAGAAGTTGTCATGTTTTTGGTAACCTTTTCATTAAGGTAGGACCTCAAATTTGATTTAATTATTGCCCTTGTATTATGAATGTATTTTTTCCTGTTCTTATGAAAATATAAGTGTTTGATCTAAGTATAAGCCTTTGGAAAAAAATAATCTAAGTTTATATATGTTCTTAGGTTGGTGAGAGTTTGCCAGTGACATTTTCCAAAGACAGTATCTGCAGCCAAGTCTTTGAGTAGAACTTTCCCTTTCATTGTTCCTTCTTGAACAGAAGACAAAACAAGCAAAGAACCTCTCTTCAGTTCAGTGCTTTCTGGCTTGGTATTGATTCTGTTTATTCATACAGGTGAAGTCTATTTGACGGGTGCAGAAGTCAAACTGTTGACAACTTAGACTGCATGGAGCCATAGTAACTCAGCAGTAGAAATCCTGTATTTTGGGAATGGTTCAGTATAAAAATTAAACTGTTCTTATATAGCTAAAGGGCCAAAATATTAGGGCATTTCGTGTTTTAGGTTGTTGATGTGACCATAATTTATCCATTGTAGTGCTCCTCACCTCTGTTTTTAAAAGGCTTTCTCCCCAGCACCCCCTTATCACCTGCAGGAGAGTGTAGAATGGGCGCAGAGGAATGCTGCAGGGAGACAGTCTCAGCTCAGGGAAGTTGAATGCTGCCTTGGAGGACTGGTATCTGCCTGTCCTTGGACACTAAATTACTATTTTTTGCTGGGTAGGTAATATAGGTCAGGGGTTCACAGATGACCTTTCATTTTTTAACAGTTGTGGGACACATGTAGCCAAGTTTGCTCTTGTTCTTACATCACCAGTACAACTGAAATCGTGTGATACGGAGGTGTTTACTGAGTCCTGAGTGTCCTGAAAAGCTGAACCTTAGAACATCAGGTGTATGGAACTAAAGAATACTTGAAACAGTTTGGAACTAGACTTCTGTGTCTCCCTTTTCTCTATCTGAAAATTACAGCTACCAATGTTTTCTTGTTGAATATGTTGTGGAGAAGATTCTTTTATTACTATTTGGGGAGCGCTGAAATGCTGCAGGAATGAGTGGGTATGAGTGTGTGTGATATCAAACACCTGGGAGTAAAATACTAAAACAAAGCATAACTGTCTTTTATACTAATTTGTTTGGTAGTAAATATACATTCATAGTATTAAAACCAGTGCTGCAGTTCACATATGCAAAGGCACAGAATTTTTTCTGCAATTCTTTTGAAGTCTGTAATTTTTACTGAAGTTATAATAACCTTGCCAGGCCCCATTTAGGTATGGGATTCTGTTGAGTTTGGCTTCATGGACATGTATAAGAGATTGGTTCTGTCTAAAGGTTGAGTATTTAAACAAAGGAATATAATGGACAAATTGAGTTCAGGGAGAGGCATTAGTCATACAGGTATATTTTTCCATAACGTGCTTGGGTGTGCTGCTTGGAAGTACAAAGGTGCTATTTTATTTCTTAAAAGCATTATGCGTTGAGGTGCATCTATGTCATTTTTAAGCAGATGTAAGCTCCTGCTGCCTGAGCTTGAAGAAACTAATAAGATAACTGCTAATGTTTAGTGTAATATAAAGACAGAGTTTATTAGCTGTGGCTCAGTGCCATGGTAACACCATTAGGGTGTTACCCTGAACAGAACCCTGGCTAGAATATGGTTTCTAGTCAGCTTCCAACACGAACACATCTTGCTGCCAGTAGTAGTAGACACATTTTGCAACTTTTCTTGTCATTAAAACAAACAAGAGTCATTAAAAATAGTTTATTAAAACAAAGAAAACATTCTTTAGGAAGCTGTGATAGTGATCCTATGAGTGAGTTCTGATTATGGAATTTGCATGAAGAAAGGCAGAGTTTAGGGAAGAACTAGTGTGAGTGTAGATCAATAGAAAGAAGCCCACAATACTTGAATCTGGACAATGCAGAGCCTTCACTTATGCATCAGTGAGTGGGATGTTGTTGATCCTGCTTCTTGGAGTAGGTGAAATTTATATTGTTCACAGCAGTAAACCTTCACATTCCTTGAAAGTGGTAACTGACATTTAAATGTTGATTCCTGTTCTTTCCTACCAGTAAGAAAAGCAGAAACATTGCTGAGCATCCTGTATTGAGTGAAGCCTCAGAAGTTTGTTTTGCAGGAGCTCTTCGTAGGTTAGGGTAGATCAGACAGCTCAGTGTGGTGTTGCTGTAAGAGTGCGAGAATGTTGGCATTAATGATTGTGACCATTCGTTCAGATACTGGACAGCAGTGTTACATGAAGTGTTACATTGCATCTCACAGGCTAATTGAACAGCTAAACTATAGTCACTTCTTTCTGACCACTTTTTTCTAAGTATTTTGTGGGCTGCAGAGATTTTAAATAGTGACTAAAAAACCTGATGCTCCATTATTGCTCATTTTATCTTGTTACCATGAGCATCATTCCCTTGGAAGTCACCAGCTCTGTAGGCCTCAGTCTCTGGACCTATACCAAATACAAGGAAAGCAGTGATTCCATTTAAGTTAAACAGGGCATGGAAATCCAACTGCTGACTGTGCAGTTCCTGCTGTTGTCTCACAATGTACCAAAATTAATCAGTATAATATGACCAGGAGCTCTAGAACTTTTTTGAGTGGTCCTAACGTAGGAAAAAACTTCTCAAAAAACCCTTTTGCAGCTTGTGCTTTTATTTGTTTGGAACATGCACAGATGCAGGAGGAGATATTTAGACTGTATTCTAGAGGAAAGGCAGTAGATCAGATCTTCATAGGATACCAGTTTGAAGTACCTTCATAGTTAGGGTGTCCCTGCAGGAGTGAACTGCATTGCAATTACCTGCACCAGACATGACTGGACTTAATGACTAAGAGTCTTCTTCAAAGTTGTATTCCTGTAAGCAAGTAGGTACTAAATATTTTCATTTGGGGTGGGGGCTGGAGTTGCTGTCTATGTGAGCATATGCTCACAATCATTTGTTTTTTAGGTCTCATGCTTGTGCTTTTCTGTGCAACACTTCTGAGTTAGCAAGGGTTCATATTCAGGGGTCTATTTTTTTCATTGTCTCTTTTTCTTTTCTTTGCATGTTCCTGCTTATCTCACAAACACAAGGAACTGATCGAAACTCCAAGTAGAAGATAAATTTTGGAATAAGAAGAAACCTGTGTATGCTGAAAAGAAATTGCAGAAGGATTGTTAAGAAGAATCTAGAGTACAAGTTCTGGTATGAAATTCTAAATATTTTCCTTGGAATTCAGGTCACTGTCTGCTCTGGAAGACAAACCTCGCTTAGCATAGATTATAGCATGTAAAATAGTTCCATTGAGTCTGTGCAGGCCAGGAAAGATTACTTTTTACTAGAAAAACTATGTTTAAATGCATTCAGACTGGCATAGCTCCTACTCTGTTGTATATGGTATCCACTAAGATATTTTTTATCCTTTTTCAAGTGTCTTATATGTAAGAAATTTTTTTTTTTTGTATGGAAACTAGCCAAAAAGTCAGGTCAACTTTCTACTGCTGGATTTTTTGCCACTGTTAAAAATGTTTTGAGTATCATTTTTTTTCTTCCTTAAGATGAAGGAAGGAAAACCATTTGTAAATACTACTTGAGATGCATTTTTCAATCTCCAGATTATAAAAAAAAAAGACAATTCATTTTTTTAACACTGAAAAGGTTGAAATATTGCACACATTTAAATAATGCTGTATCATTATTCACCTAGAAGATATCTTGGTCTATTTCTGACTCTCTATTTCCACTGAAGGCTCTAGCAAGCATTCCTGCTATTTGTGGGCCCACAATTTGAATCCTTTATACTTATTGCAGAAGTTCTAAATTTAAATGTGTGAATTTGCACAAAGGAAGAAAAAGGGTCTTTCATTTAAAATCAGATGGTTAAAACACAGGACATTTTATTTAAATTTTAAAAACCTTAATTGCTCTTTTTTTCACTTCTGTAGCACTAAAATTATGTATTTTTTTTACTCTTAATTATTTCCAGAACTGTGCTATGTAAAGACTCATCAGGCCAAAACCAGGTACAACTATGCATTACAAGTTGACTGACTGGAATCAGTCACCTAATCCTAGAGAAATGGCTTGATTATTTTTAATCTTATGTAGATGAACTTTCTGGTACATTTTCAAAACCTTTCTCTTTTTAATTGCAAGACAGAAGACTGGAAGGGCTCTAAGTATGTTTTCCAGGCCCATATCCTTGGTGCTCTTACATAAAAATACCTGTTCAGTGTCCACTGAACTGAAATTCAAGCCACAATCTCACTAAGTGCCAACACCAGCTGGTGTAAAGTGCTGCCACCAGAAGTTTGTTAGTTTTGTGTTCAGGGCAGCCAGAAGAAACAACAGGGAGCAGGGAGAGGAGAAACTCATGACAAAAGTAGTTTAGCAAGATGACAAATCCTTGAATAAGGAATAAGGACTTAGTAAAAATGAAATGGAGACATAATGTGGCACTTTTCTAACAGTGATAGAATCATGATTTCCCTACAACTGACATTTGATTCAAATGTTAGGCTAGAGTCAGCTTAATTATGAATCAAAAGAGCATCATACAGGAAATGGAAGGAAAACAATGTATATGGGGGAGGCTAAGCATTCATGTCCTACCAACACCTTCCACACTTAAAACTGTGGAAATAAGTCTGCAGAGTTCAGTTGTTCATGAGGGAAACAGCAGAAAATAACACATGGGAGTAATTCTAAAATTGATATATTCCATATAAATGTAATTAAGCTCCCTGACATTAGATGAGTTCAAATAGAAGTCTTACACACTTCCACGTGCATATTCCAGATCTAAGATCTAAGCTAATGAAATAGAAGAATAGGATAGATAGCAAAAGAGAAATCACCATGTAGAAACTATCTGTAGGTTCTATTTACAGAGTGCCTCATTCTTCCCTCACAAAGCACAGACTTCTAAAGGAGTTTTGAAGGGTCATGGTATAATCAGCTGCCAGTGTCAAGGGGAGACAAAAGAATGAAGGTAGTCTTAGATGAATGGGCAAGGGGAATATCAAGCAGTTATTGAATTACAGTGATTCAGTGATTGTTAATGCTGTGATCACCACTCATTCTGAACTTGATTCTGGCAATTGCACATCAAGAAGGATGCAGAAAACTTGAAAGGGGTATATAGAAGACCTAAAAGAATGATAGAGTTCTTGGGACACATGCTTTATCATGAGTGGTTGGGGGGCACAGCTTAGTGAAAGTAAAGCTAAGGTGGCACTTCCAGACAGTAACCAAGCCATCCCTTGATATTATCTTTCACAAATTAAATCAAAACATTTGAGATAAAGTAAGTCATATTAAAGACCATATTATTCAGTCTTGCTGACCAAAAGAAAATCAAATTACTATATCTTAGCAAATGAGGTAATAAAAAACAGACTAATTCAGGATACTATTAAGGATTTTTAATATTTTTTTAATATCTGGAACTATGAATGATTTTTGTACATCACTCTTTACAATAGAAAATTAAGAAGGATGGTTTAGCAAAATAATGTGTTGAACTTTGGGAGAAAATTAGTATAAGTAAGTCCTAAGGTTGGTGAGGTTTTTTTTTTTTTTTAACACAACTCAGATTAGGTGATTAGTAGCGGTTTTTTACTTGATATGTATTACAGTAAAGGTTGTGCAGTCAATCTTTGCTGTAACTTTTGGAAGTTTAATTGCACACAGTCTCCTAGCAGAGAGTTCTTTGTGCAATTACCTGAAATTCTCCAGAATTCAGATTGCTAATTGAGAAAAAGCAGAATAGAGGGACATCTATATCAAAAAGACAGCAGGATGGTCTTAGATGAGATGTTTTCAATTACAGTACACCTAGTGTGGTTTGTCAGCACTTCATAAAGGCATGATAGAGTCCCTTGTAAAATACCTGGCTATTTAAATTTTAAATGCTCTTTTATCTTCCTTTTCGATGGGTAGTATTCAAAAAGTATGTGGAAAGTAAAGCAAGAGCTAGTCTTGCAAAAGATAGCCCTGGGATACAAGGGAGAGCTGTGTACTGTATTTGCATAACATGTTGGTCTCAAAGTAGGTTAGACATCTGCTTACCCATTAAGTTTTCTGTAAAAATACTGTTCCCTGTTTGTTCTGTATTAAACCCTTCTCCATTTATATTTTTATGATCTTTAAAAATAAACCTAGAAAAGATGTGTTGTTTTAACAATTAATAAAAACAAACTAGCTAAGGTACAGAATGGTCCAAGATCAGCCTTCCAGAATTCTTTCAGAAAGAAGAAAGTCAGACTTGATTGAATGGCTCATATTTATTTTTAAAATAATAAGGTTAGAGAAAACAAACATTGTGTGGAAGTGTATGCCCAGCTTCCCTAAAGTTCCACAGAGGTGTATGTTGTGTAAATAGAACTAACATATGCTGAGGAACCGTAAGAAGTCAGGATTCCTATCTGTTAGGCTTTTTCTCTTCATTGTGGCAAATTTTTTTCATACCACTAACAGAAAATAAATATTTTGTTATGATCAATAAATATCCCTGTTAATAACCACATTCTTTAAGCCATCTTTGTACTGTTTCAGTGGCATGCAAGATAGAGCTTTGCTTCAGATGTACAGTAATCTTTAAGCCCCTTTAGGAGATTCTCAGTTTGCTCTAAGAAGTAGATTAAACTAGTTCTGCAGTTCTTCACTATTCATAATATTTTTTATATGTGACAGAGATGCAGTGTTTATTTTAAGGGTCAAAAGCCACAGGTTCAAATCCCCTTAAAGTCAATAGGGAAAATTGCTTGCAATGACTTCTAACTTAGAGCCTGTACATTTTGATTTCTATTTTAGTCATAAAATTTATGTATGAAAATCTAATGCTAAGTGTTTTTTACTTTTGATGTAATACAGCATTTTACTGCTCAGTGAGAGGACATTAAGAATATTCAGTAATACAAATGGCACCTTTCTATGAAAGCAGTAAAAGTAACAAATATCAGTGGGATGACACACAAAAATACTATCATTTGTATCTAGTATATTCCCAGTCTTTAAAAATATTTAATAACTTGATATAAATATCTGTCTGAGATTATGCCATAAATCTGTATGGCTTCTTATAATGTATTTATTACCATATAAATGAAACATCTTCCAGCAGAATAGTAAACAATATCCCTAACACCTGTCACAGTCTTTTAACACATCCTCTCCCCGGGGTGAGAAGCATGTGCAGTACATGGCCATGTTTTGGTAAAATTTTTGTGTTTAGTTTGGGGCAAGTGTGATGAAGGCATTTATGTTGACAACTCATAATCAATGTATAATGTTACACAAAATTATTCTGATTATGCTAATTGACCTATAGGCAAACTAGAAACTGAGCTGGATGCTGCTGGCAAGTACTTCATCTGGCACCCAGCCCACTCCTGCATTCTTTCCATCCTCAGACATGTTGGTCATGTCATACCGTGCACATCTGTATCTGGCCATGGAGAAAGGGACAGCACGTATCTGCTTGTGACACAAATACAGGCTTAGTCACAAGTGTGCATAAACCCCCAATACCTACTTGTACATCACCAGGCAGCACAACAGAAAGGTGGGAAATCACTAATTTTGTTTATTATGTTAGTTTTGTGGGCTAAGCCCAGTGGGCTGGTATTACAGCTGGTGGTGGGGTCCGTGGCTCTGACCCAGGAAGAGGTGACCGGTCCGGAGAGATGGTCCCGAAAGGGATCGCCTTCCCGAGGCCCGGTGTCTTCCTCTCAGCTGCTGGCAGGAGGGTCCTTGCAGAGGCTGTCAGCTCTTTAGTGATTGTCAGCTCGTGATTCCAGCTCAGCTCTGCAGGGCACCTCCAGGCCAAGCCAGACCAGAGAGAGACGAGAGGCTCGTGTGGCTGGTTCCGCACAGAGGCAGCTTTATTGTTGGTTCCCTCCGGCGAAGGGGAAAGCCAGGGACGAGCTCTCTCCCCCACAGAGCCAGGGGGCTCCCTTTTATAGGGATACAGGGGATCAGCAGGGGACCAATGGGTTACAGAGGGTCTGGGACAGACCAATGGGTTACAGAAAGATCTGCATAGTGTCTCCCAAAGGATTGTGGGTCCACTTTTCCTCGCCATGACCCAAGAAGTGGCTGCCCCTTCAGGGAGTCCTGCTGGGCGATTGCGGAATCTCTTGTCTCAGCAGAGATCCCTCCAGGGCAAGGGCTGGGCATATCCCACAGGCTGGCACCCAAAATTGAACCCCAAATTGCTCACTCACTCACCCCAAGCCCCTATGAGATGAGGGAAGAGTAAAAGTAAGAAAATTTGGGGGTTGAGGTAAAAAAAAAGTTTAAAAATTTTTAAAGTGAAGGATAGATAAAAGATGAGAGAAAGGAAGGGAAGGAAGTGGGGCAAAGGTGATCACTGCCCACATCCCACAGGCAGACTGATGAACAGCCAGTTCCAAGGAAATGGCAGCTAACATCCCTAAGGCCCCTGTTTTCCCTTATTATGACTGAGCGTGGTGTTACGTGGCATGGAATACCTCCTTGGTTAGTTCAGATCATCTGCCCCATTGTGTCTTCTCCCAGCATATTGCACCCCTGCAATCTTCACTGTGGGGGCAGTGAGAAAGAGAGAAGGCCTTGGTGCTGGCCAGCCACGGTTCAGCAATAGGTAGAACCTTGGTGTGCTGTCAGCATTGCTTTGGTCAGGTAACTAAAAGATCACGTGAGCTGCTGGGAGAAAAGTTAATTCTGTCCTAGCCAGGCCCAGTACAGTTATTTACCAGGATCATTTAGGAAGCATTTGAGACTTAAGCTATAAAAAGCTATAGAGAGCATCTGAATAACAAAACATTTTTCAGGAAGGAAGAACCCAGTATTTTGTAGATAACCTTGGTGCTTTTGAACAGATTTCATAGGTCGCATGGTGCAGGAGAGTAATATTTCTAACTCAGACTGAGAAGGAAATCCACACATAAAATATATTCAAGGTACATATTTGTGTGTCCCACTGAAGTTGCTCAAGAATTGAAAGAATTGAAAAATAAGAATTTATGTTTGTCTTGGACAAAAGTTTGTATTTAGGTCAGTAAGTACTTTGTTTCATTCTTTTTACTGCAGCAAACAGACGACTTATACACTTGTATGCATTACATAATTCTCAACTTTCTCTAACTAGAGTATCAATTTTCTTGTGCAGGAGCCTTTTGGATGTTTTGACTAAATGTCTTATGTTTCTGCCTACCCCTGTCTAACATAATGCATTCCTTTTTTAGAGAAATGAGATCTGAAACATCATATTTGGCATTAGTCTCTGGTGGAACTGAATTTTTTGCTGGAATCTACGGAGTTTTGCAGGTTTACTCTCAGTGCTGTTTTGGGAATAGAGAGAAAAAAGGTTGCTGTTATTTTTGTTGACACAGAGTCTGTAGGGATGTAAGCAGTCTAGTAGTTGTCTTTACATAACATTGTTTGAATATCGTGTGAAAATTTTATTCTTCTTTATTCTTTATTCTTTCCTCATCTCTGCTCACATGCTAGTGAAGTGAGTCACTGACTCCACTGTGAAGCAGAGAGTTTGCTTGAGTGCTTATGAAGTACTGGAAGTACTTTAGACAGAATAGAAGGTACTTAGAGTGTCTAACCATCCTGGGTTTGGGAGGTGTGAGGAAGGGACTAGAAAAAAAGAACAGAAATTTGGCAGTCTCAAATGAGCAGTTTCTGCCTGTGCAGTGATCACAACCTAAGCAAACATAACAAAACACCCTTGGGACTATAATGCAATCTTTGTGTCTTTAGGACTGAGAGGTGTAACAGAGCAGTAGACCAGAGGACCACTTCAGTTCTGAATAGTCCTCAGGCTTCCAGCACACTTGCAGTAGATAATGCACTGCAATTTTCTCATGTAAGAATTACAGGAGTTAGAAGCATTGACACTTTGTTCTCCCAGTTATCAGTGCACTGTGGACACTGGTGGCATCTTTTATTTGATGTCTTCACCCCTTGTTATTGGGAGATTGTGGTGCTTGTGTGTGTGTGAAATGAGAGTAGTTTACAAGCACATTTCTAACCATGCTGCAAACAGTGCAATGATGGAGATGTTATATTTAAACCTCACTGCAGAGTGAATCTGTAACAACATTCTTCTATTTCCAACCAAAAATACTTTCAGTTAATTACAAACATAAAATGAGACAGTATTTCTGTTTCAGTGATTATTAATATTAACTGCTGCTTTGTAAATGAACGTAACTGTGCATTTTTATTTCCTTTTCAATAAGTAATGTATAGCTGTAAAACACTGTATCAGCACTAGATGTGTATTAACAAACAATCTCTTCATGACAGCAAAGGTAAAAGTATATTTAAATACATCATAGAGACATAAAAATAACTTGTTTTATGATGTTATTGTGTGGGATTAGGCTGTGTAAACAGCAATATTCATGTTCATGAGATGTTTGGTAATATGAAAAAGAAAGTTGAGTTGATGGGTCTGAATCTTTGTCATCTTAAGTGATCATTTGCTCTTGCTTCAAACCAAATTCAAAAATGCAATTAAAACACAAAGTTCTGTTTCAGTTGCAAGCATATAAAATTTTGTATCTATAAATACACAGACACATACTATATAAAGCATCAAGTTCTGAAGAATCCATTTTTTAATCTTCAAATATTTTATCTTGCAAAATGTTTTACTTGCCTCCATATGCTGAAAATTTGAGACTTAACTCTTAATTTTTTACCAGTCCTGTTCTAAAACTATCTGCGAATATCTTGGTTATTTTCAGGAGCTGGTATCAATAGCAGTATGAGGCAAAATGTAGGTTAAGTGTTCAGTATGGCTACTTTTTTTAAATAAAATCTCTCACCTCAGAGATTAGGTGTCTGGTTTAAATGCATGTCAAATTAACATTCAGATGAAGACTAATGTTGTGATTAATGCATTGTATTGGAATTTGAGAGTTGGAGGTTTAATTCCTAGGCAGTCATTTCTTCCTGCGTGGCTGATATCAAAAATTTATTAGGAAACAGCTAGAAATATTTTAGTCTTTATGTAAAACAGGCTCAGTAATGCATCCTTTTCTTAACACAGTTTATGTTGGAGACCTTTTAGAGCAGATGGGCTCTCAAAAGGATATGTTTCCACTGCAGCTGAAGGTATTAGCTGAATGGATATATTTGGATATATTTGCTCTAAATGTAATCTAGCCAGTTTTGTTAAATACCAATAAAAATAGTGTTAGGTGTTTCAGTAAATGGGATCCAGCTTGCCCTGGACCTTGTGTGACTAGATTATGCTGATACAGCTGTTAACTTCCTTTATTAATGGGGCTAGCTAGTTCAAAGAATAGATCTGCTTTTCCCTTCCAAAAAACAAATGTTTTTGTTTTATCAACTTTTGTCTTACTCCTTTTGCTGAATACTGCAGTCAACCTTTAGATTTTCTTCTGATGTATTTTCTTGTAGAGACAAGCACTTTCCATCCTTTGTCTTTCCTTGGCCCTCCCTGTCCCAAAATACACAGACTCTTCCTTTATGCCCAGAAGACCAAAAGGCACACCTCTGTGGCTATTTTGCTCAATAGAGCTCTTTTACTGAGCAATACTAGTTGACAGTTGCCCCAGAATTCCCAAGGTGTATGATTTCCTTCATGCTTTCAGAAAAGCAAGAAATAGACATAATTAAAGCTTGAGTCCATAGATTTTTGCCCAGATTTCCCTAGAGCTGGATCGTGGTAATGCACAACCTGGACCCTAAAGTTGGCTAGCCTCATTCTCATCCTGAACCACACCTGACAGAGAGCCTGTTTCCAGCTTGAATTACCCACTTCTGAAATGGCATTCTCCTCTAGGACAATCGGGTTGTAAGTGTTCTAAAGTCAAGTATTGAACTGAATATAAAATTTTGTTGATCAAGTAGAGTTCTGTATTGTGAAAGGACATCTGCAATTTGAGATTGTTGAATTTTCCTCTTCAAGAAGGATTTAGACTCCTATTACATAAATAACATGGAGTAACATCTCTACCCCAAAGCCATACTGTTTTAAAAACACAATTATTTTTCTGGAAGCTGAATTTATTCATCAGATTTTGAGTTAAAATTTGGTGCCTCTGCAAAATGTAGCTACCCAAAGAAGGAGGAGAATGCAGAAGGGAGATGAGAAATAGAAAAACTTGAATGAAGGGAAAAATGGGGGAAGTTGGGACATGCAAAGCAGCCATAACCCAGTTTAACAGGACTGTGTATTTAACAGGACTGTGTGTTTTGCTATTATGCACTATTCCAGGAAGCTTACTATAATGGTAGCTTTGTCCTTAAATTGCTAAATAGTAGTTTTTTCATAATTTAATTTTTTAGATGTGTCATGGAGCAAATGGGAATGGACACAAAGCTGCTGTGCAATATGATACTGATCTGTACTGATTTTTAGGAAAAGCCAGTGGCTTTTGTTTAGTTGACATTATGATGCTCAGCACAGTGGATCCCACAGGGTAATACAGACTAGGAGGTGACAGTGCCAGTGCAGGCTTGGGTGTATCCCTAGTAACCATGCTGCACACTAAGGAGAGACCAATGTCATGGTGTGAGACCAGACCCCAGCACTCACCGTGGCATTCACCTCTGATACAGGTCAGACTCAGCTGGGGTAACTAACATTTTATACACTTTCTGTTTGCAGGTAGCCTAAAACTGCATGAAGTGAGCATTAATTGAGTAATTCTAGTTAGTATTTCACAGAATCCCAGAATCACTGAGGTTGGAAAGGATCTCTGGAGCTCATGTCTTCCACCTCCCCTACTTAAAGCAGGATAAACAGAGGAGATTACTCATGACCTTATCCAGTTTGGTTTTGAAAGTCTTCAATGATGGAGGCTCCACTGGGCAAACAATCCAGTGTTCCAACAACCTCACGGTAAAAATCACCTATTTCTGATGTTTAAGTGGAGTTTCCCATGTTTCAATACATGTCCATTACCTCTTGTCCTTTCACTGGGCACCACTTAGAAGATTCTTTCTCAGTCTTTTTTACTCCTTCCTCCATCAAGAATATACAGACAGTAAGGTCTCCCCTGGCTCTTCTTTCCTGCAGACTAAACACTCCCAGCTCTCTCTCTCCATCTGTCCTTGTGTAGATAGATTCTGCATTTGTTCACCTTCACAATAGATTTTTTTTTTTTTCCTAATGCTTAAATGGGATTTCCTATGTTTCAGTTTGTGTCCATTGCCTCTTGTCCTGTCACTGGACAATACTGAGAATTGCTCTGTCTTACTTCCCCATCAGGTGTTTATACACATTGCCTAGAACCCGCTCTGAGCAAGGCTAAACAACCTCAGCTCTCTCAGAAGAAGCTCCAATCCCTTAATCACCTTAGTGGCTGTTCAAGCACTTTGTATGATAAAAACATGAACAGAGGGGAGAAAATTACGTGCCAAGAGTAGCATGTACCTTCCACTTTTTATAGTAAATATTTGCATCTTTTCTATCTAATGTTTCTGTGTTCTGCAGTTTTGAAAAAATACACTTACTGACGAAGTAGGGATCTCCATCACCTTTTGTCTGGGCTAAATAAATTACAGTATTCTTGTAAGTAGCTACAAGTTTATTGTTCTTTGGCCATTAAGTGCCATTTAAATTGGCTCCTGTTTACATCAGTGGCAGTGATTTGGACAAAAACACCATTGAAAGGTTATGTTCATAGCAAGGATGTTTGCTCTAACAAATGAGTGAAATTGACTTTTATACTGAGTAAAATTTGTATGCAAAGATTTGGACAGGTGTTCCTAGAATCCAGACAAACTATTTCCTTCTTCAAAAAAGTGACTGGATTTAATCTATCTAGAATGAAACAGTATACCTTCCATTTCTCTTCTTTATGGTTATCTTTGATATGTGGTTTTGTTAGCACCACATTATTTGTACCAAAAGCACTAGTTTTCAGGAGTATTATTGAGTCTCTCTACTGAAATTCATTAGCTTGTCCTCATTGACTGAGAGACACTAATATAAAACAGGATTATAAGAAAGCAGTTTCAGTACCTCATCTTGACAGTTTTCAACTGTTCTCGAGTTTTTTGTACTATTCACTGGTATATAAAGAAAAAGGTAAGGGAAAGGTATCGCTTCACTGGTACAAATGTGAAAAAAACCAGATGAAAGGAAGAAAATTGTACAATAGATTTTAAATATATCAGCTAAAACTGTAAATTGCCAGTCTGTGTTTGAAAGTATCTCTTTTAGATATATTTTGTAACAATGGTTTCTGTCATGATTTAGGTAAGTTGATGCATAATGGAAGACACAGCCCCCAAATACATATTTTAGTTCCTGACTGATAGAGGGTTATGTTGGTACCAGTGTTTCTGACAAGTTTAAAAGACACAGGATAAAACACTAGACAGAATTCCAGATTTCTCAGCAGGAAAAATGTAAATCGCCTTAATTTTATTCCTACTGAGCTGTGGCAACTGCGGTCTTGTATTTAAATGTGAATTATTAAATAGACAGCATGATTATGATAGGAGCAGACTATGTGTTTTTTGTATCAACAAGTTCTCATAAGCCAAATACCTTGTCAAAGTTTCATATTCCCATCTATGCATTTGCAATAAAGGGAAATAATTTTAAGAGTATTATGCCTTTTATTCTTAAAAGCTTCCCAAGGAGATTAGATTAAGGAATGGAGTGAGATTTGCCATATAAATTGACAGGTGAAACCTTCTAGCTTTATGCCTCTAGAACCTAAAGTTATTACAGCACTGAAGAAAATAGTCACATCTAAAAAAATCAGTAAAATGCATGCAGATTGTAGTAATGTAGAAAGGTCAGAAATTGGATATCTTTAGCATAGTTTATAATTTGCTTTAGAAAACCATTCTTGAAATGTATTTAACATTTACGGGAGCTCAGTTCATTACAAAATGTGAAAAATTCTGCAAGTAAAAATGTTTAGGGTAAATTTGTGCTTTTTCAAGTGTGTTGGTACAGTGAAAAGAAAAGGCAGCTGGCAACCTGAAGCTGAGCTATTATATCTGTGATAAATCTCATAGAATCTCTTAGTGTTTGACAGTCACTATAGAATTTGGAACTCTTGCAATACAGATTAGAAATAGCAGCAAGGTATGAAACAATAATAAAGAATGATGTATGCTCTCTGCTAATTTTATACACCTTTGTTCAATGTAAGGAGGTGACTGTTACATAATATCTGTACATTGCTGCATGGACTTCCACACTAAGCTTGATGAAAGCTGTTAATCATGCATTTTAATGAGGACTGTAGGCTTGCATGGACTCTGGGCATGCATAGTAAAGCAAGATAGTGAAGATGTTTATACAGTCCAGGCCTAAAGATGTAATATAAATATAGTTAACCTGCCACTTAAGTATAGATATCCTTGCAGGGGAATGTAGTGAGTTTAGCAAGATTGTGATTCTTTTTGAGGAGGAAATAAAGATCTGTTTTTCTGTATACAAAGCAAGATTCTTAATACAATGATCCAATTTGTACATTTTTCAGATGTTCTCATTAAGTGCCATTATATATTTAAGAACCAAAGCAGATATTTTTTTGTTTTATTCAAACATCTTGATCTCTAGAAGGGCTTTGCCTGTACTGGTATGCCTAAGAATTCATTTTAGACTCAAAAGCATGTAGTCTCGTGAAGTATTAGCTACATTTCTCACCAACATTTTCTTCCTACAGAATTTTCTAGCAAAGTAGTCTACAATCATGTCTAGTTTATGAGACTGGACAAGTTAGAAATGTGAAAATGAGCTTCAGCAGACAATACAATTTTCTAAAAGCAGGATTGTGTCTATTCTTTGTATTTTGAGAGGGACTCAGCCCTGCTCTGTTGAGAGCCCTAAAAACAGGGAGTCCAAACTGCCACATCATACTCAGCTAAAAGCCACATGATCTCATTAGCACTGCACTGAACCCAGACTTCCAAGTACTACAGGAGGAAGTTCAAGATGCAGGGATCGTAAACATGGTCTCACAGTTTTTGGTTGATTTTGTGCTCAATCTAACTAAATGCACATAAACCAAGAATATGCTGTTTACATGCAGGCAGAGTCTGAAGGCCAGGATTTTGTAACTGAAAAAAAAAAAAAAAAATCAAACTTACTTTGCATACTTGAGAATTGTGTGTATACATCTTTTCTTTAGAAAACTCAGTGATGATAATGTCAGATGCTGGCACCATTTATGCAAACTTTTTTGGTTTTGTGCAGTCATGGAACTGAGGTTGGGCAAACCAGCAGTCAACTTCCTAAGCTAATGACACTGCAGAACTGGCAGATGATGCCAAGTTATGGGCTGATTGCTCACTTGAGAATAGGTTCTGGCTAGAATCCTGAGTTTGTCTCTCCTCAAAACTAGCACATTATTCACATGAAGAATCACCTAAATATATCAGTTTTGCTTAGTTTCTTCCATTAGTATAGTGGATAAAAAATATTAGATTTCAAGATAATGCTTTCAGTGAAATGTTATATGGAGTGATTCTCATTTGTTAATGTGAACTGTTACAAATATCTAAAATACGGAAAGAACTTTTATGTTTGCTTTTTCTTATGGAAATTTTAAAATCTAACTCAGTAGGCCAAATTTCATAGTGACTATAGTCATATGAGTAGATGGACAGGATCACATGGAAAATGTTGCTGCACAGACCTTGACTCTATGTATACATATATATGCTAAATTGCTGTCAAAAAAGATCATAGGAGGATGTGAAGCTTGGTATCTCAGTCTGCCCCCTATTTTCTCTTAGTTTATCCAGAACAAACATTCCCTATTTTACAAGTTAGAATCAAATTCGCAAGTATCTGTGTTAGGTTTTCTCCAATGAAGCTGTTTTAATGGGATGACAAAGTGACATTTCCCATGAATGAGTCCCATGCAGTTCAAATGAAATGGAGTCCATCCAACAGTATGTTATTAAGTTAAAGGTTTTATTCTTGAGAGAGATGGAAACAGAACTCGTGTTGAAAATTGATTGAAGTAGAGTAGTTAACTCCCTAAGACATTGTGAATGTCAGTAATTTCTCTTGTAAAAGATGAAGCAATTTGGTCTCTACTTTTCTATTTCCTTTCAAGCCTCTTTGTTTTCTGGTTCTGCCATCATAACAGACATGAGTAGATTTGTTGAGCTTATTGACATTTTGAATTTGTTTTGACTTAAGATCTAGTAGCAAGTCTTGTTTTTAATTTGCAGTGCAAGTTGATTGCATAATTGTGAAGCTGTTTGACATATGTGATACAATTTGATTTGCATTCCTGCCAGTTTTCAACTGTAAGAAACAAAATCTGTTAGTAACAATTGTGGTCGGAATCATTGGAGGCTTCTTACAGTTTGTTTTCATTGTGTTCATTTGTCCTTTAATTTCATGGAAATTGAGAGATGACACTCTGTAAAACTATTTGAAGACTTCAGGTAATTGTTTAGCTGAGGTGTATATGTTGATGTAAGTGGCTTTGATAATTTAAGGGGAAAAAAAGAGTGGGAAAAATATCTATTATATATAATAGGTATTTTTATATATTATAGGTATAAAATGCAGTATAGAATGGAAGAGGACATATATTACTGACAAAAACAAGGATTTTTTTTTAAAGTAATAGAATTATAGCAAGTAGCCATTGGGATGTTTTGTGAAAATGCATAGACTACATTGTGACTTGATTAACAAACTGGAAACCTATGTTCATACTGTTATGGAAATACTTTTCCCCTGGAAGGATAGATACATCAAATTGGCAAAGTGTTTTCTCTATGACTTACAGATCCTGGAAGTCTGTGGAGGAGACACAATATTGCCCATGCAGACAACAGCTGTTTAAGGCTGGCCTGTGCATGAGTACAGCACTGGAATTTTTCTGATAATCACTGATAATCTGAGTGTCACCAATTGTTTTATTTTTTTCCATTGTGGAGTAGCAGGGAGACTTGAAGTAGAATTAATTCCAGAGCAGATTTTCTCTGGAGAAGCCTCAGAATAAGCAGGTGATACTAATGTAGAGAGCAGAGTAAAAGGAAACTGAACTGGCAGAAGCATATAATCAGATGGCAATAGATAAAATAGTTAAGAAGTATTGGAGATTATACAATAATAGAAATGGCAACACAGGTGTGATTTCCATTAATTCAGAGACAGTCTAAAAAACTCTCCAGGCTACTGGAGAAGTAAATGGCCGGAGACCAAAAATGTAATTCTGATGATGTGAGATGTTCGTGGTTCAGGGAGAACAACTGATTAAGAACCAAGGCAATTGTTTCAAATTATGTATCTTTAAGATGTTACCAAAGCACACCACCATTACTTGCTCTACTTACACAGACTTGCTAGCTTCTGTACTTATACAGAATTGTTAGAAATTTATATAAAGCATAGGACTATAAAAGACTGCTTTGGTGATGCCCTGTGGTTCTCCACAATCACAGGCAACTCTGAAATAATGCCTGCTCCATTGCAGCCTACAGAACATACCAAGAACCACAAAACTTTTTTTTCAATACCCTATAAAAAGGTGAAGGAGATGCAGCACAGCAGACCAAAGTGCATGGAAGTTAGAATGCCATGAGATAAAACCAGGAGAGGTTGAGGATACCACCAGTGTTTTAGTTGCCCAGAGATCCTAACTCCACCACAGATCATCGGTTTTTAACCAAGCACACAGGCAAATGGAGGCACAGAAGCATCTTGGTTTTATATCTTGTAAACCTCCTGCCGTTGCATTGCTCCCTGTGAGCAGTCTCTGATGCTTCAAAGGCAAGCCCCACTTCACCAAAAATTGATTACCTATGAAAAAGACCAAACAACTGTTGTGGAACAATACAAGGTTTTATACAATAACAAAGAATCTTTGCCTTTAAAGCCAAAATAATGTCAGTTAGGTCATTCTCACATGAAGAATCAGCTTGGCTACATGGCCGTCTATACCTGTACCATGCTTTAAAAACCCCAAACAAACCAGAAAGCAACAGCTGATCACAGTTCACACATTGGACACTGGGTTAACTGAATAGACAATTTGGTCACTAAAATTTTGTAAGTTTGTCTCACTTCCTCTGGGAAGTTTCTGGATATGTTTGTGTCTGATAAATGTAATCATGCCTATTAAAACTATTCTTCAAAACAAAAATCCAGAACAGTGACAAAATAATCAAGGAAACAGAAGGAAAATACCTTTTAAAAATATGCCCATTGCACTTAATTCTTAAATCTACTGCTGCTTTTACCTGGAAAGTTTGGATTCTGCTGAGATAGATTGGTGTTTTTAAGTTTGCAATACCTCTGAAGACTATAACCATAGTTCTTAAATTTGTTGTTTCCAGGGAGGTATGTCAAACTGGTCCCAAGATCTTCACTCAGTATATTTAATGGTCAGTAAATAATATGTTCTAAACCAGATATTTTTTCCCTTCAACCTCTGCATACAAGTGACTAAAGTTAAATTGTCTCCTTTATGCTTGTGACAATTCCTACTCAATTTTTTTTCAGAGTTATGATTTCTTTTTCTTGCACTGGCAGTCTCCCTCTCCCACTACTATGACCTTGTTTCTTGTTTTCTCTTTCCCTAGCTGGGAAGAGACAGTGTGTGCTGTGGCTGACCAGTATTTTACTGTGCTAAGGAAATGTTTAACAATACAGATCTGCTCAGCTTTCCCTTGCCGGAGTCAGTTATTTGATTCTCTATTCTTTACTAGCAGCCAATTATTATAAAGTCTGTAGGAACTTATTTTACAATTTCTCTTGCTTTTTAAAAGTTCCTGGAATTTAGTTGAACACAGTTGGAATACTGTGTGATGCAATTTTACCTTTCCCTTGAAGTGTTTCTTGAATGCATTTTTCTTGTTTACGTATTTGTCAATGGCCTAATAATACAGATGTTGGCCTTTTGCCACCTGCTTTGCTACTTTACTTTAGGCTATAAAAGAAGAGTAAGCATTAAGAAATCCTCTATATATCCCAGAAGTAATATTATGTGCTAATATATGGCTTCTTATAGAGAGCCCAGTAGGGATGAAGAAAAACCCTCATGGTAGAAATGCAAAAACCTCATTGCTGATCATTTTCACTAGTGAGTGATGGGGATAAGAATAGCCTAATTCCTATTGTTTCCCATCAAATCAAAGGCAGTCTTCACACTGAGCATAATACTATTTTTTATATGATAAACAGTGTTACTACTCTTTGCCTAAAAAGCAAAGAAGTATGTCACATGATCCCAAGATTATGGCAAAGACTTTAGTAATGGCAGTAAGAGCTAAGTTTACTTGCTGCTAGTAAATTATTCATATATATGAGAAACTATACAAGATGGAGCAAGGAAAATTCCAACGGGTCCCAAATAAATTAATGCACAATGAGGATAGTCAGGGGTTGAGACAGGTTGCCTGGAGAGGTTGTATAATTGCCATCCTTAGATATACTCAGACTTTCTTTGGATGAAGCCCTGAGCAATCTGAATTAACTACCATTAGGCCTGCTTTGAGCAAAGGCATTAGATCAGATGATGTCCAAGGTCCTGCCAACCCAATTAGTGTTCTATTGCAGATAATGTTCTACTTGATTGGGAATTTAACACTGGAAATAAGAGATCCCAGAGTGGTTATATGTGATCTCTTCTTCCTATCTGAGTAAATTTTAAGTAATTTGCCTGCAGTTTGAGGGAGGTTGATCTTCCTCTCTGTGCAGCACTGATGAGGTGACATACGAAGTGCTCTGTCCAGTTCCCAGAATAAGACGGACATGAAGCAAGTCTCAGGGCCCCAAAGAAGTTTAAGGGATTGGAGCATTGTTTATATAAGGAGAGGTTGAGAGTTTGGGGACTGCTCAGCTGGGAAAAAAAAGTCTCAAGGGGATCTTTTCAGCATATGTAATTCCTTGATGGGAAGGAATGAAGATGTAGAAGTCAAACTGTTCTCTGTAGTGCCCAGTGACAGAAAAAAATGTAATGGGTACAAATTGAAACACATGGAATTCTATCTGATAACAAGAAAACTTTTTTTTTTTACTATGAAGGTGATCAAAACTGGAACAGATTGCCCAGAGAGTGTGTACAGCCCTATCTGTGGAGATAATCAAAACCCAGCTGGATACAGTCCTGGACAACCTGCTTTAGCTGACCCTGCTTGAGCAGACAGTTTGGATTAGATGATCTCAAGAGGTGTCTTCCAACCTAAGGAATTCTGTGAAGTTTTCAAGTTTTTAAAAGCTGTAGAATGGCACTTCTATCAGATGTCTGGAGAATCAGTATTCAGTGAAGGTGAATACTGTGGTTCTCTCTAAATGTCATTCAGATTGCTACAGAATTTCTATTAAGAAAAGTAGGGATTTTTTGTTTTGGTAGTTTCCTAGTTCAGATGTGCATCAGTAATTCTTCCATTTACAAAATACAAGTAACTCTTAGGATGACTGGAGGGTAGTTGGAGATTTGCCTAGGAACAGACTCCAGAGTAGCTCGATAGGGAGGTAACATTGTACCAATGTGGATCTTCTTGCAAAGTTAGAATTATTCACTCATTTCAAATGTTGCTGAGAATTTGGCTTTATTGACCAATGTTTATTTCATCTTTGAAATTTACTTGGGAGCTGACATCAAACATTGGTATATTTCAAAAAGTATTAGAACTGCTTTAATGAAATGCTTGGACTTCACAAGTTCTTGTGTGTCCTGGCTGTTCCTTTAAAAAATATATTTTATTCATATTAAAGTAAGCAATTACTCTGTTTCACATCCAGTAGTTCTTCAGGGATTTCAAGAAACTACTCCTCAAGGTTGATAATGCTTAGAAAGTAGCCTTTATTTTCTATGTGTTAGGAAAGCTCATATATGTGAAAAAAGGACTTGGCTTTTAAAAAAAGTAAGCACTGTGTTAGAGGACACTGAGGACTGCTGAGTAAAAGTCAGTTGGTGAGAAAGTCAAAAGTTTAAGAAACACAGAAAAATGAGAGCAGCTGTATTTTCATCACTCATTTGAGGGCTATAATCACCCTCTCTGTCATACCATGTTTCCTGTCACTAATACATGACATATATTTACTCTGATGAGCTCCGTTCATTTCTTAATTCTGTTTCTTTCATAGTATGAAATGACTGCCTTGTTTGATTCAAGCACTATTCTTGTTACCTTTGAACTGCTATAAGCAGATCAAAATGCTCACATCATTTATATGGACTTGTATTTTTAAATAAACCTGTTGCATGCAATGCTAGGAGTTAGCTATCTTTGAAATTATAATTAATTTGTAAGCACTTATTAACATAATTTGTTTCCTGATGATATAAAGCATAAGTATTTAAGAATCTATTTTCCTCTGATAATGAAATGTGAGCTTCTTCTGTGATGCTTCTCATTTGCTCTTTATGTTGTGGTCTGGAAAGGTGCTGAAAGCCTCAGCTTTCATCACCTTCAGTCAGCATCTCATAAATACAACTTGGTACCAGCAGGGCTGAGTTCCTGCACTGTGGAGAGATGAGGCAAGAATTTGTCATGTACACTATCACTTACCTGGCATGGGATTGGTTGTCCTTAAAAGAGGGACTTCAGTATGACTTATGGGAATCAATGCCAGCTGTGTATGTTTGCAAGTATCCCAACTGCTGTGTGAGCATTACTGCATGGGCTACACAGTATAATAAAGGACATAACTGAGTTTTTAAATGTGATTGAATAGAATATCGTGCATCCATTACTGCGTAAATATGAGCCTACCTGATTAATTCGTTTAGAAAATGTTGGGTTCTTTTATTTCAAATGGGACACTTGATAAACTATGCTTTGAAATCTCACTTAGAATACAGTTTAGTATTAAAACAAGCCTTACCACATGCACTGGTTTGGAAACAGCCAGGAGAGCATCAGCAGTTGCTTGTTTTAAATGCATGTATATAAGATTAATAATGCTGTATCAAATTACATTGGAGCAGGGCCACTCTTATGCACATTATGAAATACGTCAATTTCTACTAAACTGAGTGAATGGGACTAAAGAAAATATTCCCATGAGATATGTATAGTTTTTGTTGTCTCTTTCTCTGTTTAGTGTTCTGTAGCCTGTGACTTGTCTGAGTGTGCTTTATGGTATAAAAATGCAAACAACGGTTAACAGTAGAAAGCCAAAATCATCAAAACACAACTCTGTTAAACTATACTGAATCCTGGGGTGCATCAGGCACAGCATCACCTGCCCATCAGCAGAGGTGGCTGTCCTGCTCTGCTCTGCACTGGTGCAGCCTCACCTTGAGTGCAGGGGAGAGTTCTGGCCACCTCAATATGAGAAAGATTTAAAGCTGTTAGTGAGTGTCCAAAGGAGGGCTATGAAGATGGTGTGGGGCCTAGAGGGGAAGCCTTACGAGCAGCAGGCAGCTCGGGTCACTTGGCTTGTTCTGCCTGCAGGAGACTGAGGGGAGACTTCATAGCAGTCTGCAGTTTCCTCCTGAGGGGAAGCAGGGGGCCAGACACTGATCTCTTCTCTCTGGGGACCAGTGACAGGACACGAGGGAATGGCCTGAAGCTGAGTCAGGGGAAATTTAGGCTGGATATTAGGAAAAGGTTCTTCACCAAGAGGGTGGTTGGGCACTGCAACAGGGTCCCCAGGGAAGTGGTCTCAGCACCAAGCCTGACAGAGTTGAAGAAGCAGTTAGACAATGCTTTCAGGCACGTGGTATGATTCTTAGGATGTTCCTGTACAGGGCCAGGAGTTGGACTTTGATGATCCTTGTGGGTTCCTTCCAACTCAGGATACTCTACGATTCTACGCTGCTTCAAAAGATTTTTAGCTATATAAACTTCTGTTCACGTTGTGGAGAAATAACCTCATAGAAGATTAACATTTTATCAGGAAAAATCATTCACATTCTGTTGAATTGCTCTGTGTCTGGTTTATCATGCATTCATCATTGCACTGTAACTTTAATTGTAGCCGTTTTTGATGCACCTGACTCAGACTAGCAATTGAATTGCTGTAAATGGAGATCTATTGCCTGGTAAATATTACAGCAGTAGGAGTGGATGGCAGAAACAGGCCAAAGTTATTAAAGCCTTCTGCTGTTGCAGCACTTACACAAGGATGAACGGGAAAGTGCACTGGAGGGCCAGTGCAAAATGAGCATTTATTTCGAAATGCGGAACAGAAAAGCAAAGACCTAAAACAGTCGCAGGTAATGTGGTGGCATTGCAGCTGATACAGGAAACGTCTCCTTGTGTTTCTGTCATTATTGTTAAAAGCGGTATAAAATAAATTTTCTATAAATAATACAATTGGGAAATTAAGGGAGCATTAGTTTTATGGATAATTACCTGGTAATATGTTGGATTTCTGTGACTAGGGGGGCAAAAAGCAGATGCACTGAGCCACGGAGACAGCTTTCACTCGTGCTAAGCCGCTGGCTAGTTGGTCCCGGTTCGAGGAAAGCTCACGTATTTTCATGGGATTTGGGCTAACTTACTGCAGTATTTAGTGTTTGCGGGCTGGAGAATGGGTTTAACTTTCACCCTTCCACGGGGAGAAGCTGAAGTTATTTTTCAGAAACGGCGCCGGTGCTCCAGCGGGTGTACGCCGGGCCGAGGGCGCGGGCCGGGCGCCGCTCCTGCTCTTACCTGGGGCCGGCAGCGCCGCCGCCCCGCTCCCGGCCGGCCGCCGTGCGGGCAGCCCGCGGTGCGGGGCAGCGCAGGGCTCCGGCCGCCGCCGCCCCGAGCGGCGCTGCGGGCTGTGGCGCAGCGGGGCTCGGCCGGGAGCAGCGCCTGCGCGCCCGTCCCGCCCGCCCCGGGACCGGCCGCGGCAGCCCGGCGGGGAGGAGGGAGCGCTCCGAGCGGGGGAGGCGCGCGGCGTTTCCCTTTCTCTTTCGCCGGGCGCCCGCCCGAGGCCGCGGGGCTGCGCCAGGTACGGCCGGGGCCGCGGCGGGGGCGGGAGGCGCCGCAGGTGCGGGAGGGGAGGGACGGGAGCCGGGCGAGCGGGGGCAGAGGCGGGCGGCCGCCGCCCTCTCCGGCCGCGGGTCCCGCGGGGCCGGGCGGCGGGGGGGCTGCTCCCCGCGGGGCCCGGCGCGGCCTGCGGGCCCGGCGCGGCGGGGCGGGCTGTGCCGGGCGGGCTGTGCCGGCGGGGCGGCCGCGGCCCCTGCACCTGTCACCGCGGCCCCGAGTCCGTCCCGCCGGCGGCCGGAGCCCGGCGGGGCGGGGGCGCGGCCTCGGACCTCGGCTGCCGGCTCACGGCGGCTGCTGTTATGTAAATTACAGCTCCGTGCTGCTGCCAAGTTCATGGCGACACTGGTCCTCCCGGGCATCGCCGCTGTCCGGCCAGGTTCACACAGCTTTCTTTTTCCACGTGTGTTACAGGTAGGAAAATGACTCGTCCGGTGCAGGAGCAGGAGTTATGAGCCATGTCTCAGTGAGACCTGCGGAATTAAGATCAAATGCCTGGAGAAGTCCAGTTGCACAGAGTAGCGCCACAGCTCCTGTGAACTGTGGACATCGACCCCTCTCAGACTTGCTTCTCTGGCCCCAAGCACTCTGCCAGCATTTCCTGCCCCACGAATGGCTACTCAGAGGAAGCATTTGGTGAAAGATTTCAATCCTCATATCACCTGCTATATCTGTAAAGGCTATCTCATCAAGCCAACTACAGTAACAGAGTGCCTCCATACCTGTAAGTAGTACTTTTCAAAATAGTTCCTCCTTCATAAGTTATATTTTCTTGAATTGTTAATGTGTTTAATATGACCACTGTGCTTGTTTTTGTTTACTGAATTTTTACATTATATACTCTGAATTAATCTAGTTTCTTCTGGAGTTTCCTAAACACTGGTCTGCAGTCTGGGTCATCTTGAACTGTGTTCAGTTCTGTGCTCCACAGTACAAGAGAGGTACAGAGCTCCTGGAGCAGGTCCAGCGGAGAGTACTAAGTTGATTAAGGATCTGTAGGACCTCTCTTACAAGGAAAGGCTGAGGGTGCTAGGCCTGTTCAGGCTCAGGAAGAGGTGGCTGAGAGGGGACCTCATTAAGGTGTGTATATATCTAAAGGGTGGGTGTCAAGAGAATGGAGCCAGGCTCTGCTCAGTGGTCCCAGCCAATAGAACAAGAGGTTATGGGCAGAAACTGATGCACAGGAAGTTCCACCTGAACATGAGGAGGAACTTCTTTTCTGTATGGGTGACCATGCACTGGAACAGATTGCCCAGAGAGGGTGTGGAGTCTGCCTCACTGGAGATATTCAAGAACAGTCCAGATGTAATTCTGTGCCACGTGCTCTGGGATGGCCCTGCTTGAGCAGAGAGGTTGGACCAGAAGACCAGGTCTCTTCCAACCTGACCCATTCTGTGAGGGTATGTCAGCTCTGCTGAACACCTTGCAGAGTACAGAGACCCTTTTGTTTCCCCTAAGCCTAGTGGTGATTGTGCTGGCTCTAACACCAACCTTGTATCACTGTGGCCTGTCTGATTACAGATGAGATCATTGGGTTAGGTGTGCTTATTTGATAATACAGCCATGCTTCTGAAACTTAAGCTGACGTATCTGTTGGCAGTGTGTATGATGGGTACACTAGTTCGGTCAGAACTGGCACACATCTCTCTAATGAGTTCCATGGCACAACGCAGAGAAATACATGAAAGGTGGCAAAATATTTACTTAGGGAGTAGATCTCTTTCAAACTATCGCATTAAAAGTTTGTCTTCTGCTCCTACTACATCTGAAACATTGGCATGTATGAATTATATTAAATGTATGAATGGTCCTGTCAAACTCTGTCATCTTACTTTCAGAGGCTTATTTACATGCTTGACTTTTTTTACATTTATTCCTGAATAGGCAGTAGTTTCACTGGACCTTCTTGAGAATTTGGCATCTTTTCAAATAGTATTTGAAGTCTTCTAAAAGAAGAGTAAGGGGAACTGTATGTCTTCTGGTAGATTTCCCATTTTAAACCTTTAATAAATATCAATTAAAAGTCTCGTCTTGGCATTTCCAGTCATTTCTGTGCAGTGCTGTTCTTGCAGTTGTTATCTTCACTGTTAATTTTTACAATTTGGTATTCCATCCCTACTGTCTGAAGTACAGAGAGAATTAAAATAATGGAAGCCATTGTGCAGCAGGAAAACTGTGACACAGTGGCCATCACAGAAACATGGTGGGATAACTCACACAACTGGAGGGCTGCAGTGGATGGCTATAAAACTCTTCAGAAGGGATAGGCAAGGAAGGAGAACTGGTGGAGTAGCACCAGGTGTGTCAAGGGAGTGTTTTGAGTGTCTAGAATTTAGTGATGGTGATGATAGAGTTGAGTTTATGGGTAAGAATTGGGGGGAATGGCCAACAAGGCAGGTACCATGGTGGGAGTCTGTTACAGATCACATAACCAGAATGAAGAGGCAGATGAAACATTTGATAAGCAGCTGAGGGAAGTCTCACAATCACTAGCACTTGTTTTAGAGGGAGACTTCAATTTGCCAGATCCCTGCTGGAAATAGCAGAGAGAAGACAGTCTAGGAGGTTCCTGGAGTGGGTGGAAGATAACTTCGTGACATAGTTGTTGAGTGAGGCCGTGCTGGACCTGCTGTTTGTGAGCAGAGAAGGACTGGTGGGTGCTGTGACAGTTGGAGGACGTCTTTGGGCACAGCAGTAACAAAAAGATAGTTTTCAATTCTTGGATAAGTAAGGAGGGCATTTAGCAGAACCACTTCCCTGGACTTCTGGAGGGCGGATTTTGGAGCTTGGTTGATGGAGTCGCTTGGGAGGCAGTCCTTAAGGGCAGAAGAGTCCAGGAAGGCTGTATGTGCTTTAAGAAGGAAATCCTAAAGGCACAGGAGCAGATTGTCCCCATGCACAGAAAGATGAGCTGGCAGGGAAGGTGACCAGCCTGTCTGTACAGAAAGCCTTGTCTGGAACTTAGTAAGAAAAGTAGAGTTTATGAATTTGAAAGAAGGGGTAGTCAACCCAGAAGGACTGCAAGGATATTGTGAAGTTATGAAGAGAGAAAACTAGAAGGGCCAAAGCCCAACCAGAACTTAATCTGTCTACTGCCATAATAGACAATTAAAAATGTTTCTATAAATACATTATCAAGAAAAGGAGTGCTAAGGAGGATCTTCATCCTTTATTGGATACAGAGGGAAAATAGTGACAAAGAATCAGGAAAGACTGAGGTACTTAACAGAGGTAAATTTTTCAGAGAGAGGTAAATATATTATTAAATTCTCTTTCCCTTTTAAGAAACTGGAAAAATTCCAGTATAAGCTAATTTTTTATGGTTGAAGTTTAATGAGCATTAGTAACTTTTTAAAAGATTGGGGTGAGAGGAAAATATTTACATCAGAAATCAGATGTAAGAAAAAAATGCTTTTATTATGGTATCTTTTTGTCTGTGTAATTTATTTGTTTATTTACTTTTGCTCCTGTTACAAAAGAATAATGGCAGAAGGAGCATTGTCTTCTCAGCAGCATCTGCTTCTTTTGTTCTTTTGTAGTTTGTGAGCTCTTCACTGAGCCTGCTCTGTTACAGCCTAGTTCCCAGGTTAGAGCAGGTGAATTTTACTGAGCTGCCATGTACTTACACAGGTCTCCTCGCAGAAGAACTACCACATGTTTGAGTTATGTAGAAATGCAGGAAAGAAGGTGGTGTTTCTTTAAAGCAAAGTCTAGTTTTAGTTGCCAGAATACAAAGCTTACAATAATGGAAAGGAAAATAAAAACTTGAAAAAATTTTGAAAATGCAAATCTTATGTCTCAGAAGAAAAGGTGATGGCAGAATTCAGGAAGGTACTCTGATAAATTATCTTATACTTGCAGAAAATACTTAATCTTTTTAAGTTGTAATTTTTTTTTCAAGTGCAGGTATGGTACCATACAGGCATGATTCTTCAGTATTGTCCAAATACCACAGAATACAATGATTTTAACTGTCCTTTGTTATTTGTCTTGTACTTGCTAATTGCTTTAATTGAAAACAGTGTTGTACAAATGATCTAAATCTGCAGATATTAGTGGTTGAAGAAGCAGCATAAATTCATTAGATACTGGGAGTACAGTGTATTACTCTGGACAAGATGAAAAGCATGTATTGACACAGATGTTCTCCAGTGATCATAGGGGAACTAATGTGATCAGTGGTAACCAAAGCAGGGAATTAGCAGCTAATTCACCTATTCTGTACTGCTGAAAATATTAAGTAAAGTTTTGCTCTGAGAAATGAGTGCCTTTTCAATAGGAGATGTTTCTGATGGGGCTTTTGAAAATGTTGGACAGATAACTCCACTATTCACGGGGAAACCTAAGTGCAACTCGGGTAGCAGAAGTGCAGACTTTCCTATCTCTGTTGGGAAGGAAATGGTTATGTTACTGCAAAATTACTTAGTCTGCAAATTCAGTACTTCATTTCTTTTTTGCTACTTCCAACAGAATGGTTTTGTCTTATGGACTGAGACCTTTTATTCCAGTCTGTTACACAGTTGTCAAGGATGTTTAAGAACTACTGATGGAAGAAGGCTGGATGTGAGCTAAAGGGCATGTCCCATCGTCTGTCTCCTGAGTCACTCCGTTGTTTAGTAGAGTGTGCACTTACAAAACTTGAAAAATAAACTTTCCTCAAGAACATTCTTTAGTATCTTAGAAAATAACAGGCTGTTTACACAATCGTAGAAATGTTGATTGAAAGGGACATCTGGAGGTTGTCTAGGCCAACTTCATGCAGGAGGCAGGTTAATTTCCAATGCTCTACCAGGTCAAGCCATGTCTCTGTGTAGTTGACACTTGAATTTCCAAGCATGGAGTCTCCACAGCCTCTCTCAATAACCATTTCCAGTGCTACAGTCTTTATCTAGTTTTTCTGAATGTCCTGCCAAATGTCAACATGTGACCATTGCTCCTCGTGGTACAATTTGCCACTCCCAAGAAGACGGGCTCCGTCACTCCAGTAGCTGCTGTTCAAATGGTACAAGCTGTTATTACATCACCTGCCAGCCTAAAGCATGATCTACTTTTGGCAATTGCTATTGCCACTTCCTGATTGCATTTTTGTCCCTCACATAGTTGGAAATTGACTCCAAGGGACATGATGTAATCTGCCCTCTTCTCCATGAGCTAGAGGAGGCTGTTTAGCTGTACTTCCCTGGGTCATCCTTCCCCTCTTTATTAAAGGTGGGCGTAACACACTACCCTTTTCCAGTCATCAGGTACCTCTCATAATCACCATGATTATGGTGATAAGCTTACATCTTAGTGAATCCTACCTGGCCTGTAGATTTAAATACATGCAGTCTTTCTCAGTAAGCTCTAACCTGCTACTCCTTGGTCGTTGATCATCCCTCTCCTTCCCAAATCATGCTGGTATGCAGGGAGATCTGGGATCAAGCTCTACCTGTGAAGACCAAGGCAAAAAGATACTGAGGATTTCAAACCTCTCTATATAAGCTATGCCTGAGTTGTTTCCCTCATTCATTAACAGCCACATTTTGTCTAAGCTTCCTTCAGCTGCTAGCATACTTACACAATTCCCTCATGTCTCTCATTAGTTTTAGCTATGGCTGGGCCTTGACTTTCCTTCTTTTGTCTCTAAGTGCCAGAGTAGTGATTTTATATCCTTTTGTTTCCCGTCCTTGTTTCCACTTCTAATATGATCTACTTTTGTGGATTAATTAGGAACCATGCGCATTAAGGAATTCTTGTTCACTAAGCAGTTCTTCTGACAAAATTCCCTGTACAGTGGACTGTATAGCCCAGCCAGCTCTCCTAAGTTTCTTTCTAATGATAGTCTCCTTGGGAAAATCTGATGAGCAGTTGCTTAAACAAGCTGAAGTCCCATCTCCTGAAGTTCAGAATCCTAACTGTGCTGTGTAAGTGTATCCTTCCTCAAGATGATCAACTCACCACAAGACAAATCTTGCCCTCTGTGGCTGTTTTTGTCACCAGCTTTTCCCTGTTTATGAACAGGAGATCAAAGGGTGCATTACTCCTAGTTGGTTTCTCTAATATTTGTATTAAGAAATTGCCAACCAAGGCAGTCTAGGAACTTTCAGAAATGTCCTTCCCGGCAGGAAATTTACCAGAGATATAATTTTCAATATCAAATAATCTTTCAACCAGAGTGGTTTTCAAATTTTGCTAAAAACCTATGCTGTCAAGAGAAGACAGCAAAAAACCTTTACTGCAGCAAAATTTCTCACCCTCAGACAAGCGAGCTGAGCTGCTTTCAGACTCCTTCTCCTGCAGAAGCATTAGTCAATGGCATGTAGCAGGGCCTAAATGTTATTTTGAAATAGTTTTCAACACATAAAGTCTTTCTTGGTCATCACATACTGAAATTCTCTCTCCTTTTTAACAGAAGAGAATCCAGTTTGACTGTGTCTGGTAATTGTAATTAAGAGTGGAGTAGTCCCACTTGTATAGTTCTGAAAAGGATGGTTAAGTGAATTGAAGTTTTCTGTCCTGTTTTTAAGCAAACACTTTCCCTAAAAGTAAGTGCTTTTAAAGTAGGCTTAAGGTAGATAATTAAATACTTCTGTAAACATACAAAATGACTCGTTACACCTCTGTGCCATCACTGAGATGGGTTTGATGTTCCACTAGCTGTGCATATCCTGTGCCCTTCCTTTGCTCACTGAATCAGAGTGATTAACTTGGAGAGAGGAGATCCTTGGAAGAATTCAAAGGATGAGTTCTGACAAAGAATTTGTACCACAATTAACTAATTAAACTTTATCTTGTAGAATATTTTATTTTAAAAATGCAATATGAAGTTTTATTTAGGTACCTCATTAATCAACATTTAAACAGTAACCTGGAGGGATACATAGGTATGTAGATATGCATAAGGCATGTACTTTTTTTGTTTGTTTGTGACATACAGCACAGTCTTGACACTTCTATCTGTATTTTTCATCTGATTACAAAGATCTGAAAGAATGTGTGAACCAGATATCTCTATATTGGAAAACAGCATTGTTATGGTTGCCAGCTAATTAGCATATGTCACACAAGTACTTTTATCAGCTGTGGTAAGTCATCTTCTGTGAGTTTAACTTTTATTGTGTCTCATCTGAAATGTCATCGTGCAACTATGAAATTCAGGTTCTCATTTCAGTGGCATGTGTAGCATATAGCTCAAAATTCTGCAAACTGTACATTTTGGTTAAGCAGTTTTCTTTTGCCTGTTTGCTGCCTTACCATGACCTACAGTAAAGCAAATTAAACCGTGTTACTTTGTTAATCTGTACTGAAAGTGTTAAAGGGTTTTGGGTTGGAGTTTGGTTTTTTCCCTAATGAATTAACTATATTTGTAATTTAATTGTGTTTAAAGATTCCCTTTTGGCTTTTTCACCCAATACTGAGATTTTATCCCATTTTCTGAAACTGCAAAGAGATAGGCTTTGAAAAAAGTTCAGTGTTTTACATTGAGAGTAACAGAGGATGATTATACCTGTCATACAGGAAAATACTGGTTGATGATCCCACTAGGAGTATCATGTATCAGATCGTTATTCTTGCATGCTAGAATTTATGTGTATTTTTTACCTTTACATTGCTGGTGGTAAATCACATTTAGTGTTGGTGGGCAAATCCTCATAGCACCTTAGGTCTACATGAGAAAAAGCAAAAGTTATTTTATATTACTACAGTATTGATTTACAATTTCAAGGGATTTTTATGGCATTGAGCTGGCTGTACAAACACATGATCCAGATCTGTGTGTTTGTTGGCATAGGGAAACATCCATATAGGACTGGACTGCTTGGTTCCTTATGATGCTTCCTCTGTATATGTTCTACTCAAAGGCCTTTCTGACACTGGAAATGGAACTCTTCATTAATCATTAGGTCCTTTCTTGGACTGTGCATACCTTCCAAGGGTGTCATCTCCTCTCAAAAAAAAGGGTATAAAGAGAGCACAAAAATATATTCAGAGTGAGGAATTCAGTTCCTTTCCATAGATTGGTTTATATTATAAATATTTTTTCAAGTTACATTATTGTGGACATTAGGATGCTTTATGTTTAGCAGTGTTTAGTGTTTGGGAGGTTCTATGGAATCAATTATCTGACTTAAATAAGTGTGTTAGTTATTGATCCCATGGCATGGAGTTCTACTGAATAGTAAATTTCCGATTTCTTCTAGATGTAAATGAAAGCTATAGCTCAGATAGGCCATATTTGTCTTTAGTTTGGAAAACAAAACAATAAAACTAGGAAGCCCAAATTTAAAATATCTTTACAAGACAAATCAATGAGTCCTTTTCAAAGCAGTACGACCAATGTCATCTCTTCAAGACTTCAAGAACTTCTCTGACATGAGTGGAGCAGAGATCCTGAGAGCAAGTGAAGGGAATTAAATTCTCTTAAGAATTTCAGAAAGTTTTCCTAAAATGCAAGGAAATTCTTTCAGAAGGAGGCTAATTCTAGTTGCTTATGGAAAAAAAACTAAGTCACTCTGGTATTGATACGAAGCTCCTTCTCCTTTTGAATAATTTTTGTGCTAATTCTCTGAGTCTCCATTGCAAAAAAAAATCATGGAATGGTTTGGGCTGGAACAGACCCTTAGTTCTGACCCCCCTACCGTGGGCAGGGACACCCTCCACTAGTTCAGGTTGCTCAGAGCCTCATCCAGCCTGGCCACTTTCCAAATAAGAGAAGGTTAGGGGTTGAGCTTATCAATTCCAAAATACCGATCAATTCCAGTTACATTTTTACGACTTCTTCCACTTTGTTTATTCTTTATCATTTTAAGTTGGTGTCAGGCTAGAAAGACTCCATAGAGATGTTGCTGTTTATGCCAGACAGAAGGCTTACCAAAAAAATTTAAAAAATAAAGACTAGCTCCTTCCTTTATTATGGGAGTTATCAGATGAAACTCCATTGAAAAAAAGTTATCTTTAAGCTCAGTTTCTATGAAGTCAAGTTAGAAGAGGTCTAGAGTAAACCAAACCCTTTTGTTACTTACCTCAGTGACTTTCAGCTGAATTTCCAAATGACCATAATTTGCATCTGTGTTAGACTTCACAATTTCATCATCATACTTGCTCCTCAACCCTTTACCCCCACACTCTTTAAATTGGGGTTTCCAACTAATGACATTTCTGAGATAGCAGATGACTCTTACCGTGGTGGTTCTCATCAGTATTGTCATCAGCCACCACTAACCCATACACTTTCTCCTGACAGAAGCAGTGTATTCAGCACAATATAGATACCAGGATTATGAGCTATCAGGTGCTGCTGCTGAAAAGCTCAACTGACAGAAGTGTTATTTCACAATTCCTTGAGAAACTTGGGCTGTGAAGTTAATGTCTTTAAGTTACTGTTTTAAAGCAGTTGGAAGAAACACCTATGTGGAGGTTTAATGTGTGCATTATCAGCATCAGCTGATTTGACATAACTCTTCTGAGCATTCTAAGGCAAATACAAATACAGGCTCTGTTTGTTGAATTTCAAGATTCCTGAAGTTGTCTTATAATTAGGATTTACCAGCTTGTTTAGAGATGTTCATACTTCTTTAGGTAATTGATGAAAGAAATTACAGTGTTTCAGCAGAAAGCATATTGCAATCACAGCAGTCCATTTATTTTTTCAGTCCATTTACTGATGAATTTGCAGTTCTTATTTCAGTGTAGGTGAATTAATAATAAGCAGAGGGTAGAGTGTATCTCTGTCCAGAACAGTGTAGTGCAGTAATAATAGCAGGCATATTTGTTCTCATCATCTTGGCTTCCATTTTCTTATTAATGACATTAAAATCTGGAGTCTGTAATTAATCATTTGGAAGCAACAGTAGTGTAGCACCTTGTTTAGTTTACTTTCAGTTCATTGTTTTTTAAATTCACATTGGTTTTGGTTTGAGTTTGTTGATACTTGCAATGGTTATGATCCTGATTTTTCATTGGAAGATTCAAATATTAAATGTTGATTCAAATATTAAATTCTGTCATTGCTTTGGAAAGCACTGTGTCAAAAGGGAAACACTTTGAACCTGTGTACAATTTCTGTGAACTTTCCTCTTACAATGAGTACTTGAACCAGTATTTTCAGCTGCAAGCAACACCACTGGAACAGAAGTGATGTATGTAGGTCCTTTTCAGATCAGCTGAGGTGATGGTGGGCTCTGCTGGGCTGAAGCTCCCCAGCACATGCTCTCTGAGAGAACCTGTTCTTTAAGGTGGTACAGGCTATGGGCTTCACATGTTATGATTCTGGGAGAATTCTAAGTAGGAAAAATATCTCATAATTTAAAGCAGTGCTTGTCCAACCTGTGCTGCTGACCTTGGTGTCTCAGCAGAGCAGAACTAAGGTTTTGAGGAACAAGATAAGATACATTGCAATTATTTACTTTAAGATAATACTCATTCACTTCTGATGCATGAAGTAGCTACCAGGTATCATTAGGTCATACTTGAGCAATATTATTTAGATCTTTTCAAGTTGTTTTTTCCTTTTTTTTTTCCTTTCTCTTAGTTTGTAAGACTTGTATCGTTCAACACTTTGAAGACAGCAATGACTGTCCCAGGTGTGGCAACCAAGTGCATGAGACCAATCCACTAGAAATGTTAAGGTAAGATGCTATTTCACAATATTTGCTGAAATGAAAGAACAACAGAAAAAGAAAAAAATCTTAACATCTTTATCCTATAAGCGAATTAATCGTTTTGTTTATTTTTCTAATGCATATATTAACTGTTCTAAGCCATGTAGGTTGTCATCTTCTCAGCTCCCACTGAAGTCTAAACTGAGTTTTTTCAGATGTAATAAAAGGAGGAAACATAAGGGAAAGACAAAGAAAGAGTGATTATATTGTACAAGTTTTAAAAAAAAGCATTTTAATGTTTCTATTAAACAAATAAATGAACTAGATACCTTTTATTCTTTACATGAAATTAAATGCTAGTGTTTCTTTTTTCAAATTATTTAGGGCATTCCAAACCACATGGCAATTTTTTTCTTCTTAGAGCAATATAGAAAATGAATCATGCAAAAACCAATGTTTTTCAGGGCATAGGTCTGCCAGTCTGATTGAAATCTGCTGTGAGATTAATGTAAAGACATTAATGAAAATTTTTTTTACATTACAAATACCTTTTCTTGAGATTTTTCTTTATATCACAGTAACACATCTTTTCAAAAACAAATATTTTTCCTGAAATTCTGGATTCACTTTTAGTGCTGTTATGTTGAAAGAAAAGATGATAGACATCTCATAAGATAGAGAAATCAAGAAATGTCATCATAAGTGGAAGAACTTCATGTTTTCCTAGAGTGATGAAGGCACTCCCTACCCTCACTCCCAACTCTACCTCCACCTCATCCCCCAGTATTATTATTTTGTAATACTGTTGTGAACTTATGAGGACTTAAATTAATGTAAAAATATAAATTTACATCTGGAATTTACTAGGCTTGGTATTATTTCCTGGTGCCATTGTTTTTGTTACAATTTTTCATACATTGCTCTGATTTTTGACTGATCCGTGTGTGCATAACCATTCCCATACTTCAGTTATGTACAAAGAGGGAAACTGAGAGAGATTGAATTCAGCAACTGGAAAGAATGTGATTGGCCTAAGTCTTTATCATCTGAATGTTTTTTGGAAGGATAGGGCTGAGCAGGTTTATGTAGGTGTTTACTGTAAGTATTTTTCTGATTTCCTGTCAGTTTTTGAGGTGCTGTGTGAGTCATAACAGAACATGCTATAGGCTACTAATAAGCTGAAAACAAAAGCATTTAGAAATATTTCTTTTATTCTGGTGGGACCACTTCACATGAGATGAAAGATGCATTTTCTGAAACATGTAGTAGATGTTTAGTAAACAAATAATGTCCTTTGAGCAGGAAATTATAGATGGGTGAGGAAAGTTGAGAGCACAAGCCCCAAATGTGGGAAGAGGTATTTTCTATGCAATTATTTCCTGAAATTCCTTTTTGAATCATTTGGTCCCTTTGCCAAGAAAATGCATATAGTTAGTAGTTTCCTGGTTGTATTTTATGGACCAACTTTAAACATTTGCTAAACTAATAATCAGAAGAGCACATGAGCAGTGCAATGGAATTATCTTTCCTGGCTGTTGCCTGCATAACTTAATACAAGTCTTACACTCTGACCATAGAGATCAGCGCCATCGTTGCTAAGGAATGCAGTCATTTTCTGAGAAATCATGTGAACACCACATAGTAGTAACTAAGATCTCTCAGATAAGCTTTATAAAGTACTTCTAAACTCAGTTCTGAGTAACTTCATAACTATGTGAGCTTTTTACATGTATCTCGTAGTTGGCAGCACTTAGGGTCTGTTGTAACTACCAGACTAAGTCTGAAATTGAGTAAGCCTGAAATTCAACATTGAGCTCTAAAATGAAAATGTAGGAAGAGTGTTAAGTTTTAAGGATTCCCTTTTCTGATTTAGCAGAATTCTGCAGCATCAGTACTCAATAGGATCTGTGTTGACAATGTCACAAAGGCAGACTTCTTTTTCTCTTGCTAGCATACTCCTGTGCATGCAAGTTTTCCTGAGCAATAGTCTTGGTTTGGTTCGCATTTGCTGACAATTATCAGAGAGTATTGATCTTATAACTCATTCAGTATTATAGAAGAGGTGAAAAAAGGAGCTATACTAAGCTGACAGAAATGCTTGGCTCTTCTTTCTTTACATTCTGGTTTGGAGATTTGGAAGATGGTTGGAAGATGTCGGAGTGGAAAGAGGTGTCTCTAAAATATCAATCTTGTTTCAGCATTAACAGGAAGTATCATATTAAATGACTGAGACCACCTTTTTCAAGTAGTTTCACTTTGGAATGGGTTTGACGTGAGTCACAGAAATACAAATCTTTTATGTCAGAGTGCTCACATATGTGGATTATGGGAACACTGTAAGATGCATCTGAAATTGAGAATCTTGTAAAAATTTCATTTTTCCCTAACATTTTTGTTTCCCTGGACTTAAAGATCAGATAGGGCTTTTTTTTTCTGCCCTTTGTCAGAGTATTGATCAGTATTTATCCTCTGTAAAGAAAAAAAAAGGGGTTTTTATTTAGTTTTTGAAAGAAAAGAAAGTCATTGACTAAAGTGGGAAGCCAGTTCTTGCTTCTAGCATTGTAACTTTGCAAAGTATACTGGATTTTTTGCTATTTTAGCATTACCAGTGACTTCTGTTCTGGGTCATTGAAGGTAAATTAGAAAGGGCTAAACGGGAATTTTCAAAAATAATTGAAGGAAAACCAGCATGTATTATACCATCCTGAAGAAAAGAGGGATTTTTAATTAAGGCAGTGATGTTCTTTTTTGAAGTCCTTATTTAGTTTCTTTTAATGAGTAAATTTTGAAGGTTGGAGCTTTCTGACAGTGTGAAATGAATTCCATTTCTAAGACATGTTCCCAAGTTCCCAGTGCACTGCTGTGGGAACCTCACAGAAAGCAGTACCCTGTAGTTACCTTAGATACTGACAGAGGAGACTACAAGATGAACCATCTGGTACATTGATGACCTGACAGATGACCTATGTTGTCATCTATTAGAAATCAAGCACTCAGACACCCTACAATTTTAATTTCCTTCTTATCTCTGAGAAAGTGCTCGTTATGTTGCTTTGTTTTATGGGAGGTATGTTTCACCTGCTGGATTTTGTTGTTGTTGTTGTTGTCGTCCCCTTAAGAAGCAGCAATTAAGAATGGATTGTGGTTGTAGCTTAAACATGAATATTCTTATGGTATGATTGTATCTCCTGATGGATTCCACAGGGAACTAGTCTCAGAACTTGATGGTCGGGTGATGGGTCTAATTTTGTACTTTTTGTACAAGTACAAATTCTGTAAAGAGACCCTTGAATACTCCTATATTTATTCTAAGATAATTGTTATCAATTTATATGGATTGTAGGCATTCCTCAACAATAAAAACATTCAGTCTTACTCCTACTTTGCCCCTGTTGGTAATTGGATACTACTCTTCCAGTCTGTTCCTTTTAGTAACACTATTGTTTGCATGTAATACAAATTCAAAAAACAAAAATTTTAGAGTATAATGTTTTTTCTCTTTTGTTTCATTCTTCTCTTTATATATTAAAAAATAAATGCCTTAGTTATTTCTATGATAAATCCATTTAGGAGGTGGTTGAGATAAGCTTTAATGTATGTTGTCTCTCAAGCTAAAATCAGTTGACTTTGACAGGATTTATTATTTACCAGAAAAATGAAACTCATTTCATTATTCAAATGTTTTTTTCATTTAAACACTAAAAATACTGTAAATGCTGGTTTCCATTTAATGTGAAATGTATTTTTTCCTTCTGAAAGGCTGGATAACACCTTAGAGGAAATTATATTTAAGTTGGTGCCTGGACTTCGAGAACGTAAGTTTCTCGTTTGGTTTTGGGAGCTGTTTGGGTTGGCGGAGGGAA
Source organism: Aphelocoma coerulescens (assembly GCF_041296385.1). Lineage (NCBI taxonomy): Eukaryota > Metazoa > Chordata > Aves > Passeriformes > Corvidae > Aphelocoma > Aphelocoma coerulescens. The sequence continues at coordinate 20,261,538 of NC_091020.1, forward strand.
TATGGCTGTTTCTGATTATATACCTGATATTGATTTAAAAATTCACATTACTGTTCTTTGATGTTAACTAGAGGAACTGCAGAGAGAGATCGAGTTTTGGAAGAAAAACAAACCTCAAGAAAATGGACAAGGTGATGATTTTTTCCCTCTTCTGTATGTTAAGTAACACTGCTTATTAAGACTGGTTTCTTCACTCACACAAGTACATTTTGTTTTTACTGGATTCAAAGCTACTACAGAAAACTTGTAGTGACTGTGCAAATGTGGTATGAGCCTTCGTATACTGCTGCTTATCTATTAACCAGTTGGCTAACAAACACTAGCTGTTTTACCATCATTTTTATTTGCATTACCCTAGGCTCTCACTTGCAATGCTCCCATAATTGTCCAGCTGAATTCTTAATTTTCTTAATACAGCAAGATACAGATTTTTTTTCACACAGTTTTTACAGATTACTTTCTGTTACCAAATTTGACCATCTGTTAAGTAGGAGGTTGTCAAGAATTAGTTATGACAAGTAGTAAAACAGTTTTCCACACATGCTAAATAATTGTTTTATATAGATTCCACAATGCTTTTTTGTTTGTTTGTTTCTTTTTGGTTGGTTGGTTGTTGGTTTGTTTTGCTTCATTTTTTGTAGTTGACCCATGAACTTTGAAATGCAGTATTGAGGTGCTAAGTGAGGACTACATCCAGCTGGTTTTTTGCCCCTTTAGTTTGACATCAGGTTTTTAATACTGTAGCCTATTTGATTTTAAAGAACTTTTGAAAGACTCTGCTAAGTTAAAAAAATAGCTATTTTCAGTAAAGGGTAACTGTCAAGTAAACATCTTGTAATATTCTTCTGCACTCATTTCTTTATAATGTCTTCTTTTCAACTTTGTAACATTTCATTTTCTTTATCACAAGTTTTGTTGATTTGCATTTGGCATCCATTGTAAGGGACAATGTTATTTTCTCCATTATATAAATAAATTAAGAGCTGCAGAACGGTTTAGATTAAATTATATTATTTGACTACAGTATACTATGTAGTGCATACCTGTTCAGTTTTAAAAATACTTAGAATATTTTTTGTGAGATATAGACATTTCATGACTGTTTAGAAAATGGTATTCTGCTATATACATAGAAAGAATTAACAGATAATTTGTGAATTTGTAGAATGTGACTTACTTTTCACCAACTTACTTTTCTGGTTCTTACCTTCCTCTCCTGATTTAATGGTAAGCCTAATGGAGATGAGTTAATAAGGATAGTGAGAGCTTGGATTGTTTTTTGAATGAGAGGAAAGCTCTAACTCCCCAAATATACTTCTTAGTAGCTACAGATGTATCCAACTCCATTAGTGACTGTATCCTGGGGCTATGGAACTTTGTCTCTACAAACCATTCAAAAGTCATGACAACTCATTGAGACAAATTATGAGCACTTAAACTATTTTCTGCCATAAACAAGCATTTAGAATCTTGCCTGGGAAGAAATTATTTGCTGAGAATAATTTCAGTTAGAAGAGACTGTTTCAGTGGTCAATACCATGCCCTGCAATCACGTTGCCCCTGTAGTCCAAGAGTCTGTCAGTTATGTCCTGTGCCACAGGTCACAGCACAGTTCCCAACCTAAGCATCTAAGATCTATAAAAAAATCCCAGGACTTAAAATTTTCACATACCAGAAGGAAAAAACCCCCAAACAATAAAGCATATCTTAGGCATTGGTGACTCCAGGAGAGTGGTTGCCAGAAAGAATTGAAAGATGAAACATACCATGGTACAGAGAAAAAATATTCATTGGTACTCTCCAGCCTGAACTGAACAAATGCTTGTGACAGGTAGACTGCACCTGCTGAATTAATAGAGTTTTCTTCCTGGACTTTCAGAAAAAAAAAAAAAAAAAAGGAAAAAAAATCTAGTTTGATACTGTAAATTCTGTTCCTAAGAAGATGATAGTAACAAAATGTATGTATGATACAGATTCAACTAAATGCATCAGTAGCTAATAGGGACTTGGGGACAAGTCTTTTATAATTACTGAAAACTTAAAAACTGTAAGAGAGAAAAGTAATGAATATACCTTAAAACTCATCTAGAATATGTAAACTGACAAAGGGAACTAATTACTGTGTCAAGAAACTTAGTCATGGCTTGGTATTTATTAAAGTTTACGTTCTATTTTCTCATCTGAACTCTTCTAAATTCCTTTAGAAGTCTTGTAAGTGTAGGAAAGCAGCAGAACTTGATCTGAAAGTTTTTTTAAAAATGTGAAAGCAGCTTATTCCAGTTAATTGTGATAGTGTTTTATTCCAACAGAGAGCAGCCTTTGTTTTAAATCAAAATAAGTAAGTGGGGGATACAGAATAAAACCACATGTATACAATAAGATTATTGTATACTGTATTCTAAATCTGTGAAACTTATTCCATTTTATGGTTGTTATTTACATACATTGCAGCCTTATCTAGATGTACTTGCTAGTCTTAGCATTTGAGTGCTCAACTTTGCTAAGCCTTGCTAAACTGTACGAGATGCTTCCTTTTCCAAAGGGTTAGAGTTTTAAACAAGGAACCAATAGAACATGTTAGCAGCATGAGTGAAAGGGGATAACACATTATATGTGATTATGTAATTTATATAAGCTCTGCTAAAAAATACACAGAGCTTTCCTCTTTTCTTTGTATTTTTTGGTTTTAAGGGGGAATAAGTAAATATATGGCTATATAGCTGTAAAATCCTTCTGGGGAGAAACACCTGGAGTTCTTACAATGACATTACTTAGATCAGGTCAAAAGTGGATGAAATCTAAGCTTTAATTTACCTCATGATTACATTACAGGAACTTGTCTTCCCTGGATTATTGTGACAGACAGTTAATAGGAATTGATTCGCTGTGTTACTTTGGTATACAAATGTTGGGATTGGTTATTCCATTGTTTATTTTAAAAACATTATGTTTGTCAGTGAACTGCCACGTCTTACACTAGGTTTACGTGTCTGAGTGATCCTGATGCATGCACAGTTGCAGGGTTTTAATTATTGGACATATCAGATGTAGACAGCCATACCTGATATAGTCCACTGACTAATTTTCTGTTCCATAGAAATCTGTTGCTTGCATATTGCATTAAAATTTCAGTAGTAAAAATTTGTTTTCAAAGATTTTTAAATTGGTCAGTTTAAGAATGCACTGAGTTAGAATTGTGTAAATTTAATGTGAAGAAAAAGTATGGCTCATAAAATGCCTTATTTCTCAAATATGTGATTTTTAATTACTTTATACTTAAATAATATGATCTTTTATGATCTATTTTACAGATGGAAGTCCAAAAGCTGATAAACCCAAAGTAGATGAGGAGTGTGATGAAAATGAAGAAGATAAAGACTATCACAGGAGTGACCCACAGATTGCAATCTGCCTCGACTGTTTACGCAACAATGGGCAGTCAGGAGATAATGTTGTCAAAGTGAGTAGCAAACAAACAGTGCTGTAGTTATTGATGACAGAATAGCATTTTACAGGAGCCAAATGATTTCATAACCATTAAAAATAAACTTTAATGTGGTGACCTGTTCCCACTTCACACTTATTTAGTCCTTCTGTTTGAGGCATTTCAGTGTATCTTCGGAATTTTGTAAAAAATACAGTTCTGTACAGAAATCCATCTGTGACAGTGGAATTTTTTTTGTGTCTGGGTTATAGTTTTGTGGTCTACAGCCTTGATGGTATATAAGTGCATTACACAACAGATTACAGCATACCATAGAGGTACTTATGAAGGTAGCTGTAGGTGAGCTGCCTCACACCTTCAGGATCACTGTCTTAACGTGCCAGAATGAACCTGCTTATCAAATGTGTTGTGCACTGAATGACTGGGATCCGGATTTTCTGAGCTGTAGACCTGACTCTGATATGTTGTTTATGGCCTTGGGGAGGTCACTTCAGTCTGCAAAATGTGTAGAGTAATACCTGCCAATTGCTGTTTTAAGAATTAGGGATATTTGGGTTCTGTTCCTGAAGGGGATTACCTAACATACTGAGTCTAGAAAAAAGTCTTTAGAAAATCTTTAGAAATCACCTTAGATTTTAATAACATTTTATTAAATTGCAGATAGCAGAATAATAAGAAAAATATATTTAAGAACTTTTCTAATAAAATACTTACATTTTCTGTGTATTGTGTTACATGTGTAACTTTGGAGGTTCTTAACTCTTCTAAGGAATGCAACATTTGTTTGACCCCCAGCATAACTAACACAAACACATTAATTATTTAAGTACTTCTGGGCGTTTTGATCGTTTTGGTGGTAGCTGGGTTTTGGTTTTTTGTCTTTCCTCCCTTTTGTATCTTTTAGAAATGTCTTTAGAACCAGAGATGGGTCAAATGAACTTGCTTGTCATCTTTTAAATTTTGAAAACAAGTGAACAAAAAGGAACTAATTCGTTATGAATTAGAAGAGAGTGCAGTAAAACTGGTTACTGATTGAAAAAAGTATCAGTTACAGCTGTTCTTGCCCTAAAGATTGCTCACATTTTCCAGAATTTCTAACATGTCTTTTCTGATTTGTTGCTGTTGCTTTAGGGTTTAATGAAGAAATTTATCCGCTGTTCTACTCGAGTGACCGTGGGAACTATCAAAAAGTTTCTCAGCTTAAAATTAAAACTTCCAAGTTCCTATGAGGTACATTTGAAAGAAAGATGCTTGTATTTTATTTCCCTGCAACATAATACATTTCTGTGAAATTTAATCATGTTTAAACCCACTTCCCCTTTTTCCAGGGATGCAGGAATTTAGACTGAAGCAAGACTATTTCTTCAGCCTGTTCTCTTTTTTCTGTCTAAAAACCAGAAAACATTATAGCTCTAGTAATGAAAATATTGACAAACTTTGCAGTGGTGGGCACTAGTAAGATGCTATAATACAGTTTAAACTGGAAGTTTTTCACAGTAAGATCATTTTTTTCCTGTCTTTTGCTTTCAGTTAATGAATGTCTGTATACTTTGAAGTGCATTTTTCTTATAATTTATAATTATTTTTAAACTAATTTTTAAAAATTTCTTTATAATCTATTTTTTAAAATGAAAATTACAGTACTTCTGGTTTGTATCTTTGGGTTTGAAAGAGCACTGGCATAGCAAGATGGCCTTCAAAATACAGCACAAGGCTTTCTCTTCAAACAGATACTGTGTAGTGTAGCTAAATATAGGGAATGTTTGTCTGCTGATTTCATACCTTGGTAGCAGACTTCCTTCTCTCCACACTTCAAATAAAAACACAAGAGTGAAAAAATACCAGTTGAATACCAGTGTAAAAAATAGCATCTTGTCAGCATATTGTATTCATTCAGGTTTGATATACATGTCTGATGGAATTGTTGTATGGTGACAGGAGTGGAGGGATTAACTCTGGAGAGTCACTAAGCAGTTCATTTAGACATTAAAATTCTGCATCCCTTTGTCTTACTGTTTGTTCTGTTATATTTTAAGCTGGATGTACTATGCAACGGAGAAATCATGGGGAAGGATCATACTATGGAATTCATCTATATGACAAGATGGAGACTAAGAGGCGAAAACGTAAATGCTGTTACATTATTGATAAATGATGTTTTGGTATATTCATTATAGAGACTATACATGCTTTCACATCTTAGGCCAGAATATATTCCATGACCCTTCAAAAAAACCCCTATTTAAAAGTGCCTTTTGCATGTTTTCTGAATTTCTTATGTAAAACCCTATGGGTGAAACCCTGCAGCACATATATTGTGTAGATTCTGAAACTTCAAAATAGCACATGTAAAATGTGTACATGCAAGTTCTCCTCAGAGTTTTAAGTCAAGTAATTGAAAACCCAAGCCCTTGTTCTTTTTCAGCAAATTTGCTTTTGGTGGCCTTTTGAGTTACAATAGTTGGGGAATCTGCATCCAGCAGTTCTTCAGTAAGAACCTGTTTCATTCAGTCAATAAACTGGAAGTGACACTGAAAATTTATTGGTGAAATCTAATTGTTTTATTGCTGTTTCTGTTAATACCATCTATTCTTTTTAGATACACTGTGTAACAATAACATTCAGATAACAGCCAGATGGGTTTTCCTTGCTGCATACGTATATTTTAGAATTGCAGTATTTAACTTTTTAAAAGACTTTTTTTTTTCAGGACTGATACTCAGTTTGATTTAGTATTGCTTTGTATATTTAATTTTTTTGGTTAGAAGTCATATCCTCTCTTCTTCTCTTTCTTTTATACATTTGTTTGTGTGTGCCTGTTGATTGTTCTTCACTTTTTATTGCTTTGTAGCATATGCAAGTTTGTCTATCGTTACTATTGGAGCCTAAATTGGAGTGCAGCTAAGGTTAAGCATTTAACATGCCTTAATGTGCTGATCTGAAGAAAATTCCAAATTTCCTCTGTTCTTTTTTTGTTATAAGCTTCCTAGTGCTCAGAATAAAAAGCACTGGGACATGGACAGAGAAGACAGAGGATTAAACACACTGTAGAGTTAACAATTCACAAATTTCCTTAAGTTTTACCTTAATCTGAAGCTGGAGGGAGACGGATGGATTTTGATAGGAACTAGGGAGGTCAATGTATATAGGCAAGTATTCATTAAATTTGAAAGTAATATTGCTCTGAAATTTGGTGATTGCTGAAACCCCAATATTGTGCAAGTAAGGGAGCTTTAACTAGAATTTTTTACAACACTGCCTTGAAACCACTGGATGTTTGTTTGGTTTGCCATCTTGTATTTTTGTTAGCATTGGCTGTACTAGTAGGAAGTGTTGAGGCAACAATTTCAGTGATAATGGATTTTTTTCACGGCATTTCATCCTGCAGCGTTTGCCTACAGATGGACTTTTGGCAGCTGCATGAAATTGGAAGCAACAGTAACTATGATCTTGACAAAAAGATATTAGTACTGGTGAAAATTTTTCAAAAATCTCTGAACTATAGTTTTTAACATTTAGTGAATGCAAGAGCTGACAGCTCCTGGTTAAGTTTGTAAGTTGTGTTTTTATACATACAGCATAGCCAGGTATGTGTTCATCTTCTCTTTTATGTAGTTCTAAATCACTCCCCTGAAGTCAGAGATGAGTAAAACCTCTAAAAATTTAATTGTACTGGTAATAAATCCAGTAATAGCTAGGCTTCTATGATTTTGTTTACCTCAATGAAATTGCAATACTAATTAATTAACAATCTCTTCTTCCAAATGAAGATCAAGTGAATCCATTAGCTTCATCTTTGGTACTATTGGCCATGAGCTTTTACTGGCATAGCTGTGGACCTTATATGAGGTAGACAAGTAAAGGGAAAAATGTTATTCAGTAAACAAATCTTTCCTGTTTCTAAACAAGTTGATTGTAACCTTTACCTTTAAAAATTTTTTTAAAAAATCAATAAATGGTAAATGTGTATGTCCAGCTGTGGATGCCTCTTATCTGATCAGAAAATCATCTCCTTCGCAGTTTCGGTGTCAGAACTGCTCATCTTCGCAAGTCTGCTCACAGGATGGCACTTTTTATCAGGTAAGAGGCACTCACGACTGTACATATTACAGTCATTAAGGTCCTGTCAGCACCTCCATTGTAATTCAGCTTGTGGAATTTTTATAATTCCTCACTACAAAGTGCTAAAACTGTGAGCAAGGCCTGAGCATTTTCATTCCTGCAGCACAAACTTTATTTAAAGGGCTTAGGGTTTCTCTTACTTTATGTTAGGCTGGTTTTTGTTTGTGGTTTTTTTGAGTGATATCATTCTACAGGTTGATATCCATATCAGCCTCAAAGGATTATCTACCTCTTCCTGTCTCATTCCTCTAACTAAGCAGCATTGGGCAGTCACCGGCAAGGGATCAAAACTGAAGAGTGTGAATGAAAAGAGGCTGGTTTCATCTCTTTATGGGGATTCATATGTTCTTTTTAATGGAGTAAACAAATGTTAGATTTTTCTAAACTGTTCCTTTCACATTTTTAAAATTAGAAATGGAATAATCTCTAGAAGCAAAACCTCCAGAACCTGCAAACTGAAGCTGATTTCTAAGTTTCGCTGACCCATCTGGTTCCCAATACTATTTGAAACAGTATTTCCATTTCCTCATTGAGAATTTTGACTTGAACTGATTTCTAAAAGTTACTTTGCAAGTTTGAAATACTGTTTTTGTCTAGAGTAAAAAATTAGAGCTAGTGATAGAGGGTCTCTCCCCACTAGTGATGGAAGTGAGCTACTGCACTCATGCCTCCTTCAATAATTAGAATTGTCTCAACATAGTGCATTTTATTTGTACAGTTTTGTGATTTTTTTTTTTGCTAAAACACTGAGACTCACTGGTTTACTTGGCAGTTTCAGTGTGGTGATTGCTCTGTCTCTGCCTGTGTGCACTTCCAATTAGATCTGTATTCTTCTAGAGACAATTTATATACTCAAAGTGAAAACCATGTGAAACAGCATTTAAATAATATGGTAGTCATATCCTGTGCAAAGAAAAAATTAATCAGAGACCAAGTAATTTATGATACTGCAGATACACGTTTGTTAATTGCACATGCAGACTACACATGGTGCTCCCTGTCTTCTCTCCTAAACACTCCTGATACTGTTAACACCTCTGGGTTTACCTTGTGATTTCTCTGCACTCCAGTTTGTAAATCCCCTGCAAGTGTGATCACATTTAGTTCCGGTGATACGTGTCATGGAATGTTTATTAACCCCATAGGTCTCTGGAGCTATATCTTTGTTTCTTCATCTCTGTTGCATTTGAAGGATGCAGCAAAATATTTCTGGTTTTAATGATAGCTTCTGTAATAATTCTTTTTATTTCCAAATTTGCAATTAAAAAAAACCCTTAAATTGCCTTTGTTTCTCTGTCTGGGGGCAGAGAGATATTTAAGGCCATACAGCTGCTGAGTCAATGAGATTTGCCAGGGTTTTATGCTATAGAAAATATCCTATAGGCTAATGAAGTTAAGAGGAAAACTTGCGACTTAAATGAAATGCTGACAGACTGAAAAATAAGAGATTGTGTAAAACAACAGTTTGAGCAACAAGCACCCAGGTATTCTGCAGCCCTTTTGGGAAACCCATCCACTCTTGCCTTCCATTCCACAACAGTTTTGTCCAATTTAGGGATCCAAGAAGCTGATTTGCCTTTCTTTTTTTTTTTTTTTTCTCTCAGTAGGAATTAATTAAAATTTATCACTAAATCTGAGGCTAAGGAGTTTGGATTTGAGGGAGAAGGTAGCCCTCATCTCTCAGAAAACCAGCTGACAGCAGTATGACCTTTTTTTATAGTTTAGCTATGGAACCTCTGTATATAAATTTCAAAGTACATCACCTGTAAATATACTTTGATTTAGAAAGTATAAAATGTCAAGATTGCTTTTTATAAAACACAGCAACACAGAAATAAGACTTGTTTGAGCACTCCCAAGTATAAAAGTAAAAAACCATAAATATTGAAACATATAAAAGCAGATACAGAAATTGTGTATCAGTGACAAATACCTAATAGATTTTTGAAGTACAGGGATGGATTTAACTGTTACAATGTATGGGATTATTTCATATAAATTGTCGTATACATCTGTCTTAGAGATAAGGTCTGGCTATTCTTAAAGTAGTCTTTAATTGCATTTTCTTTGTATTGTTTATGAATCATGTCTTCATGTTTTCTTGTCTGTTTTTGTTGTTGTTTTTCCCTTGCTTTTGTTTTCAGTCTTATCCTATGGTACTTCAGTATCGACCTAGAATTGACTTCGGTTAGACCAAAGGGCCAGATCCCACTGAGATGAATCCTGCACTATTTGTTTACCCATCGACAGATTGCACAATGAATGGATGTGCCTGGATTGGGGGGACACAGCCAGAATTTCAGCATGCAAATAAGGACATTGTCTTTCTTAAAATTGTCAGTTGCATCTCTGTTGTTTCTATTAGAGCAAGCCAAGTGCCATTCTGCTACTGAAATGTGCATAAGATATTTGTGTATCTTAAGAGTGTGCTGCAAATCATAGCCAAAATCATGAAGTGTACAGTCAAGACTCAAAAACTATGGAATATTTTTGCTTGCGTGTTAGAAAATTTTTCTGGTCCTAATATTGATTACACTAGCAAAATGGCAGAGTGCTCATTCATGTGGTGTTGCAGTTTCACACACTTAACTATTTTACTGAATATTGTTGTTTAAATCATAGAGTACTGTACAAATAACTAAGGATTATACCTTGACAATATTTTGTATAGAAAATATATTTAGAAAAGTGGTGATTGGGCCACTACCTTTTCCTTGATAAGGTTCTCATGGGTCCAGGTATAGCTCACTCATGAGTGTGCAACAGTCCTTTTGCAGTGAATGAAGATTAATTACACTGAACAAGAGGTGTAGAACATGATAATTCAAAATAGTGATTTTAAATCTTCTAAATTGCTAATACTGCTTAAAAGCATTGCAGCCTTTGTGATTGCACTTTCTGATGGTTTCCCTAAAGTTTGGAATATGGGATACTAGCTATTTTTGGAAAAATAGCTTCTGGTCAGATTACATTTCTTCTAATAAAACCTCCATAACAATGAAGCTAAAATAATTTAAATGTATATGGAACAAATAAATTCCACTACAAAATTATGACCAAGGCAAAATTTTACATAATTACTACTTTTCATAGTAAACATTTCCTTTTAAGATTGAATAGAGGTCTATAATATGCTAAGACAAAAATAATATATAGCTTTAATTACATACTGTGTCTCTTGTGACTATCTGGAGTTTAGAATTCATTACAGAAATTTTCATTAGTTAAAGTAATGTCATAAAGCTATTTCCATAAAATTAGAGGTAATGCAATACTGAAGATAAGCAGTCTGACCAAAATAATTGTTCAGGTCACCTTTTTTTTCATAAGACCTGGTAGTGCTGGATAGAAAGTGATTGTTGCCTTAAGTATTGCAAGCATAATGGTTCTAGTATGGGATGCTGGGGTTTTGGTAATGTTGCAGGGAGCATAGCAATGCGTATGTTTTCTGTCTTCCGTTGTCTTTGCTTAAAAGTCAGTTGAGTTTTTCTGATCAGATTCTCTGGAGATACTTATAGTTCAGTCTCATTACGTAATTTCTACTTAGTACATGCCTGCTAGTGTTGTAGATATCTATTTACTTTCTTTATGCCTTTTGCATACAGCAAAAAGGAATCAAAACAATTTTTCACAAGCTGCTGTAGAGTGAACTGATCATTCTTAGATAGACAAAGTGAAAATTCTTTCTTGGGATCAAATATAAAAGATAGATGCAAGGCTGTAATTCCTTTGTAAGTTTATGTTCATGTACAATAGTATGTTCTTAGGAGGACTAAGCATGTTGTGGATTAAATCTGGCCCCTTTAGTGTTGTTAGGAGTTCTAACACTGATGACTCGAGGAATCACATGTAGTTGGGTTGAATTCTACCACTGCACTCCAAAGCCCATATGACACGCAGAAATCAAGATGCTGTCGGTAGCAGTCTGTTTAGGAACCCTGCCATTGCAGGTCAAGGTTGCACATATTGTGCAGATGCCAGTGGAACTGGGGAAGAAAAACGTTTAGGAAGAGGCTGCTGCCCCTTTCTGCAGGCACAGCGTGCTGGCCAATACAGGCACTGGTTTGCCCAAAAACGAGCAGGGGTGCACGTGCTGGCTGCAGGGAGCAGACATCCTTCTGCCCACCCAGTCTGTGATGCGCTACTTGACAGAAGGAAGATACTCCCAGTAGGGAGGGCCTTTCTCTGCAGAGTCTCTGGGGAAAAAATAGATTCTTTGTATATATAGAGGTCCTCCTCACGGAGCAGCTTGGAAGAGCAGAGCATGCTTTCTGATTGAAAAATCATTCTTCTCTTTAGTACATACAGTTGTTTTGTACAGTAGAAATAGGACATAATTTGTAAATATTTACATGCACATACAAATTACACCTTACAGTTTTTATATATTTCACGTGGTTTTATACCAGAATTTTCACTGTAGATTTGCTTGACATAAAATACCTGTTTCAGTTTATCACAAAACTAATGGTAGGATGGTTAAGGATAATTTCTGCCTGGTTCAGGGCACAATTTTTTTCTCAACAATTGTGTTTGCTGTTTTGACAAATTTGAACAGACTTGTTTTAAAAAGACAGGAACATGTAAGTTCTAATCCATCCACCTAACAGGACCCTTGGAACAGCACTGTTTTGCATTGGCTTTGGAATTGCAACTAATAGAAGCTTTCTTTGACTGTTTGATAACTTCCTGTATTCATAATTTAGAGAACCGTGAATTTTCACAATCAGAGTTGGACATTGCTTTTGATTCCTGGTATTTTCTTGATGCAAGTTAAAGCTAGATTACAGAAGACAGATCTTCATTTTAAGCATGGAAAATACTGACAGATCTGAACTGACGTTCCCAGCTGCGAATGGTGGCATTAAATGCATATGAACTAACCACCTACACTTTATGCATTTCTGATTTGATGGCACAGTGCCTGAGTGCTGCTATAGTTTAATAGTTTTTGTAAAAGCGAAGTGCCAGTGAAATACATATCTTAACTGGGCAGCTTGTGTAACACAGGCATTGCCTTCTTTACAGGAAATTTCTCTCTCATATAGTACATATGTGCCATGTCTCTACAGATACGCATATTTAATTCATTTGTGCCAATTAAGAGTATCTGAGCACCATAGGAATATGATAATGCGTCTGCAGATTCCTGTGTGCCAAAGATGGGGTAAAGTGAAATGAGTACCTAAGCATTCCCTTCAGACTGCACCATATGCCATGCTAGAGCAGATGCCTGGATAGTCACACTTTCTGAGCATTTCCATGACAAAGTGTCACCACTGCATGCTTGTAAAGCATAGGAATATAAAATAAGTGTTGCTGCCACTGTGTTTCTATGACTTTCCCATATTAGCAGTATCTAACTGCAGAGGGACCTAAAAAATTCTGCACTACTACCTAACCTTGCTGTCTCTTATTTAGCACATTTGGTGCTGCTTGGGTTTTTTTCCCTAGAAGTGAAAAACTCATTAATGAAAATCATAAACAACCTTTTGTTGGGCATAGCTGGTTGCTGCATTTATCTAGTAACAAGCCGTAAGCTAGAATTTAGAAACAAGATCCTGCAATATCTCAAACAATATGGAATTAGATGATTAATCAAAAAATGTATCTTCCATGATGCATTACTACACTCCTGGTAGCTAAGGGCCTAGTCTTATGAAGGATTTTTTTAAATGAAATACCAAGTAAGATTGCTACAATAACTGAAGTGACTCATCACTATAGTAGGTATTGTTCACATGAAAGCTTTGGGGATTTGGGTCCTAGGAGTATGCAGTGCTAGAAGTATGTTGTGCATAGTCAGCTAGCTTGCAGTTACACAGAAAAAAATTATAAAAGTATAATCTTTACTGAAAATGTTACACAATGTGAAGTGCCTGATTACTAATACAGAATACCTTTTAAGGCCATTATTTGCATTTGACAGGGTAATATTTGCATCTGTATTTTATCTGTGGTCTTAATATTTTCAGCAAGAATATATCATAAGCATACTGTATTGAGAAGCTTTCATGAGTAAAAAGGATAAAAAGAAATGTGTTCTTTTAGATAATTTAAATTAAAATCACCTATCTCAGTAGAAACTACATAAAAATAAGTACTTTTATGTTGAAAATGTTCCATTTTCTGCATGAGGAACCCTTTAATTCTGGATCTTGGTCTTTTTTTCTCCATAGGTTTCAGCAATTTGACTTGACTTTTCTGCTGTTATCACAAACAGTTCTAGTATATCTGCAGGAGAAAAAAGATTGATCCTATTCCATTTAGATATAAGCTAGGCTCTTACTACAGACAAAGTAGCGGTCCCGAGTTTCATCTCATCTCTCCCATGTGTAGCTGTTATACATGACTTTGTGAGAGAAGTAAAAATTTTTCCTTCTCTGATGCTTTCTCAAATAACAAAACAGGCCATAGCATAGTCCTTTTAATTGAACTAATCACTGAGTTGTATTGTTTGTGGGTGTTTTTACATTTTCATATAACTGAAGACAAGAGGCATTTATTCACTCCCCCCAAAAAATCATTCTTGAGAGGACTTGCAACAAAAGGCATAGCATCCAGCTCAGCCAGATACTATGCCTGGTAGAAATACTAGAGAACAGGTAGCTGTTCAAAACCAGTCTTAAGTCTCAAAATAAACAGACTGGGAATAAATTATAGAGGGGCTACATAAAATACTGGTTAATAACATTCACTGATCAAAGTCAATTTTGTCCTGGAAAACTGCAAAGACAATTAAGGTTTAACATCCTTATCCAAGAGTTTGGTCCAGTTTCTTCTCTTAATCTGGCATATTTAAGGCATCTCTTTGCTTCCTACAAAAATGCATGTATCATGCTGCATATTCCCCTCTCATTTTACTTCATGCTTTGTTATTTTATTACTTTTCTCAGTTAAAATATCTCAACAGGCACCCTCCCTCCTGTAATTAATTCTAAGTTCTTGCACGTCTTTTCGCCATTCCTGTACCCCACCCCATTTCCTACCCAAAAGTCAAAACATTAGGACTTATAAAAGTAAAATTGCACATGAGGTATCAGCTGACAGGTTTCATTAATCAGGCAGCTCTCATGGATTTCAGCAAAGTTTTCACAGTTCTGCATTTTCAATCCTTTGCAGCCAGTTTGAGCAAGGTCATGCTTCCACAAGGGTTTCAGCTAAAGGCACTTGTTTGAGGAGGGATTGTAGTCTACTGGAGTGTGTTCCAGGATGAATTCCAAGACACCAAGGGATTGATTCATCTAAAGGAAATGTGAAAGCTTCCAACTGCACATTTACCTCTAATTTTGGCACATAGGGGTTGTCTGACATTCAGACCTCAGCTGAAACATCCATTGCAGGAATGTCCTTCAAATGATGATCTTGTAATGTTAATATATTTTTCTTCATAAGAAGATCTACCTGTTGATTTTCTTTTCTACCTACTGTCTTCACTGTCTGTAGGTCAGATTAAAACCTTAGATTCCAGAATAGTCAATTGATTAATTAATGAATTCCTGACAGATTCTTCCATCCAAGGTATGTGCCATAAATCTTTTGCATTCAGGTTGCTTTCCACTAAAGCTGAGTAAGGATGTTGTTTCATTCTCTAGTAAGCAATTTAGGTCTCTATAATTCTGGAGTGGGGCAGTGAAGCAGAGGAGCTCTATACACGAGTAGAAGTGTCCAGGTTATCTTTTGTATTTGCAGAAGGAGACCAAGTTCTGTAAGCTCAGGATGGAGGAGAAATTCTAGAATGAAAGATGTCTATAAGTGGTAGTTTTTTGCTGTTACATTAATTTTCACCAAAAGTAGGCATTGGTTTGACTTTTCATGTTTTTTTGAACCATTAGGTACTTTTCTTTGAAGTAACTTTTACGTGTATTTTTAGGAAATGTTTCTAGCATGGTTGACAGTTGACAGGATGAGGTGAACAGAAGTAGCTACTGTGCATTTTCCTTTTTCCTCATGACAGTGAGTGTAAAGCAAAGTAAGAGTTGAGAGAAGGTTACTATACAATATACAAAGTGGCTGCACAGTAAAATGTTTTTGCTGCTACTTAGCATACTGAGGGTTTTATTACAAATGAAGTTGTAATGAAGATGTTTATTGTCAAAGTGCAAGTCACATATTTTATGATGTATTCTACTCTTAAAATTCAGTTTTGTATTATATTGAGTATAGTAGATATTGTTCCTGTTGTCTCCTGAATTTTGATGTGGTAAAATGAAACATGCTCCATTTTTACTGAAAAATATCACATGCTAGTTGGTTTAAAATTAGTCTTTGTTGTCAGATATTTAGTTTGTTCATAAAAACTTAGGCTTTTTAAAAAAATAAACTATTTTTATGGATAATCTGATTGCCTAATAGTTTTAAGGGACCTATTTAATACCAAAGGTAACGCCACCCAGAAATGGACTTGGAATATGACATTGACACTTTTCTGCAGTGCCTGAGGGGTCAAGAGGTACACCTGGAGTCAATCAAGCAGAACTGAACCAGTGGTAGTTGTCTGTGTCACCAAGCTAAAGGGTTAGGCACACCTTGCAGTTTCCAAAACAAATCAGAAAAGGAAAGAAACAACAGGAATAGCATAAAGTTTGAGTTAACAGACATAGAGTAGCTCTGAGTCCTAGCTCATGTTCCTGAAGAAAAGCACAAAGGCTTGCATTTACTGATGTGTCTGCTATACCTGGCCTGTGAACTAACAAAATACTCAGTGTGCTGTCAATCCTGTAAACCTTCCAAAGCACAAAATAGTCACCAAGCTACTTTCGGGGTTTCTAGTTGTAGTTCAGTGATATTTTGGAGGGTGGAAAGGACAGATTTGGAGGATAATGAGAAGATATTAAGTATGTTTTACAGATTTTTATAGCTATTTTTTTAGCAAATGGCATTGCTGTCCTTGACATGAGACCATTGATTAGCAAGAAGTAATTATTTTACTTGTGCAGTATAAAACAGAGAGAATAAAAAAATCCAAATTATCTTGATTTCCTTTTCCAGGATAGTGATTAACTAAACTGGAAAGTAATAGGTCAATTTAATTATTTTGCTGGCTGAAAGATTTCATTCTAAATACTTACTGAACATATTTTTTTTTCTCAATTAGAAGCTTCTTAGCATCAACATGAAGCAATGCATCATTTTTTCCCTTATTGCAGACTTAACTATTGAAAGGAAAGTATTTTGCATTTTTTTAATTAATGCGAAGCCTGAATTGTTGGATGTTCCAGGCTACTGAATAGATGATATAGAGTTACTCTCAATGGATTTTTTTGGGTGTTGGGGCCTAAGTGTCCTTATATAAGCTGTGATCCAAGTTAAAAGAAAGGAGCCTATGGTGAGCAGTAATAATGTTCTAATGCTTCCTTGCATTTGATCAGTAGTTACCAGTTTTTAATAAAGCAGCCCTCACAGTACTTAGGAGCTCATAGAACACATTGTGATCTTAAGTTGCTAATTTGTTTTAAAATATAAAATGTTTTAAGCTTTTTGTCAAAAGTGATAACATCCTATTACAAATAAACCTTTTTGTGGTTGTAAAATTTAGCTTATAAATCATTCAAATTGAAGTGAAAAAAAAACACAGGTCATTGTTAATGACAGTCTATCCTACTATTAAGAATATATGTATTTTTGTAAAGGAAAAGCACTTGTAGATATTTAATCAGTCCAATATCTATCTATGTTAATGTTTTGGGAAAAAAAAGAAAACAAAATGCTGCTTAGAGAGTCACTTACATATTTTTATTTTTTGTGCTCAAATGCATTTTCTGATGATTTATGGAATGTTTATTCTGTGTGAAGCTGTATAGTTAGTACAGCTGGGCTAAATGCATTTCTCACCTTAATCAGTTGTATCTGACTATGATAATATATTCTGTGTCTGATCAGAAAGCAATGGTAAAACACAGGCTAGTGGTGCTGTTCTTCATCTTCGATATTAGCTTCATCCTGCCTTACAACTTTTCTACTTCGTAATAAGTATAAAAAATGCTAACCCTTTTTTGTGGTGCATGTGTTTCAAAGGACATTTCAGGGTATATCTGGTTGTTTAGTTGAATCTTGCTATGCTTACTAACATTTTTATAAGATGACAGGATTTTACGTAAAGTATTTAACTAATAGTCCCCTGGATGAAAAAGTATGCAAGATTAGTCAAGTTTAATACTTATCTTCCTTCAAAGGAAACTGCTGCTGGGTATATGTGTGGAACATGATTGCATCACTAAAGTTTCTGAGAATTTGTACAAATACTATTTTTTAAATTCAGAATCATTCACTTCTTGTAATATTTTGCAGCTATTTGAAACCTTACTTTCAACTGTATTTTGATTCATCATAATGCATTAACACAGTTTCAGGGAAGAAAAAAAAGAGTAAATAATGTTATTAAAGAATGGCAACCATATTTGTTTGTAGTTATTAGTGTATAATCCAAAATCTCTTTGCTCATTTCAGTGGGATTCTACAGGGATCTACTCCGTGGGTCTGATGCTCAGTTAAGTTCTTCAGCTTGACCTCAGTGGAGTGACTTTCCATAATTATCCTTGTAGCTGAGACTTGAAATGAGCCAGACTTCCCACTTCCTCACTTAATTTCCTTTCGTGGGTGACTAATATTGTTTAAATTTACTCTTATCATATTAACCTTCTCATAAGTAAGTTCTGCAATAATGAGTGTGTACACTAGCAGTAGAATTCATTGGTAGGAACTCAACTGAGTAAATACTTGTGTCCTTGACTAATTTGGGGAGAATTTGACTGAGATTATGAACACTTGAAATGGCATTCTCTCATTTACATTCATGCTTCACAAAGATCTGCAGTTGATCAGGATTTGATGTGTTTTATTACATGAACATTGCCCATTTTTATAATTTTTGTTAAGAGCTAATTTCTGTAGGAATTCATTAGGGTCAACATCTCAGGGTCCACAAAGTAGCAGTTCAAAATCCATTTGATCTGAGTGCAATATCAGTACTGCAGGCTTGTATCTTTTGAAGAACCAAATATGTTGTGTTTTTAAGTACCTTAAAAAGCACTGTAAATTTCACCCAGTTCTACCAAAGGAATGTGGGGAGTTTTTTAATCTAGAATCTGATTGTGGCCCTAAAAAAAATGAGACACTTATAACTGAATCAGCACTAGTGATCAATTTTGCATTTAGGGAGGGGAAGTGCTGGTACTTGGGGGTTTTTTGGCAAAACCCCATGGTCGTGCCTGTTGATGTAGAGTGAAGCCTGTTCAAATCTGCATCAACATTTGTAAGTAAGATTTATTTTGAAACAACAGCTGATGCAAACCCTGTAAATGGGCCTCTAGAATCTTGTGTATAAATGTATCAGGTATGTAATGATATTTCTAACAGTGAACTACCTGTATGGCTCAGTACTGGTGATGTTAAATTACATGTTTCATGCTAATGTCAAGAAGGTTTACAGCACCTTTATAGTGGTTGATAACAAATGACAATTTGGCTTGACCTGTATGCTGCAAGATGCCTCTAGCCCAGTTGGATTAATTTTATGAAAAATCTAGATGAGCAAGAAGTATAACTAATCTGCTTACTAGCACTGAATTGCTCCTTTCTCAAAGCAATAAATATATTCATGTTGTAACATCTGTTGTGCAGCCTACAATACGAGTTGTTTTGTTGCATTGTTTCTATATAATTTATTTTGTGCAATAAAAAAATCTCTGGTTTTATCTGACTTCTCTCTAGTTTGTAATAATATTTGAATTCAGACATTTGTTAGCTTTATATCTTAATCGTGCAAGCATATTGTCAACTCACAGAAATGCAAGTAGAAAACACAATGCAGTAATGTTATGCATTATAGAAAAAAACAGAAGGTACTCAGAAGGCCTGATTTTGTTCTAGTTAATGTCATGGAGTGCTACCATTATTTTTCAAGGGTGCAGAGTTCTGCTTAACGTTAAAGTTGTTGGGCTTGGCACCCCATTTGTGAAATATAACCAGGTGAGTTACAGTGTGACTGTGTGCTTGAGGCTTTTTAAAAAAAAACAATCCCATAGAGCTTCTGCAAGTTTATGTTTTAACCTAATTTCACTGCTTTTTGTTCTCTCCCTTTTTGATATTTTTCTGAGTTAATATGGTTTCAGTAGTATTTATTATTCTATGCACTTAACCTTTATTATATTGTTGAGTTGTTTTAAGTCTAAGGAAGTGTAAAATAAATGTGCATGCAAATTGGAAGCTAGGGGATACCATTACAACTGAGCCCTTGGTGTGAAGTAATGTTATTCATACTATATACTGAGTTACTGCAAAGAAAAACAGCGGAGAGAGCCCTGTTATTCAAGAGAACTTGCACCTTTTGTCTGAGATGCTCCTACAAAACCTGCAATACCACCACACAAGCTCTGAGATGTGGCTCAGATTTGGAAATAATAGAAAGGATTGCTGATTGAACTAAAATGATCTGAGACAAAGAACATTTTGTATCCTCTTGTAAAATCCTTCTACATGTTAGCAGAAAAAACCCCAATCGCTTGTGAGCACAAAATGTGAAGGTATGTGTAGCACATTGCAGTTAATACATATGATTTAATAGGATTTGTTAGTTACGTTGTAATTGGCTGTTAACAGGCTAAGAGCAGCTGTGGCACTACTGGCTGCTCTGTAACCTGTGCAGATGAAGCACTGCAGCCTCAATGGCTTTCTCTGAACCTTTTTCATGTGGGGTATTTGACCTCCAGATTTGTCAAAGGTCATAAACTAATACTTTCCCTTCTTCTTAAAGTGTTCTTGAGACTTAAGGTCACTCAGTGAAAAAACCCTCTGACTTTACATAATGTCATTACATTCTTTATTTAATAGAAATTGAATTGTATATAAGTGCAAAATTCTGCTCCTAAATAGGGAACGAATTTCCTCAAGCAAGATTTCCATTTAAAATGCAGTGATTAAATTATTCTAAATAATTACTTTGTTTCAGGTAGCTAAAACGAGAATCATTGGGGGGGGGGGAACCCTATGCATAAGAATAGTAACGAATGCCTGATAAGTCATAAAGCTGGATTATGTTTTATTGAAGGAGGAGGGTAGGTGGCATACAAACAGCTGTTTACATCAGGGGTGTAGCACATGAATTTCCCTGTTAGAACTGTGATTCACATTGCTTTCTACCCTAATTATTCTTTCCTCTTTTATTCTAGAGGAGAAAATGCAATGCAACGTCATTATAGGCAAGAGTAATGTTTTTCAGAAGAAAAATGCTTTAGTAATTTAGGTTTCATTAAAGCAACAGAAATTTGCTGGCAGTATGTAATATGAGCACCTCATTCCAGTGGCACACTTCCAGCATCTTCATTTGGAAAGAAGACTGCTGCATTCATAATTCATAAAAGCATTGGCATCTATCCCATTAAACTCACACAGGAAAAGAAAACATTCTTATATGCAAAACCACCCTCTCTGTTCTAAAGTATTTATAGGTAATGTTCTGTCCTTTCCTGTAGTACACAAATAATGACAGTAAATGCACTTCTAGATATGGAAAATAATTACAAAAAGGAACTTAAGAAAAGCTGTACTTAGTACCAGTTTTGGAGACACTTTAAATTCCTTGGATTGAATGTCATCCTTTTGCATATGTATGCGTCCCATGCCCCTGAAGACTTCCAGTCCTGCTGCATACAAGCAGCCTCTCCAGATTTTAGTGTCCTAGTACACCTCCAGAACCAGCAGAACTTGTTACTAGCCAGTATTCCTCCTTTAATTTCTCTGTCCATGTCCTTCTCAAAGTAGTGCGATTTTGTCTTGACTAGTTTCTAAAATGTGTTTATTCCCATGCTCCTCCCTATAACCTGCTGGAAGTGATGCAGACATAGAGAGTGCTCTGTGTGCTCCGCATGTCCTTATGCTACACCCATCAGGAGTTCTAAACATCTTAAGTAGTGAGCTCAGGGAAGTCCACTGCTGCTCCTGTGCTTTGCTAGAGTATGATGTTGGATTTGTAAAGCACCTTAGTACTCACAGAGAACTCGTGGATTGTATTTGAAACCAAAAAACAGGGAAAGAGAAAGGGATATACTCCCAATAGGCACCCCTTGGAAGCAAGCAGCATCCAGAATAGCACCTGTACTTCTGTGAGTACTGCCCTCATCTCCAGTGTGGATTGCTTTATAATGTTAAACAGCAATTACACCGACTTCTTCCAGACCCTTTCTCCAAGTGTTCAGCTCAGATTGTTACTCTCTGGTAATCAAAATCCCTGGAACAAGAGAAAAAAAAAGGCATGGATCTGTACTGCTGAATAGTGCTGTAACCTGCAGCACTCTGCCTACCCCTCTTTCCATGTTCTGCTGATTGCCAGAATCTTTCTTCTTAGACTGAAAAGGTGTTTCTGGAGTACCTTATAAATAACCAAAAAAACTTACCACAGTGCTCGAGGTAAGCAATATGCAACTTGGTTTTTAAGCTTTATTTGGAAAAATTGCTATTAAAGGGCACTCTGGCTAATACTTTGCATGGATGGATGTACATGTTCAGAGCATTACCCATGTAATTTGACTTCTTAAAAAAGTATTCAGAAACATATAAAATCAAAAATTTTTGCTAATCAAAATTCTTAATACATAAATAAAATAAATACATAAATAATGCGATAGCTTATTTAGAGAAGTGATACTATGAAGGAAAAAATCTGCACTGTTGTTTTCAGCCCAGGGCTGCTATAGTTTAATTTTCTATACTTGCTATAAAAACAAGTTGTTATGTCACATCATAATAACAGCATGAAACCAAACACGTGTTACGTAGATGCCTGATCCTATAAAGGCATGTGCTGAAAGAATACTCAACGTGTAACATGCAAGACGTGTACATAGGTTTTTAGTGATCCTGTTGTAGAAATACAAATTGGCCTGCCTGTAGCATGTTCTCCATTTGTTGTACAGGTTGTATTTAAAACAAGAAAATCACTTGGAGAAGAGATGTTTACCATTTCAAAGGAATCCAAAGTGCATTGTAGGTTATGTAATTAAAACATACACATGCAGGAGTGACTTTGCCATGGCAATGGGGCCATAGGTAAAAGCAGAATAGAGCAACTCAGCCCAAGAAAGTAATTCAAGTGCAAGAGAAGTGTTCAAGGTAACAGTAATGTGAAATCAGAATTCACACCTAAATATATTCAGGTCTGTTCCCTGACTTTGGAGAAAAGTGCTGGTAAACCCTTTCAGTGACTGCACAGTGAACTGCCTGCCATCTGCATTCAGCCTCAAAACACTGATTTCTGCCTGCAGCTCCTGGCCAAGACTATTCTATGGCAAACAAATTCTCAGGGGTAAAAAAAATCAGAGTAAAATGCTTTATCCCTATGAGCCTTAATATATTCTCAATTCCCAGCATGGGGAAACTACAATAATCACTGCTTAAAGAAGCTGACAAGAAGCTAAATTATTCTGAATTCCTTGTTCCTTCTTCTAGATTTTGAGAAGGGGGTGGGTGTGATAGGAGACCCTGCTTGTCTTTCTAAGGAAGAGGGCTGTACAGCAATTTTCTTTCTGATGTCATCTACTGCTAGTTACAAGAGGACACTGGCTAAAACCAAATTTGAATAGCCCATAAGAAATTCAGTCTTCAGCTCTTGTAGTTCTTATCTCTCTCAATGTGAGGACAAGAATTTCCAGAGATGTAACATCACAGAGAGCACCATGTGGAGGAAATTGCTCAGCACACCGACACAAGGGTGCGCCGAGCAGCCACGGAGCAGTAGTGAGCCAACCAGCTGAGCACAAGCTCCAGAGCTGCATTGGTGAGCACCCTTTGCGTTATTTGCAGCTCTGTGCAAGGAAACTGGCAGCAGAGAGGCAGTGGCTGTGGGCTTTGAGCCCTTGTGCAGCTCAGGTCACTGCCAACCAGACTGCCTGTACACCACACTTCACTGTAGACAAGGTGTCTGCCCGTGGTTTGTATAGAAAATACTGTATGTGACCTTTCACCAATAAACGTTTTCAATACCAACCATATTCTTTAACTGCTGCCAGGCTAAAGTACATAGCCAGCAGATCAACTGTATTTTCTAAATGTCCTCACATTTTACTACTAGGAAGCATAGACTTAGTTCCAGCTGCTGTTTGCAGCCTGACATTAAGAGTTAGCAAAGAGCTTGACCTTGGGAAACAGTAGAAAAGCATCCTAGAGCCTTTCTATAGAGCTGCAGGCAGAAGTTCTGGCAGAAAACAGGAGACTTGTTGGTGTGGCCATCAGCTTGACACTGTGGCTGTGGATTCACAGCTTTCTTGTTGCTAAACTCTTTGGGAGCATAGGTCATGGGGAAGGAAAACCACCTCTTGTCCAGAGCTTTATCATCTACTCTTCTTTCATTTGCCCACAAGCAACCACTGGAATAAGAATAGTGGTAAGGAAGGTAAT
Organism: Aphelocoma coerulescens; assembly: GCF_041296385.1. NCBI lineage: Eukaryota > Metazoa > Chordata > Aves > Passeriformes > Corvidae > Aphelocoma > Aphelocoma coerulescens. The sequence goes on from NC_091020.1 coordinate 20,285,497, forward strand.
GTGGTAAGGAATGTGCAGTTGTGAACACAAATCAAAGATTTCTGTGGGAAAGTAAGCATTAGACAGTGCTTCATACTATTAATAGCTTCTAAGAAAAGATAGTATGTCCCAAGAGCAAAAGCATCATGGGTTGTTGCCTGCTGCTCAGAGAACTCATCCAAATGTAGTCCTCACAGAGGATTATTTCCATTGACTCTGTAAGTCAAATGTGTTTTCTTCCACTTCAGCACAGGATCAATTATAAACATCTCTAAAAGCCTACAGGTACAAGCATCTCTACTGCAGCAGACCACAAGGCACATACACATTTTTAATTGAGGAACCGAAGCTGAACTGAATCTCTGTCTCTTCATGCATCAGTAATATTTAGAATGATGATCAATGAATGCTGCATTAAGAATGCTTAAAATGTCACTGATCCCTTCCAAGCAACACTTTAAGAGGCTCCGCTTGTGCTTCTGCAAAACTCACAAAGGGAGGTGGTATGTTTTTCTCTGATTTCCATAAAAACCTGAGCTTGACAGCAACACCCAGATGCTGAAGCAATTCTGAGTAAGAATGGGGAGCAGCAACCAAGCACACAGCTGATTGCTCTCAGCAATGTGGATGTATGCAAGACCTGGGTTCCAGGGTGGGACACAAAGCCAGCACAGGTGTCCACCCCAAGGAATGGGAGGAAAGGTTCCTCAGTTGTTCTTCAGAATCAGATGGATCAAGGCTTGTTTAGCTTTCACCACACCCAGATCTTTAGTAAAGTGTGGAATGCATGTGGATTTTGTGCTTTGCATTCAAAGAAAAATTACCTTCTCACAATTTTCCAAAAGCCCCAGGCATTTTATTTTTCTAAATTTAATGATAAAGTTCAATACCAGAAGACCAAGAGGCAAGGCTGCCCCCTTACACTGGGAGAACTTCAGTGGCATGGAGAGATGACAAACATGATAAATATGACTACAGCAAAAGAAAGAGGGTTCTGTGAATGGAAAATGTCTTATTAGATAGAAAAGACTACAAAAGACTTTTAAAAAATAACTTAAGTATACCAAAGTAAAAGCCAAGGAAATAAAGAAAAAAAGAACTTGCTAATGATTTTATAGATGTTCTCCATGTTCGTTAATATATAGGCTTTTTCCTGTAAAAGACAATAGTTGAGCTCTAAGCAGTTAACATATAATTTACTGCTGTTAGTGCTCAGTGCAGAGCAACCTTTCCCTGGGCTCAGATGTGTCCAAGTCAGGATTTTGAACTGTAAATGTAACTACCTTTACAGTGGTTAGATAGAAACTGAGCTTAAATGCATGAGACAGCTGCTGCAGATCAGATGTAATTGCTGGGAAGGAGGTGTAGAGAGTTATCTTAAGGTCTGGAAACTCTGTCTGTGTGCAGTCTGTCATCAGCCCTGATCTTTAGGAGCTTGGTGTTAGTAAAGCAGTGACTCCATGCCCAGGCGGGATGACACACCAAACACCACTCTGCGGCTGTAGGCTCCTATGTGATAAACATTTCTAGCAATATCCTTAATCGTTGTTCTTTTCCATATGTGACACAGCTGGAGCTGGACTCTTCTGATAGCATTTATACCAGGTAGTTATGTAGAAAAATAAAGGTAAGTTGACCTGGTGCTCTGCTGCCCAGCAATAGGCAGAAGAGTTACTCATATTCCAGAGCTGTAGGTATGAATGTGCTGGACCTCCACATTTTAAGTTCATTATATGATACATGTCACAGATACCTGTTTAAATCACAGAAAGATTTTGCCCACCAACTTTTATTATCAATTCTGTTGAAGCAGCCCACAGGCTTGTGAAGGCATAAGCTTTGCCATGATTTTAGCAGCAGCAGCGACTGTTCTGCTTGCTCTCACCCCAGAAGTCCCATCTAAGAAGCCAGCTGCATTGTGTTAACCTGCTTCCATCCTTTCAGGTTGGATCTCCTATCAAATCAGGTACTGACTTATCAGATCTTCTTAGAGAAGATTTTCCTCTGTTCATCATTAACCTGCCTCTGTCCTTTTAACAGCAAGAGCTCTGCTTGAAATTACAGGGGTTAATTTCTTTGCAATCAGCTCTCCCAGTGCCTGTTGTGTCAGCAGGATGGAAATTGCGGAATAGCCACAGGTATGTGTGGTTGCTAAGGTCCGAATGCAAAGCTCTCTTAGGACTCAAACACTTCCTTATTAGCCCAACATTCAGAGCATGGGATATCCTGCCCCAGTAGCCCATACTCTGGAAAATTCCCATCCCACCTGCATGAGGTGGCACAAACTCACAGGCAGGTTCCCAGGACATCTGCAGCATCCCCCACCCAGCCCTACCCTGGATCATGGGGCAAGCTGATTTGCCTCCCCCTATGCCTTCCAGCTCAGAAGATTCCCAGGAGATAAACTCTGGGAGATGGGCTAATTTTGTCTCTAACTGGTGACACCTGTAACATAAATAGTGCCATGCTGTTCCCGTGGTAGTGAGACTCTTGATGTTGCAGAGACAGGAGGGTTGTTCTAGGTATGTGAGTAGATCTGTTCTATAAGTGCATTGACTGGCAGTACTCTGTTAAGAATGTATTATATTAATCTAATATCTTGCTAAATACTAGGTAGATAAATCAGTTTCTTCTTTCATTCTCTCTCCAATAACTATTCAAAGTGTTTCTCTCTTGGTTTTCGTTCATATCATAGACTGACACTTGATGGTCCCAGTTCCTTCATACCTTCCATACATTATGATTTACATACTTCAAAGAGAAATGCTTTACATTGATATTGCATTTCTGAGTAATTTCTGATGCATGTTTCACCCATGAAATCCTCTTGTCCTTAACTGGGTGCTCTTTTTTTTTTTCCTCCCCGAGCCTCCTGCCTGTGTGGAGACCTGCTTCAGCTGTTAACAAGTTGTCTTGCTATTATTCCTGAGAGCACCTGTCTTTTTTGTTTTTTCTTAAACATTAAATTGAAACCTTCATTTTTCTATTTTCTTCCAAACTTTATATAAGACCAGCTAATGCACTCACTAAATCTGTGTCCCTTCTACCTAAGTGTGATTTGCACAGAAATTTAAACTGGGGCCAACTTCTGTGCTGCCTTTGCCAACGTGTTCAGAGAGATTGCATGTGGCAAGAATTTGGACAAGGTAAGACAAGGAGAACCTAATTCTGAACTTTCTCAGTTTAAGTCTGAACTTTCTCCATGACCATCAGGTTCACATAAAGCAGAGTAGATTAGATCCCAAGGTCCCCTTTTTAGTATATACAATACTGAATTTCATGTTTCTTACTCAAACCAGAAGAGAAGTAAAGCGGGTGCTGTCGTGCATTTTCTTCCTGTGGTCAATGTTATTGTTTATTACTTCCCACAGGTTTGCAAAAACAGACCCTACTCAAGTGGTTTTGGGAGTCTCCCCAGCAGTATCCATAAGCTGCAGGGTTTCCTTGGGCTCTCCAGACGAGTCTCTTCTTGCTTTCCAATGCAGACCTCCTCCTGGGATGAAAGTAGGCAGTGGAACTGGTTCCTTCTGTCCCACTTTTGTGCTGTGCACATCACTGGGCTTTATCATTAGTAGGACTTAATGTCAACTTCAAATTTGTTTCAACATGAAAGCAGCATTTCTTGTAGAAGTGGGTTGACTCTAAACATAGTGAGAATGGACCAGAGCTCATCACTCTTTTATTAATCTTTCAGTCAGCTAATTAAAGAAGCAGAACACGGTCTTGCTCTTTGCATTGCTTCCTAGTATAGATAAAGTATTAATTTCAACCTTAGCTGCAGGAGGACATTGGTAAGAGATGTTTGGATCTGAGTAGGTTTCCTGCTTTGTTTTAGTCTGTTTCTGAACATCTGCTGAGGTGGGTGGCTGCTTCAGGGGGGAGGGAAAATTAACTTTATTGATTGAGTAATTTCCTTTATGAAGGCTCTGAAGGGGATGGCTGCCTGCAGAAATAATATTTGTTAAATGGCCATATTTGGAAAATGAGTCAGTGAGAAACAGCATGCAAATCCCCCAGCTTATCTCCAGCAGGGAAAGAACAGAGATGTACTAAGCAACAAAGATGGATGCTGACTTGGATATGACAAGTTTAAATGACCCTAATAGGATTTTTTAAAATTTTTTAACTAAGAATGCGTTAGGAAAATATTGTAACTGGGCATTCCAAATGCTAAAATTTCTTCTAGTGAAAAAATTTGTACAGAAATAATTGCCTACCAGCAAAATATGTTTAAGTTCACATTAATGCTGAGTGTGCAAGGTTTTGCAGCTCTATCTTTTACCTACCTTCACCTGCTTTTTCTAAAAAAAAAAAAAAAAAAAGAAGAGAACACAATGATGTATTTAAGGCGTTAACAATAAAAGAAAGGGAAAAGAAGCAATCTTTTTGTTGCATGAACTACTTCAGCATACTACACAAGGGTGGGAAGGCCCTAAAAACTTAAAATACCTCACGGGCAAATCCTTAGGTTTCAGACAGCCAGGCAGCAGCCCATCTAATTAGCTACAGTTACTGTCTCTTTAGTAGCTTTCTCACTGCTGACCTCTCTCATTTACTGTGAGTCTTTGTAAGAGAACATTTTCCACAGTCTTTTGTCCTGGCAGCTGACTCTTCAAACCCAGGAGCAGATTGAAACAGTTTCTACTTTCTACCAGTTTGTGGGTGTCTTGGGTCTCATTTCCTCTTGTGTTCCTGAAGAGATGCCGTGGCCTCACTTGGCTTTTATGTCGCTGTGGGCTTGGAGTGCCTGCTAGGGAAATGGTAATGCTTGTTATTTGGAAATCTTGGGGAAGGGTAGAGGAGACCAGCAGCAAATTGATGTGAAGTTAAATTATTGCTTTTGTCCTTCGCCTTGAGACTGGGGTGGGAAGTGGTAGATGAAACAATATGAAATCTGATATTTACTGAGTAAGCTTTTTAAAACTCTCGCTTTAGCCTGGGAGGCTGCCCCTGGAACAGAATAACTCTGCACTGATGCAACTGAAGTGCTCCCTGCCAGAGCTAAAGCCAAACCAGCTCAGCACCAGAGGCGTGTGCAGGGAAGCGCCGGGGGAGCCGCTCCGCTCAGACGGACGCGTCCCGGCAGCCCCGAGGGGACACCGGCAGCTGGGAAATGCCTCGAGGCCTTGGGTGGAAGGTATAAAAGGTTTACAACAGTCTTACTCGTTCTCACTGCAAATCCCTCCCCACCACTTCTCTAACACGGGTAATAAAGCATGCAGCAAGCAAAGCAAGCCCTCTGAGTATCTGGGGCTTTGCAAAGCAGATTCACTGCGCCAGGAGAGACTGCGTGGTTTGGCAGTGCCCCACTGGCAGCACCCGCCCTCCCCTTCCCTCTTGATGGGCACTGCCTCGTGCCTGTGCTCCTCTCCATGAAATTCCCAAGTCTCATCCGTGACAATGAGTGTTATGTAGCCCACCTGAAAATTCTTCTCTCTGGAGTGGTTTTGCTGTATGATTTTTCAGAGATGTAAGTCTCTGTACTCGGCACTGATGAGGCTGAACCTCGAATCCTGTGTCCAGTTTTGGGCCCCTCACTGCAAGAAGGAGTTTGAGGTGCTGGAGTGTGTCCAAAGAAGTGCAACAAAGCTGGTGAAGGGTCTGGAGCAGCTGAGAGAGCTGGGTGTGTTTAGCCTGGAGGAGGCTCAGGGTAGACCTTCCTGCTTTCTACAACTGCTTGAAAGGAGATTATGGCAAGATGGGGATCAGCCTCTTCTCCCAGGCAACTAGTGACAGGATTCAAGTTACACTGGGGGAAGTTTAGGTTGGATATTAGCAAACATTTCTCCGTGGAAAGTGTTGTCACACATTAGAACAGACTGACCACGGAAGCATTTGAGTCTCTGTCCCTGGAGGTATTTACGAGGTGTAGATGTGGCACTTGGGGACATGGTTTAGTGGTGGACTTAGCAGTGTTAGGGTAACTGCTGGATTTTATGATCTTAAAGGTCTTTTCTAACCTAAACAATTCCATGATTCTAATTCCAAATGTTTTTATGGGGGATCAGTTGATCAGAGCAGTACTGAAATACGGTGCTGTAAATACCCCCAACAAAGGGAGGGCTGCAAGGTGTGAAACAAGCACAGAATGAGCAATAAGACTGCATTGAGGTGTGCAATGGCCCTTCCTAAGGTTATCACAAAGACAAAACATTTTAAAAAATACAACTTCCTACAAGTCAGAGGGCACTAGCTCTGGCCAATGAACATTTTGGCAACTCTTTAAAAGATAATCCTTCTAAGAATAATATTTAAACCCTCTGTTTACAGTAAGGGTTGTTTTCTGTCCCTGGACTGCGAAGTGTTTTTATCCTTGTTCTGTTTGCTTTAATAAAGATGGATGTATCACGCTCATGTCCCAGAGAAATATGAATTAGGTTATTTCCTTCTAACTGAAGTTTTCTCTGTATCTTAATTGGATGTACTCTAATTTGCCCTGTGAGGCTGGGAAAGAGGAACATTCTGTGCAGAAAATCCTGCCCAGTCCAGGTCATACAGGAAGTCTAATGAATGGGCTGCTGAGGTTGTTCCATCAGCTCCCTTGATCTGCCCCAGAGCCTCCATCAGCTTGCAGAGGAGAAAATAATTAAGCATTGCAATAAAAGTTTTCATAGCCCTTACAGGTGGATGAAGATCTGCACTACTGAGTGTAATGTAACTCAATTGTTTAAATGGGGCAGCATGTCCTAGTCTGCCACTGACTTTTTTACCAGAGGTAGCATATTCAGAATTGAAAGTGGTGTTGGTAGTGCCTTTTTCATGCCAGCCATGTTACCTTTAGCTGTACCCTTTCTGTTAGACTCTAGTTATATGTTAGGGAGTTCTTCCACTGGGAGTGTCTTGGGGGAGTCCAACAAGTGTCAGTTCTGATCTCCATACCACAATAGCAAACACTGATCTGCTTTGTGTTGGATTTGGTGTAAAGGATCAGGTCAGTTATACCTGTTTGAAGTGCAACATCAAACAGTTCTGGAGTCGCTGCATTTACTGTAATAGATTTGCTCCAGCTCTGTCCAGTTGTCAACAGGGGCTCAAATGACTCTTGTAGAGTGGACCACAACTGGTTCCATAGGCAAGAAGCAAAATCCCATCTTTTTTGAAAAAAACGAGGCTTTAATGTCTTGCATTCTGGTGTATTTGGGCTTACTCCTGGTAGGGAGACTATTAATATATATTTCTTCTTAATCAAGTGCTGTTATTGACAAATATATTAATTCAATGGCAAGCCATTAAAATGGGGGTGTGAGGAGGAGGCTGAGCATATGACAGAGGAGAAAAGAGGCAAAGGAGCGTGGGTTTGTTTGTCCTGGGGCAGATGGGGTTGGGAGGATCCAGTTGCATTCTTCTGGTATCAAAAGGGGTGCTAGAGGGTTAAAGAGTAATTTCAGTAAACAGAAACTTTGTTAAATAGTAAAATTCCTTGTCGGCAGAGGAACAGGGACAGCCACTGAGGTTACACAGTACTGAGAATTAGCACGTACCTCTGTACTGGTAATACCTGTTCACTGCTAGAAGCAAGCCAGATTAAGCAATGTTCCTCATATATACCCTTCTCAGAATTTTGGAGGTTTTAAGTGCTCTTGTGATTTCTGAACATGTACTGTGCCCTTGGAGTTGCTGTCCTGACAGTGGTGGGGGGAAATAAAAAGCCTCAAGTTAGAAGCCTGAGTTTTATGTCTCAATGAATTTCACTGGTTCTTTAAGCAAGCAAAATGAGAAACTGCTCCAATGCCTCTGTGTAATCAATTTCAACATTTATGACTCAGACTATGAAACATGTAGTGCTGAATTATTCACTCTGGACCAAGAAGAAAAATAAGACAGCTTCTCTTACTACACTGTGAAATATTGTTGCAGGACAGCAGTGGTATGTTGAACTCCTAAAAATCCTCTTCATGTTAACTAACTAAAAGTAGCAAAACATAACAGGCTTGGCTTTTGGACATACACAGTTTAATTCATAGTCTCTTGGGGTTTGTTTTTAGAACTGCACTTTTCTTAAAGCACAGGAAAAGCTGAAGTGAAAATATGTGCATTTGTTTATCGGAACAGCATGATGTAACATGATAATTGTTATTTCTGTTGCCTTTGATCTTCAGCACACAAGACAGTACAGCTTCAAGGTTGGGCAGGGTCACAGTCCCGCTGGCTCCTGGGCCTTTGCTATGGATGCCTGAAGTGGTCTTCATTTGACACCTTCACAATACCCTAAAACACTCAACAAATGATCTATGTCCAGCTTGTGAATGTCTTGGCATTTTTTCAGAAAGATCATGCCCTGAGACAACCTTTTTGCAGTTTGACTAGCTGTAAATAACCCAGACCTAATGCTAACTTTGCTTGAAAAGAAGCTATGAGGGAAAGCATTTTTCAGCCAAAAAAAACCCCAGCTAAATCAGTATAAGACCATTTCACTTGAACTTGTACCTACTGGCTCAATCCAGAAAGCATCATTATTATCATACCAATTTTTAGGCAAAATCACTGATTTTTTTCTTCTCTCCCTGACAGATTAGCAGTCAGAAAGCCTGAGGAAAGAGTCATGCAAAGTCTGTATGCTCAGCAAGAAGTTGCCTGGATGATAACCTGAGTAAAATGTCCTACTACAGGCTTCAAGCTTCAGGGGAAAGCCTTCTTGCAGAAGCCTGGTCCTGGCTCCTGAGGACACTTCCATGGTCCATTTCTTCAAAGAGTGGGCTACAGCTCGCTGAATGTCTCAGAGGTGCACCTTCCCCATGGCAGTGGGTGGTTACTGTCCTTGCAGATGAAGCAGGGGCTTTACATTTGGTTCTCTTCTCAACTCGAGAGAATTCGAATCCATGTGTCCTATTTCCAAGGCAACCACTTATCCTGGAAGAACACCCTTCTCTCCTTTTGAATGTGTTCTGCCAAACCAAAATTAATTAAATGGAAAGAAAGCACAAACAGAAAGACACAAAAAGGCTGCAGGGTTGTGGGCTACAGCTTAGGGCAGTTGTGAGGAAGAGGGGAGTTGTTGGATTTGTGTAAAGGATCAGGTCAGTTGGTTCCTGCCCCCAAGATGAGTTGTGTTTGGCACTTGAACAGTAATGTATGCCAGCATTTCTGGCAGTGAGGAGAGTAACCAGAACTCCCTGCTCACCCTGGAGTGCCCTGAGCATGGTGAGTGCTTCCCTGAGCAGTACCATGGCTTCAGCTGGTGAGATGGGGAGTGTTGCCTCACAGAGGAGGATGTCACCTAGTGACAAAGGTATCCTGCTCAGAATCACAGCTTTCTTGCCCCCAGGCAGAAGCAGACAAGCATCAGATTAACAAATTGAGAGAACCCCACCTCATCCTCTGTTCTACAGGAAGACAGGAGCTGCCATGGCATCTGTCTGCATCTCTGAGACTTGGAAAACAACTGCCCCATGGCTGAGTGTTTCCTGCCACTGGGCTGAACTAAAGCCCTGCTTCTGGGTGTGGAGCAGGGTGAAGCAGAGCAGGATGCTGAGCATCTCTGTTTACCCTCAGCTGAGGCAGTTCTGGATAAAGTGGTGCAGCTCAGGGCACCTGGATGGGGAAGTGGAAAAAGTAGGTATCTGTCAAATTGAGTTTTCTCCAGTGCTAGGAGGCAATCAAGCAAAGAGAGTCTGGGATCGGGTATTTGAGTCCTGCACAACTCTTTTTTATGGCCTTATATGCTTTTTTGGTCTCCCTCTCTCTCACTGTTTGGTTTTGGTTTTTTTTACTTATCCCAGGTGTCTTGGTCTGAATTACATTTCAAGAATCCTAGCAGGTCTCTGAAAGGATAAGAATTTAAAGGGATTAGGTGCTTTTAGTGCAACTAAACATACGAAGTGTCCTCTAGTATATGGAAAAGCTAATTTAAAACCTGCTTCCAGTTCCTCCATTTAATCTAAAGGTTGTCTGTTCAAGAAGCTTGTGAGGAGTGTTGTTTGTACTAGTACGTAGTGATACAAAGTAATACTGCTTTTGGGGATGTGAAAATTTGGCTGTAATGATGTTTTAGCCTGGACATGCTCAGCCAGGGCATGTTACAGGAAGAGGGATCAGCATTGGCTCACTCCTGCTCATTGGCAGGCATTCCATGTTACTGATGTCTCTGCTTTTGGAGCCAGAGAGAGGAGGCTGAAACGAAACTTAGGATAGGCAAGGAAAGAGTGATGTGTAAAATCGTGAATCTCGGCATTCTAATCACAACCATGGTTATAATTAGTGATATGGCAAAGATAAAATATGCAATGTGCCTGAGGGACATATATATCCACTGCTCCCAGACTGCTATCTGACAAGCTAATTAACCACAACAATGTTGAAATACATACTCAGAATGGTTGCTTGGGACTGGACTGACTATTCTTTCATTACAGTGACATGGAGGAGCAAAGAGAAACTTAAGAGTAAGGGAAGTAGTGAAATGAAGGACCTATTTCTCAATCGGAATGAAGGAGTCCAGGCTAGCAAACCTGCATTACAACTGATGTTGGAGGTGAGTGATCTCCCTGCCTTGAAGAGACTTCTTTTCTTGTACTTATATTTTGGAGTGTCTTCCATTTTCTTTTGCCCAAGAGTGGGCACTTTTGAGTCACCAGGCTTTCTGTGGATGCCAGAACAAGGGCATAAGCAGTGGAATGACGATGGAGCATTTCCTCAGGTTAAGCAGAATGAGGCTCCAAATTTGGCTTACTGAATGAACAGCTTTCTCAGCTGTAGGTGCTTGGGTACATAGTGCTGAGTAACTACATTTAAATACATCATTATTGTTTGGTGTGTGCTGACAGATTCTGGTGCAGAGGGAAGAAATCCTTCATCTAAAGGAGAAAAATGCAGAGGTGGTCATAAATGACAATTTCTCTCTCCTGAGAAATGCTGATGTATCAGCATGTGTTCTTGTCCTGCCTGCTTGGGACAGAGAGCTGGGATAATGAACGTTTTGTTGGTTTTGACGTGTAGAAGATGTCAGTCATGTGGAAAGTGTTTTCTGGAAAATTTCAGATGGGTTTCTATATTGACTACACCTACAATGGCTTGGCAGGGCACCCTGACAATGCTTTGTATGCTTGCAATGCACTGCCTCATACTTGCTTATGCTTTTGGTCTCTTTGCTGGGCATACTTCAATCCCCTTCTCTGTTGCTCAAACAGAATGGAGTGTTCCAAGGTCCGTGAATTCAAATTACTGGTTCTGTCCACTTACACAAATGTGGCAATTTGAAGCAGAAGCCGTAGCTCATGCAGGGAAGTTGCACACTGTTGAAACAATATGTCTAGAACCGTGAAACTATTAAAGAATTGCAAGTGAAATAGGACCCTTGTAAGATAATTGTGGATCTCTAGCCAGACCCAGTTTCACTCCTGGCGCAGGTGGAGTCTGACATGGCAGAGAAAAGGCCTCTCTGTAGGAGATGGCACGTCAAAGGGATCTGTTGCCTTTTTCATTGGGAATGTGTATGTACATCAATTAGAAGGGCTTTTGGGAGTACCTTTCAAACTTCCAACTTCTTTTGTGCATTATTAGCATAGAGGTGTATTTATGCCTGGCCTGATGCACCTCTTGAGTGCCTTATGTTTTTGCAGGAGTTGGTTGTTAAAGGAGCTGCTTACAGTGACTGGGAGGTTTGTGGGGGAAGCTCCCCTCTGTATGTGAATGTCGGAGTTACCTTCATTTCCTGAGTAATTGATGAGCAAGTGAGAACACTTCCTCCAAACTGAAAATTCATTGTAGTTGAAGTTTAGGGAGCCCCAATGATGATTAAGCAATCCCAAACTATCTCATAAATTGAGAATTGAATAAGCTCATACTTTGTTCTGCTAAGAGATAAATGCCTGTGTTTAAACAAAATCTTTACAATTCCACTGTTCATTCACCTAAGAGCACCTCAGCACATTTTCTGTCCCTCACCACAATTTCTTGGTCTCTTTTTAGCCACTGATACCCCATTGTAGTACTAAACCTGTAAGGAGGGCATGGAGGGGGATTAAGAGACCAGTAGAGCCGTACTTGATTATTGCAGGTGGTAAGAAAAGGTCATCACTTGCTTTAATTTTTCTGCCTTGCAAAAGTATGAAATGTCAACATGACACCATATTTTGGTTCAATATTTAAAACTATTGAAAGAAAAGAGTAAGACGTAGTAGAGGTAGCTGAGTATTGATTTTCATTTTAATACATGGGGTATTTCTGATTGAATAACAAAGCTCCACAATGCCAATAGACCAAAATGAAGTTTTGGCACAAAAGGCACATCTTGCAGTACTTAATCAAGCAAATATCCTAAAATTTCAGATGGAAATCTTGCTGCAGGAAGGATCATTTTTTGGCTATGAAGTATAAGAACAGCACCTACATTAATAAATTTTGACATGATATACTTACTTTCTTCTTTGTGATTGACTTGGTTTTTTGTTTGTGCTTATAATGCTAAATCTCCTCCTTCCTGCAGAACCAGAGAGCTTGCTTTAAAGTCCAGAAATTGTTATTGGCCTGTTTTCAGCTGATTCTCTTGACAAAAGTAGAGAGATCTGCCTCTCCCTGGAATGCATTAAAGTAGTGGATATGAATGTTATAAATATATGAAGAAATAAAGACATTTCTTCAAAATAAGTGAGCAGCATCTCCTACCTCAGCAGACACCTTGCCGCCTCCCCTCAGCAATAGACAGAAACATGGCTGTTTGCATAGATGCCTTTCTTCTGAGCTGTTGCCTTCCATTTCAAATCTAATATTTCTAAAGGATTCAATCATATCAAGTTAAATCTAAGCAAAGGAAGGTTTTGAAAAGTCAAACAAAGAAGCAGTATCATTTTACTGCAGCGTCAAAAAAATAAATAAAATACTTGCTATAATTTTTTATCCCTTGTGCAGAAAGAAATGCTTGCTAGTCAGTCTTGGTGACTGTTTTCTTTTCCCTGGGCTTTCGTGTTGAAGGAGAGGCAGAGGGTAACTCGGGACATCCGTAAGTGGCTTTTCTTGTAACATGAGATTTTCCTGCAGCACACAAGCGAGCACAGCATTTGTGTGCAACTCAGCACAAGCAGTCCTGCAGAGGTGAGCACACTCAGTTATTGATGGAAAGATGACATGGCTCCCGAGCCGCGCAGGAGCGGCTCCCCGATGGCGTGCCTTAGTTCATATAGAAGGCATCCAGACTATGTCACTGCCAGACAGCTCTGCCTTATTAGGATGAGGCAGTTTTCTTCTGAGCCTGTGCCTTCCTGGGTTTTTCAGAGCCTCATGAATGGGTGGATACCAATCTGACTCCCACCTTTTTCATGCCAAACTGGTTATCCTGTTTTAACATAAACGAGAGCCCCTTTCTTTAAGCTGTGTGTTGGCATTTCTTTGAGCCTGAATCTGCGGTTTTCTATCTTGGGAAGGCACAGACTGTGTTCATCGCCATCTGTGGGTGAAAGCTATATTCTTCACATGTTTAGGTTCACAACAAATCCTAAAGTGCTGGTGCAGTAGGGGGGATTTCTACCTGATTTCTCTTCTCAATCTGTCAACAGTGTTTTTTGTCACATAGGAACTTCCTGAGGAACCACTCTAATATTAACAAGCAATTATTATTGAGACTACTTGGACCAGGGCTTGAATGGTGCTGTGAAATAAACACAGATATGAAACAAGGGCACTGCAACTTTGGCATTAAGAGCATGTCTGGTTTTTCACACCAATAAATTCTTTGCTTTAAAAACCTGCTGCAGCAGAAAAAAACTTTAAGGAGGTTAACTGTGGTCACCCATTTCCCTAAAGAAACTCAGCATACTAAACATGCTCTTTTTCAACACTGAGCAGACCCTGTGCCTTATGCAAGTGACGGCACTGGTCTCCATTTGCAGACACTGAAGCTACATTTAACGTGTATCTGCAGGGCAGCTGGGCACTTCTGCAGGTCTGTGGGTGGAAGTGCTGGAGTCTGGCAGCTCAGCAAGGAGTCAATTTGCTACTGGGAATATGCTAGAAAGCCTTGTTGATTGAACTTGATTCTGATTTCCACCGTTTGAGGCAGTCTGGCCCAAAATGTTCAGGAAAGAAGGTATCCTGATATTTGCCTCCAGCTTCAAATAGATGGTTTTGCTGAAGCTGACAATTTACTCTTGTTTGTTCTCTGCTCTAATTTTGCAAACAAAGCAGGACTTTCTGAATGCTCAGAAAATGACTGACAATATTGTTCCAGAATAGACTTAACGAGGGAAACTTCTGCTTTTAGAAAAAGAAGTCAGACACATGACTCCTTTGAACATTTTCTGAGACCCTATTTGTCAGTAATGGCTCTTTCCAGTAGTAAGTGTAGGCTTTTACAGCACCACCTTAGGAGTGGCTCTGGGGTCAGTGGTGAGGAGGCCAAGATTTGGAGTCCCACTGTGTTCAGTCCCACTTATTTTGTATAAATCACAAAAGGCTGACAAGTTCCCCAAGTGGTTTAGAATTTTTTTCTGTTGTCTAAATTCCTGTTACAGCTATAACTAACAAAAGAGCAGAATAAAAAAAGAAAATTCCTCTCATTTCTTCTCCAAGTGAGAAGACCCAGTAACTACTCTGGGGGAATCTATCATTGCTATAGCATTTCATTCATTTTTCTGCAATAAACTGTTAATTCCAGGAGGAAGATATTACTCTTCTAGACTCTCAGTCCAATAGGAGATTCATTTGTCCTAAGGATTTATGTCAGTTCTCTTATCTAAATTTCCCACTTACTTTAGAGCTGTTGTTTCTGTAAATTTTGCCAGGGACATCCCACAACACTTCCTGTTCTAGACTTTCACCAAAGCCAAAGAGCGCAGCAGCTACACCCATAACTTCCTTAGACAGATTCCTGAGAGAATGCATCATCTCCCTTTTCTTGGCTTGCTGTAACATGCTTAACTTTTATAGGCATTAGACCTTTTAACACTTTCTAAATTTATACTAGCAAAGAGATGGGCAGCACAGAACCCTGAACTGCATTCATCACATTGCTCTGTGTTAAATATACCTGAGAATGCAATGCCTCTCGCCTCTCAGAGATTCTACTTTGTATCACAGACATGTACTCTTAATTAATAAAAGCTGAGAGAAGACCTCGAGCAGAGGTGTTCTGTAAATCATTAAATTCTCAGGTCTCAATCTGCAGAAAAAAGACGTGTTTAGACTATTACACTTGTGCAGAGCATGACTACCTCCTCTTCAAGGATTATGGCTTTTGGTGAGGAAGAAGCATGCAGGGGGTGTGAAAAAAAGGAAATCAGAGGTGAAACATAATGCTGACCTGCATAATTGCACCATTTCTTTAAATATATATGATTTTATTAGCTACAAAAAGCTTATTTCTCCATTGTAAAATATTTGCAGTAGCAGCTTTATTACCATAACAGAATTCTGCTTCTAGTTACACTTGTAACACTAACAAAAGCTCTTTATAGCTGCTTTTACAATGATACCTGCTTAAGACAAGCTTGAAAACTCTCTAACATTTCATTTTTCTTAAAGACCATTCCTTGGCTGTTCATTATACTTGCTTCCCCACGCCTGTTTTCTTGGAAATTCTGTATAAAAGCAGCATATTGGTTTTCAGTTCCTTATTGTGAGCTTTCCCTTAACTCTGTAGGGCAGAAAGGTTTTGGAGGTTTTTTTTTTAATTCTTTTTAACGTTGATTAGAAAACCATTTTGATTTGAGAATTTTCATGTTTGGTCTGCAGAGAACAGACTATAGTCAGAGAATCAGAAGATATCTCAAACAGCTACTGAAGTTTGAATGACAGAGTAGATCCACTATAAAGTGTCTTCCATCTGATACTTGCCTTCTTTGGCCTCACAGAGGAATTAATATATTCCCTTGTGGTTCCCAGGAAGCTGGGCATGAGCTGCATCAGAGCAAGTGCTTTATAAATTACAAGTTTTGAGGTTTGTTTGGGTTGGTTGGTTGGCTTTGCTGTAAATGGGTTGACATCTAATCTTGTTTCCACTGGTTTTATTGAAAGTAATACCTGCTAGTTGACCAAATTACAGCAGTATAATTCCCACCAGAATGGAAGCATTAGAATATAAAAAAAATTAAAATCTTAGGGTCCCTGAATAATACAGAGATGTATCTAGCATAAGATAGATTTATGATCCTATCTGTTCATTTTTGTACTAAGCATCCAAACTCTAAATTCTATTTTAGGTAATCTTATTGTGACCTGAAAACTTAGCTGTTTTCCCTAAACAATCACTTTAAAACTTGAAAGCACCTCCAGAATGGCAGTTAAAAACAGTTTTGATGGTGTTCATCTCTGAGGTGATTTCCATGTTATCAGACATCTGGCTTCATAGCTTTGCAAATTCTTTGTCTGAGAGAAAGGGACAGATTTGCTGGTGATAATAACTTTCTTACTGTATGAAGCACAGACTTAATAACTTCCAGGTAGTAAGATAAGGTTTTTCTCCTTCCATTGCTGCAGTTCTTGGCATGGGCTTTGCTGTGGTAGAGGGTCTGTCTCAGGAGCAGTTCCTCAGGTCTCCATCACTGACTTGTAACACTTTGGTTACTGTCTGGTCCCATCTAGACTGTACAGTACTTGGGGATGGGATCCAGCTGCCGAAGCCCCTCTAAGTCCCCTGTGGCTGCACAGTGACAGATGGCTGCTTTGTAAAGCCTGGGTGCACAAATGCAGTCTGATCTCTGCTGGGGCCGTGGGACACCGTGGTTCAGCTCCCCACATGCCAGAGCTGCTGCCGCTGCCTGGGCTTGCTGTGAAACCTTAGTCCAGGGTTGCCCACCTAATCCTCTGCAGGTGGCTGATAAAGCCCTGAGCTGGTTTGTGGCTTAGCTTGACATGCAGAAAAATGGGAACATGAAAGTAAAGACAGCCATGTCAGCCCCGTGGGGCTGCTGTGGCACGAGCTGCATGTCCCCCCGCCTGCTGCAAGGCCGATGGATCCCTGCTCCAGCACCTGTCCACAACAGGAATAAAGGCATAGCAGCAATAGTGCTGCTGCTGGCTGCCAACACGAGGAATCCACTGACTGAGGCTCTGCTCACCTCTGCCTGCCTCCAGCACATAGACTGGGCTGGTAGTGGAAGAAAATATTCAAGGCAGTAATTTCTAATTGCTGTCACCAGTTAGTGGCCACAAACACAGAGGCAAAGCAGAAATGCTTCTCTCATTCTTCCAAAAAATAAATGCCTCATCCATTTATTTGGCCTTACAGTAAAAAAAGAGAGACTGTTAAAAGAATTTATCTGAAATTTTCTGCCTGTGAGCAGGTAGCTGATATAAAAAGATCAACATTTTCTAACAAAACAGGGCAGGGCTGGCTTTCATTTTATATTTTCAAGAAAACAATCTTTGGATTTGTAGAAATAAATGAAGCACAGAGAGAGGGCTGGCTTTGCTGAGTCCTTTGCTCAATTTTTCCCCCATGCTTTTCTGATCCCTCCTTAATTGATTATTTTGCTATTTAGTGTGGTTATTTTGGTGGGTAGGACTAGAGGACTAACTGGATGGTATCTTTGTCCCCCTACTGCATTTTTAAGATCCTTTGGAGAGTTTTCAGAACACACTTTCATCTCATGTAATTTAAACAGAATCTTTTTCTAGTAAGATTTATGAAGTTCTTGATTTTAACTCTATTGCTTTCTTCATGTTTTTTAAAAGTGACATTAGAATCAGCACCAAACTCAAAAATAATCTGAGGTTTTCTGTAACATAAGACAGGGAAAAAAGGTTTCCCATGTTACTGGCCTGCTCAAGGCAGCTGAAGGCTTTGCTTGAAAAATTAGGTCTTTCAACACCCTCAATGAAGCCTGAAGTGCAGTTCATGAAGTTAACCCATCACCTGGCCAACTTTGTCTCGGCTGTCCTGGAAGGAGGGACAGGACTGGCATAGCTCCTTCATGCTGTAAAGGTGGCAAATTTTGGTTGAAGTAAATAATGCTTTAACTGTGGCATTTCTGTACCTGAGGAGTTGCTGTCTGAGAACCTTAGCTGAGGCCAGGGTTCCTTTATCGTTGACACTTGACATTTTAAATTCACATCTTTCTGTCATATAACTTTGAGCCACGAATGCTGGCGTCAATTAGATAAGGAGATTAATTTGTGCTGTTGTTGCAGTATCTATTGCAATACTCCATTGGTTTTCTAGGCTGCATGACAGGGAAGAGAGGTTAGGTCTGTCTTTTTCATGCTTGTGTGTTATCTATGCCAGAATGGGACTAACAGCACCGAAGTCCAATAATGTCTGCAAAATACTTTGTCATCATTGCTTGGACATGTATAATGGGCTTGAAGCAGAGATTTTGGGCCTGGTATTCCTCTTCTTTTCCTTACAGCTGTTGCACAAAGGTCTTGTACTGTGAGAGTAAAGAGTCACCTCTAATCTCTGCAGACATGTTCCTACTTGCTGTGTATGTCCTTCTAATGTCAGAGCCCAGTATTGGATTAGTGCCAGGGTTAACATTAACATGCATTTCCTTAACATGGAGAAGAGGGACAGCACATGAATATTAACTTTGAAATGCCCCTGGCAGGTTTTGCCAGCCATCTGTCCAAACTTTGCAACAACAATCATTTATTTAGACTGAATATGGTGCTATGGTTAAGATCTGTATCACTTCCCATGAGATCTAATTTGCCTCTCTCCACTGTAACCAGTGCATCCCAGCACAGAGCTCTCTCAAGACATGTGGAGTGCTTAAATCATGTTTTGTGGTGTTTCAGAAAGAGAAGTCTCTCACTCAGAGAGACTTGCTCCAGAATGGCCAGCAGCCCAGTGCTTAGGGCTTAGGCACCAGCCAGGCAGCAGAGCCAGGGCAAAACAAGAGCTCTACCTGATAGGGAACAAGAACTTGGCCTGGACATGCCACAAGTGCCTTGAATGGCAGGTTGCTGTTGTTCAAAAGGCTTTTTTTTCTTTATTTTTATCAAGCAGAGAAGCTTTTTCTTTCAAAGCTAAAGTAAAAAAAAAAAAAAAATTATATATAATCTTACTTTGGTAACTACTACCTAAGAGCCTAGCAGTTTAAGTTCCCCTAATAACATCTATATTAAGTAGGGAAAGTCTGTTCTGCTACATTTTACAAACCAGGACATGAGAACAACCATCCTGCAAGGTAAAATAACCCTAATAAAACAGAGCACTGACACAGTTCTTCTCCTAGTTGAACCAGGCAAGGCCTCTCTTAGTCTCATACCCTGAGTGACACAGGCTATAGGCCAACATGGTAGCCACTGAAACATTTATACCTAGTCCCCCTCTGTGGTATATCCCAGCTGGCTGGAGGACTTTCCAAACTTCCACCTCAGCCCAGGTTATAGAGGAATCTGGATCTGCCCTCTCATGCCTGAACATGAATTCAGAAATCAGGCTTGTATATAAATTTTGAAAAAATACTTCTCAAAATCTTCTAGTAAGGCAAGCTAAAAAGCTATGATTTCCACAGGAAAAAAAAACACATGAGGTATGTCTTTCAAAGGCTTAACTGTAGTGAAGTGTGATAATTGCCAACATGTGTATCTTATTTTCAAACTGTAATCCAGCCAATCTCAGTTAATAAACTGGATCATGTATTTGTTTACAGTATTCTTCTTTTAAAAGAGAAGTCCCATTTATAATAATCTCATACACATGGAAGTAATTTTATTTATGTCTTATCAGTTGGTCATGTTTTTAGAAGGTACTTTATTCCAGTTTCACTAAAGCAAGGAATATTTTAGTTATGAATACATTATTAAAGAAAAATCAGTGACACTTATTTGTCTTCTAAGCACTGCAGACAAAGTGAGAATTATTTCTGGGTTTTCTGTTGTTCTACAACACTGGTACACCCTGAGCTTGCCCAAGAGCTCTGCCACATGCCAGGTAAGACTTGGTAACTGCAGCTGAATGGCCAGTATCACCTTATTTTCCTCTTTTATTCCAGTCTTTCCCACAACGAGTTCACATTTCAGGCATCTGCCAGATGGAAGTGCTGCTTTCACCCAGCACAACCTTGTAAATACATCTTTCAAACACTGATCTCCACATTGTCCAGATTGCATAATTCCCAGGCAAACTAAGCCAAATTAATGACTTACTTTTTTAAAATCCCCACTCCAAAAGAGTAGAAAGCCTGTACATAGGAGTTTAAAGGAGCAAGGACTTGCTGACAAAACCTGTGGTGAACTTAACATCGCATTCAATGGTTTCTAACAGTTGCAAAACAGAATGTTCTCATTTCCAGTTCATTTCAGTTTTACCTCAGATTTACACTAAGCCATGATTGTATTAATAGAGGGAAGTAAATAGTGATGGAGTTTTTGCTGGAATAGATACTTTTTCATCATTGTGCTTCAGCTTTTACATGAGGAACCCCTTTCACTGATCTAGTTTTTGTTGGATTAATATATTTATGTTCCCTCTTTTCCTGTATTTTGCAATCCCAAAATAAGTATTTAACCATACAAAAGGGCTTTTTAATATTTCTGCCTAGTTTTGCTCCCCTTACTTCCATATTTCTAGCAAGCAGATCAACTGTGAGATATCCATATTCCCTCTGAGCAGTGTCTTGCTTCCCAAAATCTTCCTGGACACCAGTGGATGTCCTTGTTATGTCTGGCAGTAGCTACCAAACTGTGATTTACCAGCCCAGTGAGATTCTGGCAGTTCCAACAGGGCAACTAGCCTGACAAAAATACAATTGCTCATATAATTTATATGGTTACAAGCCCAACAGGAGCAGGATAAAATGAAGGAAAATTTGGGAAGGAAATCTAGGGTGAAAGCTAAATAGCTGTGAACACAAACATCACAATCTGGCTCTTGATCATAAACAGTGTTGTTGAATGCCATAGGACTGTTGCAGATGTTTTGTGATGCAAAAGAGAGAGGCAATCCTTGGCATTTGATGATCACCTGTGCATGCCAGGATGCTTCATTCATAAAAACATTAACTTTGCACCCCAGTGGCTATCTGCACATACCATTTCAGCTCTGTTGTAGAGATTGTGCCAGTAGCTTGTATGGGCAAATGGAAATTATTATGCCTTGGCTTTATTCAGCTACAGTGTCATGAAGGATTTTTCTTTATAAGACTTCATCCTACTTACACCATGTGTTCCTGAATCATCCTACTTGTTTGGCTGTTTCAAAAGAACCACTTTACAAGCTTATCCTTGTGGTTGGTAAATGATACAATAAAAGTTCAGTCCAAATGCAAAGCTAATTCCACAACATTTCATTTCTTCTAGTTTATTGTTTCATATTGTTTATTAAATGTTTAAGAGGTCAGTGTCTTGTAATACCCAAAGAATGGAAGTCAGTTAAGATCCACATCTAAAACTAATAAACTTGTCAAAACCTATAGGGGCTGAAAATAAACATCAGGTTCTTTTGTGATAATAACTCCATCTTTACAGAAATCTGCACTTCATAAAACTGGAATTGAATTGTTAGATTCATGCATCTGATTACTGTGAACAAGGATGCTGGGTGCTCAGGAGACTGGCTGGGGGAATGGGCCAGGGCATGCAAAGCCACCTAGTTCTCCATCAGAAAACTTAGTGTGGGTGACAAAAGGCCATATGGAGGTATTGAGGGAAAAGCTGTCCTGAGTATTTAAATCAGTGAAGTCCCACACTTGTGAATACCAATTTTAGAAAGTCAAAACTTTCTAGGTCATTCAGCTCAGAAGTTGGAGGACGAGCAGTGAAAGTCTGAAACTCTGGTTCCTTCCTCCTTTGAGGTGTTTCCCCACCTTTGGGCTGCTCAATGACACAGAGTAGGCTGGAGAAATTATTGCCACATGCTCATAGCGTTCACTCTGGCTGCACTGGTCTTGCTTTATGCTGCTCTGGCACCACAGAGCAGCCCTCAGTGCCCTCACCTTGGGTATTATAGCAGCAAGAGGCAGGCAGAAGCCACCGTGAGCCCCTGTGCTGATCTCTTGTAGCCCATTCCCAGTGGCTTTTGTTATTCAAGTTCTCAAGGTTAGAGTCCACCTGGATGCTCAACCTGACTTCAAGAGTCAGGCAGAAGCCAGGACAGAGGAAGTATCTCACTGCAAATTGCACCTTATGAGAGATGGTCTGATGAAAGTTGAATATGAGTAAAGGAACAGGAGGGAACTTGAAAGGGTGAAGAGCCTGGACTTGCAGGTTATTTTCCTCAGTGTGGATGTTGCATGAAAGAACTGTGGCAAGAGCCTCTGAAAGCACATTTGAAATGCTGACACCCCAGGCAACAGGTTGGACACATGGTTGTCCTGACCTTGGCTAAGGTACATGGAAAAGATTTCCAGCTTCATAATGCATGTCCTTCCATTTGATCAAATGACATAAGGCTGTGTTTTGGGAGGTTATCTAAATTTGTTTGTGGCCATCAGAATGTGAAAGGAATGCAGATGGAAGGTTGATTTGTTTTGGGTTTGTTTGGTTTTTTTTTTTACTACAAGAGAAGTGAGGTCTAGTGGAAACTATTTACTCCGAAGTGGAAACTTTCATAGCTCCAGACATGTAGGTGCCTAAGTAGACCTTGCTTCCTTGCTCAGGCAATGGATACTATGTCAAACTGACCTGGAGGATTAAACAGTACTTTGTTTAGGGGTACTGCTACGAGAATTTCCAGCGTGGAAATCAAAGGTGTCTTTGGCTTGAAGAGAAAGAAAACTAAGGATTAAGTGTTAGCAGCCTTACTTCTTTTTTACTAATGAGGACATAACTGGTTGACTGTGGGGTTAACCCCATGACACTACAAACTGTAGGAGACACTGAAAAGTAAAAATGAGGAAATACAGAAATGAGAACTTTAACTGTCAAATGAAGATGGTTTTACAGTATTCATGCAGACAATATAGAAAAGTGGCAGTATTTGCCTTTTGTATAGGTCCTGCTGAAATAATTAGTGCTAAAGAGATGAAGCTTTGGAGAGTCCTGATATGCCATGAAATATTCATTTCTAGTAAGTCATTTAAATTAGAAGCATTGAAAAGAGGAATTATTCCAAGACTTCTCACAGTCTGTTGAACTGTTACATGGGAATAAGGAGGGGGAGTGGGGAGGGAAAAGTTGTTTTGGTTTTGCTTTCTTTTGTAACTCAAAGCCTGAGCTGTAGTTTACCACTATTATTGATGAATCCCTTGCTATTTCACTCATGTAGTCACGATGCTGACCAAAAGTAGGAAGGAAATGTTTGAAACATGTACCTAAGCCCCTTCTCCTGTTTCAGCAATTTGTATTGTGGGATCTAGAGTAATACCAACCAGGAAAACTGCCCAAGGTGTTGGTTAACACTTTGTGGAAGATTTATTACCACCCAAAACACGAGAAATTCTTCTCAGTTGACTGACATTATAGTAGTAGTGAGATCTCAATAGAAAAAAAAAGCATGTACTGTGGCAATGTTTGAAAAAATTCCCATTGTACTACTGTGTTGCCAGCCAATGTCATCCACATCTGCTTGGTAGTAAAAAGATTTTCAGCATTTCTTCTTACTGAAATGAAACATTTTATATATATATATTTCATTTTAAATTAGATCCCATACATTTAGTTCTACTTCGAAAACAAGGTTCACACCACTTGTAGTTTGGCTTCACTTCCTATCACTCAGTTCTCTCTTTTTTCAATCATCTTTAGGCAGAAACTCCACTACGCCAACCAATTTTAAGCAGGACGCCTTATATTAAATGGGCCCAAGCTTATGCAGCAGAGAATAAAGTGCATAATGCTACAGCTTTAAAGGAAATGCCATCAGAGGAGTTTCACCCACAGACTGGGAGTCTGGAGCCTGACCTACCATGTGAGCTGAGCTCACATGAACCGCGAGTTCATCACAGTTAGTGCTTTGCCCACGAGACTACAACAAGCCAGGAGAACAGTCAGGTGGTCACTGGGGACCTTTGCATCACGAGCAAATGGAAAACTACTGAGGCAGGGACATCTTCTGTCCTTGACCTGTGTTTCCAGCTGTCTGTTACCAATAATAATTCTTACTTGTTTGGGTTGGGACTGTGTTATCCTTGGTGCAGTACAAAGACTCAAGTGATTTTTTTTTTCCTGCTTGAAATGCGTTTGCCTGTGGACTGGTCTCTGTTTTATTCTCTTGATAAATCTACAAGAGAGCCAGAGGTGCTGGATTTCTATCTGCAGAGTACCACTGCCATGCTGAACTCTGGTGGGACCATGTTCAAGCACAGGACAGATCCCTAAGGTTAAGTGGACCCTCCTTAACCCAGAAGTCGCAACTTTGTAGCCATCCAGCAGGGTTTCACAATCATTCATCAAAAGTGCTCATACTTTAAGAGGTAATACTTCAAACTCATTAGATACCCATCAGTGTTAAGATGAATCTTCAACTAGACCGGAAAAAGACACTGAGCAAAGTCCTTCTATTTGGAAACAATATTTTTTCTAGAAAACAGTAAGTTTTAACCTCTCTCACCTTCCCTGCATACCAATTCTTCAAATGGCTGAGCAGCCCATAACAGAGTTATTTCCTTATTTCTATCTATTAGTACTAATTTATCATGAGTTGTATCATCTGTTGTATCACACACAGATTGCCAGCTGTCTTTGGGCCCTTCTATTCCAGCTCTGAACAACATTGAGCATGACAGATTCAGGGACTTCAGAAATAGGGAAGAATAATGTCTGTAGAGAACTCTACTAGCTTCTGAAGTGTAGCTCTTGGAAGTGTGGACAGAAATCCAAATTCATATTATTTTACCACAGTTTTCCCCATTCACAGGGCCAGTAAAGTGAAACCTGTCCCTCCAAAGTTGTTGCAGTGCTGAGCCAGTTGCCCTCTCAGTAATGCTCCTGATAAGAATGGGCACAAAATGAGTCTTTTAGGGTGTCACTCCTCATGGGCAGAATGAAAAACTGCCAACAGATTCCTAAATGTACCACTGTTTAGGAAAGACACGTTACCAACAGCTCCATGCAAATGTCTGCCAACTTGTTTTTGCAGACTAAGTATTGCACATGTGCATATTAAACATCATTATTCTCCTGAACAGCCTTAAGTACTTCATGAATAATATAAAAGAACAAATAACACTTTTAAAGCAAACTTGGTGTTCTGTCACCCCTTTGTCCTCATAGTATACAGTCATTATAAACATAAAAGTGTGACAAAGTAAAAAATAATAAAAACCCCCTACATAGATGTCACTCCGTACTTTATTAAAATTGGTACCTATAGCATAAGCAAATGGAGAGCAACTTTTTCAAATTAACTATAAAGGTGATGAAACCTTTATCTTCATACAGGTTTTGGATTGTTAATTTTGGGAGCACACCTTCTAGATGCAATTATAAGGCTCATCTGGTTTTATAGCAAATAAATGATTACTGAGTGCAAATCTAACCCCAGTGGTGTTTGCATGGTGTTATGTTCTGCTGGACACACAGTTCTGTGCACTCAGTGGCCCTCTTGTACATATCAGATGTTGTCAACATTTTGGCAAGGAATTCACTCAGTGCCACTTTCTGGATCCGTGCTCATGGCCCCGAGGTGCCACATTGCTCCTGTGGGCAGAGTGAGCAGACAGTTGCATCATCTTGCTCTTGCACCTGTTCTGGAGGTATTTATTTTCCTCTGCCTCTTCTGTTGCTATATTGATGCTCAGACAGAAAAGGGAGATGGAGTGATTTAACAGTAATGCAAGAGGGGTTTACAACATGTAAGTATAAAAGCATCAGTTTTAATGAGTATGTCTGGAATTATTAAAATGCATAGCAGCAGAGACACAAAAGAACAAGTTATTTGTTTTTATTATAACTGGCAATTTACTAAGAAGCAGATTGTTGTTAATGAAACTACTCATATGGGTAAAATAGGCAGGAGTTGGCTCTACAGCTCTCTAAGGCTGAAATTTAATCACTTTGGTTAATTTGGTATTTATCCAGAATATTTTATTACCTTATTGTCCTTCACAAGTAACTCAGTGTGTACATTTCTTTGCTCCCCCTTTTCTGATTCTATGATTGTAGAACCTGAAGGTATCAATTTAAATAATTCAGCAGATGTTGCTGTCTGTAACCATAACTTCATACGGGATCTTGGATACTTTTTCTAAAAAAGATTGTCAGAACAAGTCTTCTCTCCTGGATGCTCTCTTAAACCACAGTCATGGTGTGCCACCCAGAGTTGGGATGGCAGAGCCTGGGCACAGAGTAGCTTTGGAGAGGAGATGAGGTCCCTTCCTGTCAAGTATCCCATGTTTCCCTAGAGATGAGTGACTTTAAATACAGCTTAAAAATAAATGCATCTTCCCATGAAAAAATACAGGGAAAAAAACAAGATCTCCAGTAGCTACAGAGATACAATGTGTGGGGGAAAATTGATGCCTAATATGGTGCAAATGATTACCT
This sequence comes from Aphelocoma coerulescens, assembly GCF_041296385.1. NCBI lineage: Eukaryota > Metazoa > Chordata > Aves > Passeriformes > Corvidae > Aphelocoma > Aphelocoma coerulescens. The sequence goes on from NC_091020.1 coordinate 20,311,774, forward strand.
ATGCATGTTTTATTTAGCTATGACTCACTTCTAAACAGATCATTCCTCATCCTGCAAGGGACAGAGTGGAGAGAGGGATAAAGAATGTCAACCCAGCCCCAGCTTATCTTGCTGGCAACACAAGAAGGCTTCCTTAAAATGTCCATTTTCTCTCTTCCGTGGTGACTTCTACTGGGACCGACATTCCATGTCCCCCTCTGCACACGATAACACTCTGCATTTCCATGTGCCCAACAGTATTTTTAGCACACATTACAATTCCCTAGATGGGAAGCAAAACCACAATGCTGTATCTCAGTCCAATGGTATCACTTCAGGCCACAGCCATGAGCTGGTACTTAAGTCATACATCCTTAATTATATCAGATACATACTGGGATCACATTCTGTGCCCTGGAAATTTGCTGTGGCACGTCATGTGTCAAATCACACCACGAGCAAAAAGTATTCACTGCACCTTTTTCGGGTAGTTCTTGCAAAATACGACCTGCGTGCACATTCCTCTTCTGTGTGTGTGTAGGCAGCCAGACACCAGCGGTGAACTTGGGCTCTGAATCCCAGGGGTGCCCTGTTGGAGTCTCTCCCTGTTGGGTCGATTTAGTGGCCCTTTCCTGCACAGCACTTACTTCAGTGTGGTGAGTACCAGCCTTGGAGCTGGTGCCCGACCTTCAGGTACCGCACTGAGCCACTGCTGAGCCCAGACCCTGCTCCTGGCCCTCACCGTCTTTTCACAGATGATGTACCAACCCTTCTGAGTTTTTCCTGGGTTTAAGAACAACCAGCGCCCCACATGACCACAAAATATGCTCCTGCAAACACAGGGGAAGGTAGGATGCCAGCAGGTAGCTGTAGGGTGGGAAAGGGTGGACAGCTTCTTTCAAACCAGAACAGAAAGCATTCATGAAACTCCAGGCACTACTGACTATCAACAGCACGAGCAACCCACCAAAAATATCCACCTTCTATTTGTCTCACTTGAAGTCAGGTACAGAGGAAACTCTTGAGAGATAGAAATCTCTGGCATAAACATGATGTTTCCTGAGGGGAAACATTGCAACGAGACCTGATGTTCATGGAGGCTTAAGGGACACAAAAAGCATCTAGACAAAGCATGTTCCATGCATTCTTCTGCCTGTATATTTCTGGGCTGTCTCCTTTCTATGCCCACTAGGGAAAAATACAATCTCTAAATTTTTATATCTATTTTTTCAAAACCAAAGGATTGATAAAGAATAATCCCTTGTGGGTTTGGGGCTTTTTATTTTTTTAATCTGTAAAATTATTTTAACATTTTGAAATTACTAAAAATATTCAGAATTTTACCACACTAAGGGTTATAGGATTTTTAACAAACATGATTTGGTTCAACCTCCATGTTTTTAGAGTTAAGAATATAGACCCTGAGTTTTCTGTAAATAAGCTTTTAGAGAAATAATTCACAGAGTACACAATGACCAGAAAACATGTTTGCTATTTCACAGGGGCAGCTGTAGCGGGAGGAGAAGAGACTTCTGACCAGGTTCCCACCAAATGATGACGTGAGATATGTGACCTTCCTAATAAAATTCTGGAGCATCTGTTTAAGAGTAAGCTCCTGCTGGCATGATTTCAAATCCTGACCAGAAATTAGTTCTTATCCACAGCTGTCTAAAGCCCAAATAAATTAGCTCAGGTTTTTCACATTGCTTCATTCTGACAGGAGAGACTAAAATGTTTACATATCATGAGTATTGTAGGTGTGCAAATCTTGGCCACTAAATAGAGCTTGATATGGTTTCATCTTTTATTTTGATACAGCTGAACATTTAATGGAGTAGATTTTAGAAGAGAAATTACTGCTGAAGACCTCCAAAAAAAGGTATAGCCAGTGAGTGTTGAAATTCTATCATTTCTCAGAGAAAATAAAATTACTGAGTATTGAATATGTACTATGTATGAGCAAACGTTTCAAGCTTATAATCTTGTGACAGGTCTTTATTCATATTTGGATCTTGTTTGATGCAGTGGAATGAAAGGGTCTAAATTTAAAAACATTTTTCTGCAACCATTGTGACAACTTCTCTTTGTTTTTTAAATAGATGGGGGATGCCTCTCCAAGAAGAGTAGAATAAAGAAGTCATGCACACTAGCTTGTACTGGCACAAGTGCTTTTATGAAGAGTAAATTGCTCACTGGAAAAAAATACAGCTATGAATTTGAAGGTTGTGTTAAATGACTAAGTTCAGCTGAAACCTAATCACAGTCCTTGCAACATGTAAGTATTCTTAAAACTGACAAAATTAACAAAAACCTACATATCATAATATGGGAGTTTTTTATATATCAACATGATTGCAAATAATTGGATATTGCCTCCACTTGTTACAAATGGAAACTCGTGCTGCAGACAGATCTCTGACTGCAAGACCTCTAACTAGACAGGCCCTCCCTGGCTTTACCTTCCCCATCCCGTCTTTCAGGGTACTTAAAAGGAAAGAGGACAGGGTGTATGTCATGTTTACATTGACCTGCCATCTCCTGAAGCTGTTGGCAGGACATTCTGCAAGAAAGCTCCTGTGTTTCACAATCTCCTAGTTTTGTTTTCTAGTCTCCCAGAGCTTAGTTTATGGCAGAGGGCATTCTCTGGCTGCACAAAATAGAGCAAAGGAGTCCACTTGTGGTTATTTATATTTGGGTTGATTTGTTCTACGAGGGGCAGTTTGTTACCACTCAGTGCTGTAGATCACTGAACATAAGTGATCCATACTAGTACAAGTTTTCTGAGTCGTTATGCCTTAGACTTTAATGCACACACTCAATAAATACCATGGTGGAGGTAGAGCTGTACCCTGCAATGATTCCTGGAGGAGGAGGTTTCAGTGATCCCTGAAAGAAGGTCCTTCCTTGTCTAAATGGGACTGTTAGAAAACCTTCCCAGTGCTGGGGATCTTGCCTGCCTTTTCACTGTGCTACCAAGCAATATGTTAGCATTTTGGGTAGCATTTCAGATGTTTTCCCAATTATTTTTCTTTATGGTGACTCCATAAGGACAGTTCTGCTTCACCAAAAATTACCATTATTTACACCTGTTTCCAGGGCACACCATCCTTGGATTACCACTCTAATGTGATTATTTACCTTCTTATTCCTCACTGTTCAGGACTGTAATGCTGGAGAAGGAAGTAATGCTGGAGGAAGGTGACAGAGTAAGATTTTGTATAGTTGAAAGAGACAGAAAACTAAAGGATCTGCAACGACTGCATAAATAAGCCACTTGACACCTTTAAAAGCTTCAACTTACTCTATTTTTGGAATAAATCTAGCATCTGTGCTGACAGCTTACATGCCAAGTTTCAGCTTGATGCAAATTTGAGAAATCCTGAATAAAAACTGCTAAATCTCAGGAGCATATAAACACTACCTGATCCTAACTGACATTCAAAACAGACACTAGCTAAGCTGCAGTATTTATATAGTACACTACTTCATACTCTGAAAGATTAGTTTCTATCTTCTTTAGGCTTGTTTTACCCAGTGTACAATTAGGTCACCTGAAAGGTTATTATAAATAGAACTACTTGGATAAACACAAATGATGTTATAATTTGGCACCACTGTCTTGGGAAGGAGCCTGTACTCCTGCAATGCTCTCCAGCAAATCAGGCACCTTTATACCCAGTAACAGTAAATTCTGCAATATCAACTGAAAATGTAGGAGACTGTGTGTATTGGGTTGACCCTGGCTGGGTGCCAGACACCCACCAAAGCCTCTCTATGACTCCCCTCCACAGCTGGACAGGGGAGAGAAAATATAACAAAGGGTTCCTGGGCCGAGAGAAGGACAGAGAGAGATCACTCACCAAACACCATCATGGGCAAAACAGATGCAAATCAGAGATATTAATTGAATTTATTACTAACAGAACCACAGCAGGATAATGAGAATAAAACAAGACCTTCAAAACACCTTCCCCCAGCTCTACCTCCTCCCCAGTGGTGGAGCAGGGGAATCAGAGAATGGACGTTATGGTGAGTTCATCGCACATTATTTCTGCTGCTTCTCAGTGAGAGGAGTCCTTCCCTTGCTCCAGCGTGTTTTCAAGAATCATTATAATTTATATAGGGAACTGGTCCAGCTGTTTGTTTTATTGTCTCTTATTTATATTCTAATAGTGTTTTGTAACTCCAGGATTCTCTACTGCCTTACTGTGTGTCTCAGGAACTTCACTGGAAAAAAAAAAAAAAATTAAAATATCTATTTTTTTAAGGAGAACAAGTGCAGGAAAAATTTAAAAGGAAAAAATTTCTTAAAAGATAATTTGGGAGAAAGTCAGATATATGAACCCTATTATCTAGACCAGTTCTTTGCTTTTATAAAGTTTCTGCCCCTAGAGTCAAGCACTGTGGCGGAGTTTTTTTAATACAGGGATACTGTGTGGGGCAAGGACAGAAGATGGGATTATTAACCAATTGGTGCACATTACCTCTGGAGGGGAGAGAAACAAAACAGCATTATTTGTTCATTTATTAAGTAAATTTAGTCACCATTACATTAGTTGTGTTTGCATCATTCCTTTTATCCCACACAAACTGTGGAGTTTTTTGAGCTATTTTGGTGGACAATGAGGTTTTACTAGATTAGACACTGTTTAGGAAGGAACTAGTTTTGAGTGAGTATGATTATTTATGTAAAAGAAGCCAGAAAATATCCATAAAACACATCTTGATCTTATTCACTTACATTTGTGCCTTTTTTTTAAAGGCCCTTGGTGAATGCACTTCTGCAACATGCACTGAGTGCTGTCTGTAGCCATGTGCCAGTGGTGCCGGGTGTTTGAGTGGCATCCACATTGCACAGTACAGGGATGCCCTTGGCACTCACCCATAAGCAATTCTTGTGCTTCTGTAAAATCATCAGTTGTGTCACTTGCTACCTCTGCTGGCACACAGGGAGCTTCTTGTGTCTGAGCCGACATTGACTGAAGAAATATCCTGAAGCTGCTGCCTCCCCCCAAATCTGCTGTGAAACCTCAGGTGTACTCCTCAGAGGTATGAACATTTCAGTCTGTATGTGTGATGGGCCTATATGACACTACAGAACAGCTGGGGTCTTGTTGGGAGTTCTTCTCTCCCTGCTGTGATTTTGGTCTGTGGCTGCCACAGCACTGCATGGTGTTCCTCGTCTCTACTCTCATAGCTACTCCAGGCAAGTTGCTGAAAAGCAGCTGGTGAGTCTATAGTGGTGCAACTGACAGCAGTGGGGGAAAGTTAAGAAAATCTTGTGAAAGAGTTGGGTTTGAAACTGATGGTGTTTACAGGAGACAGGAGAGAGAGCCCTCGTACAACTTTTAGAAACAACTGGCTTTCTCAAACAACTTGCCCTGAGCAGGGAAGATGGGAAAGTAAAGCAGCCATTGAAGAGGGAAGGCTGAGCCTAGGAAAGTCAGGCTGACATAGCACCCAGTGGGTTCTGCTTGGCCAGGTGCTGAGCTGGGGCACATCAGTGCCTGTGCTACAATTCTGCAGGTGGATCCAAACCAGACTCCAGCAGCACATGAGGAACCGGATTTTGGGAGGACTGTCCTCAGGGCTTGCTCTGCTGCAGGAACAGCACCACTAACACTTATAGAGGCCCCCCATTCACTTGGGGTTCCCCTAGGTTTGTAACCATAGTTGACAAGCAGAGGTGATTTATCTTACAGACCAGCCTGAGAAGCATGGCAGGAAGGTTGCAGATTCATTGGCAAGGACTGCACCATTCAGTGGGAGAGCAGAATCTGCCCCAGCCCTCTGATTCTAGCTACCATCATGTGTGCCAGAGGCCTTTCTTCCTTAGGAGATTCAAGACCTCCACAAGTTTAAACATCTCTCCTGTTTGTAGAAGTTAGCCATTAATAGGAAAGGCAATTAGAGTTAGCTAACCAAGATACTTGAAGAAGCAGGCACTGTATGCATCCCACTTACACATTACAAAGGAAATACCACATGATGCATTAAAAATGTGAAATTCTTGACAGTCTGCAAGCATCCAGCTCTTAATCCTGCCCAAACCAACATATGGGGTTAATATCGTCTGTGCCAATTGCCCTAACAGTTTCAAGGATACTCATGCAAATCACTGTTTACATGATCTTATCCCATATTTATTTTCATTAAAGCTCGAAATCTAGGTATTTCTACCACGTCAAACATGTCTGTGAGCTAATAAGTAATTTCCAAACGCCAGGAGCCCGGAGCGCGATGCTTGCTCAGCGAGGCCAGCCCCCTTCCCTGGAAAAGCCGCTGTGCCGGCGCTGGAGGGAGCTGCAGCCCCGGCTACTGCCGCCTCCACCGGCACCCTCCGCTCGCTCCCCAGCACCCTCTGTTCCTCCAGCTCCTCCAAGGTAAAGAGGATGAGCAGATTGAAATTATTTAAATTGTATCTCTCGCTGTCACTTCAGTTCAAGAACGCTGTCTTTTTAAAGAGATCGGACTCGACTGTTAACCACTAAGTAAGTGGATATTTGCAAAGCCATGCTAAGCAAATGTTAATTCTAACAGTATTTTACCATTTTAGAGGTCACATGACAAAGGTACAGAAGCTACTTTCTGAATTAAGCATTATTACTGCTTCCTCATTTGAAACTTCTGTAGCATGGCATGTTTGTTTCTTATTTCCAATTTGAATAGAAATTGGATAAAATTCTGTGCCTAATATCTGCCTCTATCTCATTTAAAAATAAATTCCAGATCAGACATGACAAAGGTTGTGAGTTATCTCCCAGCCTTAATGTCTGTCCCTTGCTATAACTTGAGGAAGGCTACGCTACTGTTATATTCTGTACAAGTGAAATTAACTGAAATTTAGATTGAATAACCAACACCAGCTTTCTGGATAGAAGAAATGGAAACCATAGTAAAGTTGAGAGCTCACTACGGGAATGCTCTTCATTTGGTGAGTTTTTCTCTTGCCATATCTTTCTTCCAGTGTTTGCATAAACTGCGTTATCACAGATAAGCTCACTCTGAAAAAGCCACTGCATTTCTAAAACAGAGGCTAATGATTTCTTTCAACCCAAAGACCCTGTTCCATGGCAAGAGGTAATATAATATTCACCTTATTCAGGCAGACAAAAATGAGTTAATCACTAACCTAGAAGATCATGTATAGCTTAGGTGCCAGAGTGCCTAAGCCTTTTTCAGTTGGCTGGTACAGCTGTTGTACTGCACCAGTCAGTGATGACAAGGAACCCAAAGTGAAAGCATAATGATGCAGATAAGACAGAACTTCTGATTACCTCTTCCTTCTCTGTACTAGGAATGCCCAAGCTGGATGCATCCCATCTGGTGATTTACCTTCAATCAAAAGTTTACCATTTGCCAAAGAGAAAGATATAGTTGTCTGCCAAGACAAACCAACTTGCATGTAAGTGCCTCAGAAGATTATCTGAGTTCTTTGCACCACTTTCTTATAAAATGTTTATAAACTTTTCTTTTAAAGGAGACTTTTCAAGTACTGGAGGATGGCCAAAGGGTAAGCGAGAGCTATACATTAGTTCATCTAATGTTAGTCACAAGGGAAATAACGTGGACGTAGCTCAGGAGGGTTTGAGTGCACCTTGCATATGTGCTTCTGGAATAGAAGGAGCTTTTCTCTCTTGCAAATGAAGGCACATGATGACTAGAAGAATAAGCCAAGCTCAAGGCTGACACATTTTCAAATTTGCAGCAAGAATAATAAATCTAAATGGACTAGCTCATTAGCAATGGCAGATGGATTCACAATCATTTGGACTCTTTTGGACAAAATTCTTCAAATTTATACCTTAGTCCAACTTCACGGGAAACAGGTGGCTGCAAATAGCAGAGGTTGGACAAGACTGGGGTCATCCCTTACAAGCTCTGAGGTTGTGCAGTCTCTGAACAGTCATGACTTGAGAGCAGACACGAATTTCCATCTTCCCTAAAGGATGATGTGGGCAGGTGGCACAGGAGGGTACCACAGCTTGGGAGTTAGCAGGCCAGGGAGTCCAGAAGCTACACTGTCTCTAATTTTTGTGATTCACATGGCAAGTGTGGTGAGCTCTCCAACTGAGTCGGCAGAGTAATAGGTGGATTTTGGTGGCATCTTGCCTGAGTTCTGCTAAAAGGTCACTGAGAAAGATGGTTCTTTGTAAAACGTTTCCATTTCAATGAATCAGGTCTTTCTGTTGAAACAGAATGTTTTGCTGAAAACCTGTTGTGTTGGAAAACTCCCAAACATTTCTTTCTCTCCTACTCCCATAGAGAGGAAATGGGCTGTCTCCAGCCTTTGCTTCCTCTTTTAATGTTTCAGCCATTCTGTGCTTCCCCTTATTCCCACTCAGGGTCCATCTCACAAAGCACACATCTGTTAAATGGCCCACATATTTTGTACTGGGAAGTGTATGAGACCTTCAAAAGGTATGAAGAGAAAGAAGGAGTACTACTCCATAAGAGAGACACAGTACAGATGTGTGATGGGAGTACATCAGCAACTGAACAGGAAAATTCAGCCTACCTTTCCTGAAGGTCACGCATTGCTTCGATTCCTGAAATACCAGTTTGCACTGGAGATGTTTGACACCATTTGACTGCAAACACTAGTAAACCATTTGAGGACCAGGGAAAACCCTGTAATAGCCCAAACCTATCCCCTAACGCTACTGAATTAAACCAGGGGCGATTTTGGCTATAGCTGAATTTGACTTCTGACTGCAGAGAAACATGTGAGATCCAATCAATATTTGCCATGATGATACTAGGCAGGGAATTCAGCCCTTTTTATTTTTTACATTTGTGTATCACTCCCAAATGCCAGTCTCTGTGAGTGTATCTATTACTTGTAAGCGTTTACTAATCATTTGTGAACAAATGTTAGCATTTGGTTTGGTTCCATCTGTCATTCCTAGCAGCGGTCTGTGCCTGGCCTCGTCATTGCACAGAGATGTGCCAATGACTTTTCCCCCTTCTGACAACTCAAACTCCTTAGATAGAAAATATATATTTGTTAAGCTTTTTAAAATAAGGTGTCAAGAAGGTCTTATTCCAGTTGAAAGGGTCAACATCCTGCTAAGGCAGGACTGTTCTTCCATGAATATAAGAAAATCATCCTGCTGTGTTCCCCACACAGTTATTCAAGGGTATTACTGCAGTGTGCATATGTTTATCAGAGCCAGCAGCGTGCTGTGCCAGCAGGGGGTCAAGTGAGACTGCAAACTCCTCCAGGAACAGCAAGAACTGTAGACCCAGGGAGCATGTACTTGGGCATTGGCATCAGTTTTCGGTTGAAATTTACCTTTGCCCCTTTCACCAAAAAATATGGTGAAGTAGCTGGCACCATGTGATTTAAGATTTTTAAGTAGCTTGGAAGAGATGTAAAAAAAATCAAGGAAAGCGTCCTTTGAAATACAGGCATTGAGTGTGTTCGGCCCTTTGTCAAGGTTCCCAGGCTATCTGTCCAACAAATTCATGAAGTCTGTAAAATGGCAGTTGCATACTTCTGTTTAGTTTTGAAAATTGTGTATGTTGTGTATCCCACAAATCTTGACTGCTAGAATGTCTTCATCCTGTTTTCTGACTGCTCCATTGCCCACCACCCCAGTTCATCGCTTTGGCAACAAATTACTACAGGGTCTACATGCATTGCCTCATTATATGCAGCACTGCTGCTCCCAGCTAGCATCCATCCACAATAAAAAACTGAAAGCTGATTTAGAATGTCTTTCCCAGCTGTGGTTATACCTCTGACTGCCTTGTGGATCTATGAATGATCTTGAAGTACTTTTAGTCTCAAACCCTGGGCACCAGATGCATGCTAGCTACATTCCTTAGAAGTAGGGAAATCTGTTTGCTTCTCCTTCAGTAGAGGGTCATTTTGCTTTCTTACAAAAATAGGAAGAAATTTTTCTTGTGCTTATTTTCATAGTTGTCATGAGTCAAAATATTCACCTGAATTCGTTTAGTTCAATAGACCGCTTCAAATACCACAGGAGAGCATGGACAATAGAAGTTGATGTCTTTGATTTTGCATTAGCTTTTTGTGAGATAACCTCAGTAGAAAACTATTTCAGCATTTCTGACACCGTCAAAAATCAGGCCTTTATAGCTCAATGGAACTGAAAAAAATATGAATTTGTTTCTATAATTGCCTTTCTACATATAACTATTTCTTTATTTCATCTCTCTTTGCAAGCTCAAGGGAGCAAATCCTTCCATGTTTCAAGCTGGCACAGCTCCACAAAACAGTTGTGCCAATTATTTCTAGCTGGGGACTGCCACTGGGTGTAAAGCTGCTTGTACTGAAGCTGTTGAAATTACTATCATTATGTTATTTCTTGGCATGGAAAGGGAAAAGATGAATGAGTGTTTGGGGGGCTTTGTTTAAGTGAAACAGGCCACTTATTCAGGCAAACTGCTGAAAGCCACTGGGAAGTAAGCACAGTGAGGAGAGTGAACTTCTTGGAAAACCAGATCGCATATTTAATTTCGTAAGGAGACAAAGCCATTTCTTAATGAAACCTAAAAAACCTCCAGGTCTGCCAGTTTCTTCAGAAAGGAAAAGCCTTTTTCAGTGTGTTAGATTAACACTGCAGTATCTATTGTGCCTTTGCTTTTATGACTCTTACACAAATCTTTCCCACAGCTCCTACAGGAGCTACTTGCGTAGTGCCAATGCTCAGAAAAAACATCACATGGTTTTCCTCCATCTGAAAAAGAATTTTGAAGATTTGTTTCAAGTGGTCCGTAATGCTATTCACACTCTGTTCCTGAAGCTGAGAAACTCTTCTTCAGACACAAAATTAGAGTGCTCAGAAGGAAACTTGTTTTGTCTGGCAGCTAGTGGTTTGAAGAACTTAAATTGGATGTAGGTTGGGGTACACAACATTGTCCCCCTCTCACGCACCAAGCTCCTGCAGCTGCACATACCCAGCCAGGTGGCAGGACAGTACCTCACAGCCAATATGTGTTACAATCTGGTCTAGATGTTGTATTGCAACCAGTTCAACACAGCACCTCTTCTGAAGATGGTTTTTCTTCACACACTTGCAGCCACGGAGCTGCACTGAGGGTCTGACAGTGGGTACCGCCTCAGGCTCTCCGAGACGGGCACAAACGGAGGGCCAGGACCCACCACTGCCCACCCCTGGCACCGCTCGGGCTTTGCCATCAGAGACAGCGCCACACTCACACATTCATTCTTCGCGATACGGTGCAGTCCTTCGCAATAAGGTTTTGACTCCACGACATGGTGTAGTGGGCACGGTGTTATTTGGTCTAAGGTTGGACTTGATCATCTCGAAGGGCTTTTTCAGCTTTAAAGATTCGGTGATTTTTGTGTTCACTCGTCGGAGCGTGACCTGAAGCGGCGAGGAATGTGCCCTGGGGCGACAGGGCGGTGTGAGAGGTGCCACTGACAGCCCGGCCTGGGCGGGAGGAGCACCACCCGGCGTGACGGGGGCGCGGGCATGCCGAGCGGTATCCGCCGCGAGGGCCCTTCACCCCGCTGTATTGTTATATATATATATATATATATATTTATGTTTATATTTATTACCCGTCTATTTCCTCGTCACTACTCTCGGGTCCCGTCAGTGCCCCACACCGGGCCCGGCACCCCTTGCCAGGGCGGCTGCGCGGGGCCAGCCCCAGCCGCAGCCCCGCGCCGGTTCCGGCGCCGCGGAGTTTCCGCCGCCGTGTCCTCCGCTCTCCCCGCGCCGCGCCCCGGTCGCCAGGCGCGTTTCCATGAGCCGCCTATAAACAGCATGGCGGCGGCGGCCCCTGCTGCTGCCCGCGGTCTGTAGGTGGCGCGGCGGCCGAGGGGCTCCCGGGCAGCGGCTCCGGCGGCGCCTCGGCTGCGCCGCGTCCCGCGCTCTCCCTGCGCGCCGGGGCCGCGGCGGGGGCGGCCGGGCTGCGCTGCGCTGCGCTCCGCCCCGCCGCGCGGGGGTGTCTGGGCGCCCGGGAGCAGCACGGCTGCTGCAGTGCCGCGGCGGCCCCGCGCCGAGCGGAGGAGCTGAGGGTGCCCGCGGGGGCTCCTCGGAGGGAGGAGAAGAGGAGGGCGCGGGGTCTGGGCACTGAGAGGCTGCCGCGAGCAGAGAGGCGGCCGGGAGCGGGACCATGTCGGTGCAGAGCCCGCCGGCTGCCGCCGAACTGCCCCCCGGCCCCGGCGAGGGGCATCCGCCGGGCGCGGAGCTGAGCCAGGGCAGCGCCGCGGCCCCGTCAGCCGAGGAGGGCGGCGAGGAGGAGGAAGAAGAGGAAGAAGGGGAGAAGGAAAAAGAAAAGGAAAAGGAGAGAGAGAAATTGCCGCCCATCCCGTCGGCGTCCACGGCAGCTGCCGGGGTAGGTCCCGTCAGTGCCCGGGCAGCCGCCCGCGGGCCCGCCTGTGCCACTCCATGTTCGTTTGCCGTGTTTGCCGCTTTATTTGGGAGGGGAGAGGGAAGGGGGGAAGCATCATCCTCATTTTCTTTCATGTTCCTTTCCGCTGAGAGGCTTTCATTCAAGTTTCTTAAAAATAACAAGTGCATCTGTAAGCAATGACATAATGAAGCTATAAATTCTCCATCCATTTATAGTTAACATTTTACAACGGTCTGCTCTGTCGGGTTAGTCATGACTGAGGGTTTGCAGCATCGTGAATGTTCATTAAGGGTTCTCGGGGGTGGAGGTTTTCAGCTCTAATGCACTTAATGGCAAGAGAGGTAGCTGGGAAATACTTCTGTATTTTTAGCTTTTTTTAAAAAAATCTTTTCCGGTTTTTACTTTGTGTTGAAGCAAAGATGACAGAACATTTTGATGAAATGATGAATGAGTTAATGCAGGGAAAAAATGGGGAAAGGGTATTTGCCAGAATAACTTCATTTCAGAAACCTTTTTTCAGGTTTTTAATTATACCAGAGTTGTGCTTTTCTTTCTGCTGACCATACAATATTACAAAACACAAAATTTTCCTGGCATGAGTTGGATATCATACATAGCTTAACATTAGAACTTGTGGTAAGTTACTTCAGTCCAACAACAGAACAAAAATGTTACTAATCCTGTAGTAACACACTTAGGAGATTTTAGTTCAGCGGTTCTGATAAGCATCTGACTCACTAAAAAATATCATTTCAATTATCATTTATTTAAATTCGTAATTTTAATTGAAAAGATTGAGCATATAACATTTATGACTGTCAGGAAATAATTGTGGTGTTAAACTAAGTAATTGTGTGCAAACTCCTTGGAGCAATTCTGCCAATTTTGTGTTTTGCCTAAACCTTCCAATCTTCTGAAAGACTTTCAGCTTTGTAAATCTGTCAGAATGTGCAAGAATATGTTTATTCTTGTGATTCAAATACCAGTGTGGTGGGAGTAATGGACGAGTGCCCAGCAGTTATTTTTACCTTTGAATATCTCCACCTTAGACTTTAAATGGCAAATGTCAGTCCCCTAGAATAAAGATACAAGTGCTGGCCTAAAACGTGTTAGACTTAGCTCAGCTAATTAAAAATGTTTGCCCCTGCACGGCCATGTAGCATTCCAGCTGCCTTAAAGAATCTGGAATTCTTTGTAGCTGGACATCCATCGTGTACCTCTGAACTGTCGCCCACAGGCAGAAGCTGTCTAAATGGAGCTGCTACAGAGGAGCTCAGACCTGGCTGGGTGTGGTTGTTTGTCAACTGCAGGGCAGGGTTTGAATTTACCAAGAGCCTTATATGGGGTTCAGTAGCGTGTTACACGGAGAGAGAGAGTTTTGTGGACATATGTCACAGACATTTCCAAAGGGATGATAGTCTGGGTGTCAGCATTCAGATTCTGGAAGGAAACTTGGGGAAAGCTAAATAATTTGCTCCCTAATAAATAGGAACAAATAGAGACTTCTGTAAAGGAAAACCAGTCCAAAGTTACACCTTTCAAGCTACAGATGGAAGGGAAAATCCTGCTTCTCGTTCAGGCTGTTGCAATTTCAGTTGCCTTTTGGTGATCTGAGTGTACTCTGTCTGTTCTTGGACAGGGAAGAAAATACTTTCATCCTCACTAGTCTTTGCTTGCCAGGTACATAAGAGTAAGCAATGTTAGGGCTAACACAGGATTTTCAAGAAACTCTTCTAGATAGTCTTTTGTATCTTCCGACAAAGCAGTCTGTATGTGCTCTTTGCAAACATTTTGACTTGCTTTCACCATTTCATCTAACTTCAGTAATGAAAAATACAGTTTCATAAATGCTAGTAGCTTTCCAGTCTTATGGAGGGCTTAATGTTTTGGAAAACTTCCACTAAGAAGCCAGCAGAGTTGTGGGTTATTAATATGCTCTTAAAACAGGACTAAAGATTACTTTGGTCCACTTACTCCCTTTAAGCATATTCATTCCTTATGGTGGGTGGGAGGGGGACTGTAGATGTTCAGTTTTCTGATGGCAGTGAGTTTGTAAAATTTTAGGCTCTAAAAGCTCAGTGACCTCCTACAAAATACATGGTACTGTGCACTTGCCCTAGATTACTCCCTCAGCAGTTGTCAGCGTCTCTCATTAATGAGCATGAAGTTTCCCAGTATTCCTCCAGGGCCTTCCAATAAAGCTTTTGTCCATATGTTTGTCTAATATTGTTGAAATGGGATGATGGAGTTAAAGAGGAGATGCAATTTTTGTTCTTTATGATCACTGCTGAGGGAGGTGGCATTAAGAAGGAATTTTTTTTTTAAATGTTCACCCATAGTATTTCAGTGGCATGGCTGGAGTAAAACCTAGAAAGCTAAGTCTGTCAAAAAGGCTGGCACAGTAATTTACTTAATAAAAACTCCTTTTCTCAATTTTCTCTGCTATCTATTCCCTAATAATCATAATTAGACTAGTCTGTGCTTCAGAGCTTTTCTGCCTAGAGCACACATTTTATGACAGAGCAGATTAGCCTCACACTTGGGTTTCTTTAAAAGTCCTTTTTCAGTCACTAATGTTTGTCCAGGGTCTGTTCTTCTCCAGTCATGTGCCAGGTGATTTTTAAGAATCATCTTAATGATATTTCAAAGGTTATAGACTAAAAGGAAATGTTAATCTGAAAATTACACTGGTAATTACGTTTTATTTTGGAATGTTTGTTGCATATAGGGAATGTGGAACTAGAAATTGGCATTTGATATTTTTAAAGCCAGAAGTCCTGCTGATTGTTCAAATTTATAATTTAATGAGTTATAAGCCACAGAAAAATAGCTGTATGTGCCACAGTTATTTAAAATTCCTGGCAGTGTACCAGCTTGTGTACACTGCGGTGTGGTAGGTTTATGGGTTGTGTTATTACTCTTCTGGTGGTATTTCAGGATGTTGTGGTGGAAGTGAAGTGCTTTCCTTAGAACTTTGGCTGCATATCTTTGTCCCTTAAGGGGAAAGGGAAATGTACTGGTTCAAAAATTTTGATAGGATATTGCTTTAATTATTCTAGAATGTGCATTCTCATTTGCCGAATTAAAGCTTTGATTTGTGCAGAAGCATCTTTCTAACTGAGAGCACAGATGCCAGATACCAAGAAAGTGAGTGTTTAGGCTACTGTGAGGTTGCAAATCGTGATGTGCAGGAAGAGTGTGTATATTTTTTTGAGTTGATCTACCTTTTCCTGATATCGGTTGGTGACTTGGAGCTGAGATGAAAATTAAAATAACCATCATGAGACTTCTGTCATCTTGAGCAAGCCTCTGAACCCCACCTATGCTTTGCAAATTCTGTAGTAAATAACTATATCTAATAGCACCGGGTGCTGATTAGCCAAACAGACTAATTGGCACAATCCTTTGAAAGTCTGATGTGTGATTTCACTTCTGTTTGCTGTTAAACACATTAGGGCTCAACTCTTCCTAGCAGAGACTTGTGCAAGCTCCTTGGTGACAGCATGTACAGGTGCTTAAGCAGGGTGTCTTTCAGCACTTTGTGAACAAATGTCTATTGGTCAGCCTTTTTTCAGTGGCAGGAGATGCTGACCATTTTGAATCACTAGTGAGTTTTGCCCAGTAGTCTTAAATTTAGTATTATTTGCTTAGTAGTATTTAATTATTATTAAAATTTAAGCAGTATTTACATTTTTTAAGAGGTTAGAATTTTTGGCCCCACATTTCAAGTCTTGGGAAATTTGTCTAAACTACTTCAATATATTAGGACTATTTGGAAAAAGGAATATGTGACACTTTCATGTGTTCAAACTGAGCTGGATGTAGTGAGGAAGATAAAAGTAGATAGATATTAGGATACAGAATGTTAGAATATCATTGACAGCATTCTAACTGTGTTGGGTTTTCCTCACAGTAATCCAAGGATATCTTCATATCCTGCAAATTAATACTTGAGTTTTTTAATGCAATGGAATTTTATGTTACCTCTCCTGAATCAATTTGAAACAAACTTGCAGGATCATTATTTATGTCTTATTTAGTTATTACCGGTCTGATTTCAAGATAAAAGTTATTTAAGAATTCTGTGTAATACCTCACTGGTAAGATTACTCTAGCAGTGATGTGTTCGCCCTTTAGAGCATACTGTCATCTTAATTACAGGGGTTGGACGAAGGAGCCAAAAATCAGTTTTCCACTTTCAGCAATTTCATCACAACTATCAACCAAAAGAAGGAAGGCATTGGAAACAGAAATTCACCTACACGACTTGTTTTACCCAACATCAAAAACGGTAAGAAAAACAAAGACCTGCGTTACTTAGTTCCCAAGTTTAGAAGGTGCTCAAATTTCTGCCAGTATTTGTATTGTGGTTGGGCCAGAAAATCAAGAAATCTAGATTTCATTAAATTACACTGTGTTGTACGTTGTACAGGCAGTGATATGTATGATAGCCCATAGCCATCAGTAGAGGTTGTGTCACAGAGAAAAGTTGGATAAGAAAAAAACAAATAGACCTGGAGGATGAAATAACCATTTGAAGTTTTAGAGAAAGGTACTGATTCGGTTGTCTATCTGCAGATACTCTGTCTAGCTGCCATCAGGCAGTGTCTCCAGAAATTGTCAGAACTTTGAAGAAAATTTTTTATTGCCATCTGAATGCTGTCGGGAATGAGGCAAGCATAAGGCTTTTCAGGGAGACAGTTGCTGTTTTTCAGTGAAGATGAAGGCCAGTGATGGCACAAAATAAAATGCACAGGCAACAACTGGTAAGTTCTGAAGAGCATTATAGGTGAGAAGGAGGGTTGTTGTGCTATGATGATGTAACAATACTTGATGAAGAGCTAGAAAGTGGAGCTCTGTATTCAATATGGCAGGCTAGAATCATGAAGCCTTCCAGGTCTAACCACACCATCATCTTATGATGACCTGGAATTTTTAGTAGGTTTTTGGGCTAGGATATGGAATTTCAGTAATTTGGAACTTTTCATAAAAGGCTGTACAAACATTTGTCAGGTTTGTGTTGATCTTGTCTCTGAGCAAGTTCCCTTTAGGCTTATTGTGCTGTGGTTCACTAAGTCTTTATGAGCACAATTTGAGGCAAGAAAGAGACTGCACTGAGAGATCTCGGTATTGTCAGCTTGAAACAAAACTATTGACAAGTATTGTCAAAGTTGTGCAGAAAAAGGTGGCTTATAACTTGCAGCACTAGATTCTTATTAAAATAATCTTTTATTAGTGCTAGCTATACTGCAAAACTAAAAGTCAGTGCAAGATTTCTTTTTTTTTAGCAGTTTTTGTTATGGAGTAAAGAGGTGCTTTCTACTTCCAAAACAAGGGCAATCATTGAAACAAAAAAGGTTTGAATGATACCTCCGACAGGATTTGTGCTTAGTTCAAATCACTGTGTACTACACAAAGGAAACCACAGGGGCTGGAGATGGCCGGTAAAGAATTCTCCCGCTGCTGCATAACGTACCAGAAATCTGCTTCTCCCCTGACCCCCCTCCTTTTTTTTTGGTATCTGGCAAGAATGATAAACTTTAAACACCACTCTGCTGACGTGCCCTGAGTTTTGCTGTGAATAATGCTGTCCCAGTTGTGATTATTGCCTCATAAGTACTTAGTTATTAATTTTCACCACACTAATGCATGGCAATATTTATTATAGTCAAGGATATATTCTTGAAATAGACCTCAGTGTGTTAAATTGAGCAGATGCTCTGGTAGTTTCAGGATCAGAGTAACCTGCCTGTATAAAACCAGAATATTTTTAGTAACAGGCAAAGGTGAATTCAAAATATTTTGAGGTGGTATGTGTATTCTGTGGAGAAATTAACAATTGAAATAAATTTATCAGTTAAAAATGCTGCTTTTGGTAACCTGGCATTCAGGAATAATGCTTGGTTGGTGTTTTGCAGATGATCTATACACGTGCTATATCTGAACATATGTAGATATATATATGTGCGTATACTGGTAATACTTCAGGTTCAAGTTCAAAGAACATTAATTTCATTGAAAACAAAGGTGTGGAAAAGCTAATGCTGGTAAAAACAGCATGAAAAATAGGGGGACTACATGGTGTCTACTTTGTGTGCTATATAGCTGCCACATGTAATGAGTCTTCTAATGTAACAATGATCTGGTATGAAATGTATGTATTAAATAGATTGGTCTAGTTATTTTCTAATGTTACAAATACAAGTTTCTTTGCCTTATCTTCCTTGAAAATTTTCATCTGCCAGCAGCTGTTGGTCACCATGAAAATAGGCGCTGTATTCATTTACCCTGACCGTCCCTGGACTATTCAATTCTGCTTTGTATCAACAAGATTTTCTTCACCAAAGTTTTTGATCATTTCTTAAGCAGTCATGAATTGCTGAATTTCTTTACTTGATGTAACTGGGCAAGAGGCCAGAAACTATTGGTTTTTATTGTCCTTTAATATTGTGTTATTGCTGTTTATCAACTCAATACATAAATTTTCCCATTTCTACTCAGTGAAACTCAAGTGATGGATTTTAGTATTCTTTACTGGCAGAAGAGCAAATAAATCTATGTACTAATAAACTTGAATGATGACAAAGCATACTGAAGTTGACCATATGTGTTAAAGATATTATTAAAACCAATTTTAGTATATCTAAATCAAACTGCCTGTATTTCAAAGAAAATTGCATTGCTGACAGGGTGCAAGTTACCAGCGTAGCACCTGCAGCCTCAATTTACTGAAGTGAGAAGCAGCATCTGCCAGCAGATGTCTCTTCTACAGAAGTAGAAAGAATATTTTCCTCATTTCAGTGTATTCAGTTGGTTATAACTCAATGTTTAATCCATTTAAAATTGAGATGACAGAATGAGAGTTAAATCAAAAAGCTTGTTACTCTCAGAGTATAAAAATATAAAAATATATAAAGTATAAAAATACAAAAAAGTATAAAGTATAAAAATAAGACAAATTCTTAGATTCTTTAAAATCAGTCCATCCTGCTTTTAGAGAATGATGTGCATTAAGAGAACATTTGCTTGGATGGATTGTTTGGCACTTTGGTTCAAATTAATTTATTATCTGTGTGCCAGCTTTGTTTTTTTTCAGTTACTACTCTTCCCTTAAAATAGTTTAAATTCCAGCTGTGAGAATGGCAAGGTTCCATATCTGTAATCGATGCCATTCTCAGAGGATTGAGGGCTGGTCTGATCTGTTATCTCATGAATGGTGGCTGAGTTAAGTCACAGGGACAGTGTCTCTGTCATGAACATGAGTGAAAAGAATCTGCTTTTGGATTCGTGGGATTTTTTTAGCATCTGTTTGCCTGCTGTGATAAATGGAGTAGGCAGTGGAGTAGTGATACTACTTTGATGTTTAGTTAATTTATAAACAAATCTTTGAAAAGGCTTAGAGGGGTCTTAGACAATTCATAGAGAACTTTCATTAAATATGTTTGAATTTTGAGGACACTTTTATATAGTGTCTTTTATCCCAAACATATGTTACAATTCATATAAATGCTTTTAAAGATGAGCAGTATAAATCAGACTACAAGAGCGCTTTGAGGATATTTACGGAGACGCTGTCGGTAAAATGCATGTTGGAAATGCAGGGGAAATTTTTTTTCATGTTTTGGGTGGGTTTACCTTGGCTGACTGCCAGACACCCACCAAGCTGCTCTGTGGCTTCCCCTCTTCAACAGGACATGGGGAGAAAATGAGATGAAAAAGCTCGTGGGTTGAGATAAAGACTGGGAGTCCGCTTTCCAATTATTGCCATAGGCAGAACTTGAGGATATTAATTTATGGCCAGTTAAACAAAACAAAACTCAAAACACTTTCCCCTTCCCTGCTTACCACACTTTCCCTTGTTCCCAGTCTCAACTTCTCGCCAATTCTGCCAGCAGCCTGATCAGGCATGGGCTCTTGACTGGCTGCAGGGGAATCTTTGCTCCAGACCCTGGAGCACCTCCTCCTTCTCCTTTTCCACTCACATGGGTGTGTGTAGGGTAGTTTCTTTCTTTTTTTTTTCCTTTTTTTTTTTTTTTAATCCCTCCTCTCTCTCAGCTGCTGTGCAGTTTTTTTTACCCTTTCCTAAATATATCGTCACAGGGGGGTGCTACCAGTGTCACTGCTGGGCTCAGCTTTGGCCCATGGTTGGGTGTGTTTTGGAGCTGTGTTGGATGCAGAGGCAGCCCCATCTCTCCTCTCACAGTAGCTGCGCTGTTGCCAAGTCTTGCCACTCTAATCGGATCAGTCTCAGATCAAATAGAAAGTAAGGAATAGAATAGAGACTTTGGCAAAGCACTGCCAGTTGTACTAGAATAGGCAGCCAAATTTATTGAGAAGTGTTCAAAGATTCTGTTTCACCACGATTCTCTGTAAGACAAAAAAAATTTGCCTTTCCCATTTAGTTTTTTGGAGAGATTCTTTAAAGAAGCTGTCGATGATCCACAGTCAGCTCTAGTTAAAATTGTATCTCACAGTGTAGAAAAACAGACTGAAGTCTTGTCCTTGTATGACAGTTGCACTTTGGTGTGGTTGTGCGTGAGATTTTCCTTAGCTGTAAGGAGCACCAGTGTTGCAGTTTGTATATAAAATATTTACAATCTATATTGTAAATACAATAATGGGTAACACTGCTATTTTTATCAGTTAGCCAAATTTTCCATCATGTCTGCATGTGCACATGGTAAGAGAAGAATACTTTTTTAAAGAATTAGAATCAAACAGTGTGAGTTTTCTTTTTTCCCTAGTACCTATATATTTGTATTAGATGCATTGTATTTATTCTTCTTTGCCTTTCTTTTAAGGGAGAGACCTGCCACCTCTTTGCCTCGATGTAAGGCAAAAGCAGCGCATGTCTATAGACACATTACCCCAAGAACTGAAAGCACCATTTCCTCCTGAACCTTCCCTTCCAATTCGAACCAAAACTGTGAAAGACTTTCAGTAAGTTATACTGGTGTTCATAGAGGTGTATTTTCTTCTTTCTTTGGAATTCTTTTCATTTTGACCTAATTCATGCATTTGATTTTGTTAATGTTTCAGTAAGACTGACAAGGAGTTATTTTGGCTATGATGGTGGGATTGATAACGCTGTTACTGTGAAAACTATCAAAATATTTTTTCTAGCTTGAAATGTTGTTCCACACAGAAAATGGCAAAACATATACTTCAGAATTAGAATTAGAAATGCAGTGATTGTTTAGTTTTGGAAAAAAAAAATGTATGGCTTATTGTAGGCTAGCAAATCCCTTGCAGTCTTAGGTGTTTTGGTTATACTGGGAATTATTTCTCTCTTCCACATTTGAAATTTTTTGCTTCCAGTGAGGAAAAGGAATGCTTTTTGATTATTCAGTGTATATTTGGTGGGAAAGGAAAGAGGTATAAAGGAAAATTTGCAAAGAGGTAATCCTTTGCTCATACTCAGGTCTGATCTGAAGAGCTGAATTTTTTTTCCATATTCAGATTTTTGTATCTATTGACCATTGCCTCTGGACAACCTGTGGCAGTGTTTCACCACTCTCATTGTGAAAAACTGCTTCCTTATATCTAATTTAAATCAACCCCCCAGCAGGTTAAAGCCATTAGCCCTTGTCCTGCTCCTTTGAATCCCCAGCTGTGAGCCCCTACCACCTCTCCATTTCCCCTCTCCCACGATTGCCAACCTCCAGGCAGGGCTAGGTGCTTCTCAGTTGGATCTGGCAGCTGCTCCCTGTGCTGAGCTGGGTTTGGGTTTCCCCATGCTGGGGATCTCTTTCACAGCCTGCAGCAAAGCAAAAGGAAGCAGCTTTCAGGGGAAGGCCTTGCACAAGTCCAGGTAGATGATACCATTCTTCCATCATCCACCTTCCAAGATCCACTGTTACCCTACTGGTAGAAAGCCACCAAATTTGTCAGGCACAGTTTGCCCTTAGTGAAGCCATGCTGACTGTCACCAGTAACTACCTTGTCATGTGCCTGAGATTAAGTTCTATTTGAAAAATTTTTAAAGAAATAAAATTTGGTAGAAATTCTAGTGAATTTGAGTAGTTTAGGAGCCTTCATACTTAAAATTACTCTGAGAAACTTTATCATGTCAGTGTAGCTGCAGCTTAATTCTGTTCTGTTCTGCTAATTATTTGTCCTAACATACTGAACTGTGACACTGTGAATTAGCATTTTGAATAGAAGACATTGCTCAGGTGTATCAAACACAAACTATGCTTTTGTTCTCTTACAATACCATGATCTTTAAATGACAAGGAAGATGTTAGAAAGCTACGGATATTATACTTGTCTGTCTTCTAAGTGTGCTTAGTGAGAAAAGCTGAAAGTTACAGTGCATTTTAAAGTCTAAGTGGCTGGAAAGATCAAACCATTACCAGTATTTGATTACATTTTCTCTAGGGATGATGTGGAAAAGTCGAAGGCATCGGGAGATTGGAAAGCTGTACATAATTTTTATTCTACAACTTTTGATTCTTTCTTGGAGATAAATGCTGCATTTAAGGTAGAAAATAATTCCTAATGCTTTTTAGTAATTACAGTGCTTTTTATCTTCAAAATGTTTACAAAAGTATCAGTTAAAGACTTGCAGACAGGTATTCAAGACCACTAAGACCATTTTTTCATGGCCTCACCTGCCTTTTGTAGACAATCTGTTATTGCATTGATTTATTGATTCCAGTTTAAGCAATTGTATTTTGAGTTTGTGACGCTTTAAAATTGCAGTATGTAGGTTTTTTTGTGACACTGTGACTGTGTAGGTACTTTCTACACAAATTACAGTTTTAAAACCTCCAAGCTAATGCGGGGGCCCAGGGAAATCTGGAAACAGAAATTCCCTATCCCTAAAAAAAGGTGTGATATGGGCTCTATTATAGCTGTTCATGTGTTACGATGGCATACTTGGTTTTCCTAGGGAATAGTTATATTTATGTTTCTGAGTTCATGCTAAATTATTATTTCCTGCCTATTACAGAGCAAAATGTGCTTATGATATTTGATATGGATGGTAGGGCCTAACCCATGACTTTTGGTTATTTAACAAATATTGAATGCTTAAAATTTTGTTGCCTTTGTCTGATAATGGATCAACAACAAATGTGAAAGATGAAAATTCAATGTAATTCATTATTTGAAACCCTCTTATATTTTAAAAATAGAATGACTATATAAGTATGTGTAGGATTACTATTGTTTTGCTCCATCTTTAACATACTAATTAAAGAAACTTACATTCTTATGTTTTGATAATGAAAATACTTATATCTGAATGTGTTTTCCTAAGCTTGCTGTTAAACTTACATTTTCAAAGACAGCTATAAAATATTCAAAATGCTTCATTATTATCTAACTTACAGAAAGATACCAATTCTCCATTTAATACCATTGAGGACTCCGGAATCGATGCAAAATTTGTGAATGTTGTGTATGATGCCTTATTAAATACTGTAAGTAGAAGAAAAGAATTCATGTTTTATACCATTTATATCAAAAGTTTTTCCCAGATAGGCACGGTTTCTGAAGAATCTCTCAAAACATACTTTAAATGATCCCATGAGAATTACCACAGAATCATGACAGCTGCTCTAGTAAAAGAGGAGGAAATGTTTCTTACTAGTAAAGCATAGTTTATATTGTGGTAGTTCTTAAAGACCACATATCTTAAAGATATGACATGGCTGTGATGGGACACTGCATGGGGGGAAATAAAGAAAATGTGAGGATGGGGATAGTAAAAAAGTAGGCCCTGTGCCTAATATACAAAGGACAGGAGTAATTTAGAAATTATACTTTAGAGTTTTTAAGTTGGTTTAAGTGTTGAAAGGCACCATTGGCACAACCCCAGACTCAGCTAGTATATCTGTGAGGAAGATATTTAGGAGCTCAGCATCATAACACGAAAGATCTCTTAGCTGTCTTGAAATGCAAGTAAAGAAAACTTGCTTGTTTGTACAAAATCTGGTATTGAATATGTATAATTACTTCAGATATGATTTTTCCTCTCCTTTTTTGATAGCCTCAAGATGTTCAGAAGTCAGTCCTAAAAGGAATAATTAATGGTCTACTACAAGAATGGACAGGGTAATTATAATAAATGTTTGCATCAGTGCTGTGCCAGCACTTAAATCTGCTATATGTTTTGTCTTTGTTGTTTCAGACAAAGAAAGAAAATGTTGTGATACAACTTATTTGATACATAAGAACTTAATCCCTTTTGGCAAACCTGCTGAAATACATCTTGAACTCTGTAAGCTGACATTTAACCTCTGAGAGGCAGATCCATACCCAGCCATACATTCCTTCTCCAAATCTCAGCCGCTTGTTGCAAGGGCATTTCTTTGGACATCTAAATTGCAAGATGAATTAAGGAATTTAACTAGGGTAAAACTTAACACTCATTATCTACCCCCCACAGCAAGTAGGACAAATCCCTATCGACAGTTTGCTCCACAATAGTGTTCATGTGTGGCAGCACCATAGAAAGAACAGTGCAGGATGCAGAAGGGGATAGCCCAAAAGCAGGAGGTTTTCTTGGAGGTGACGTCTTAGCATGAAGAAATAGAAGTGAGAATGCATAATGTAATTCATAAAAAGGTATAGCAAGAGACAGTGGCTTGTTGTGACTCACATGTGACCCAGGTCTTGGCTACCCTTGTCTCCAACTTATGCTGCTTTTTGTGCTGTTGCTGCCTGTACTTGTGGTTATGTAAAAACCTTGATAAACACAAAGAAGTGCAGAGGCTGCAGTGGTAGAAGTGTATGGAGAATTCTTGCAGGATATACCAAAGAAGGGCAAATAAACAACTCTGTGGTGTCACTCGAGATAGAAAATTATGTGGAATTCCCTCTGTGGAACATCTCTGACTCTTCAATTCTGACTTTTTTTTGGCCTTCTCTCGTGTTTTTAAACATGATAAATAGCCTGCTGCCTTTAGACAATTGTCAGAATCTTAAATGGCCTTTTCAGTTTTTGAGAGCAGTGAAGATTCTTAAATATGGTATTCTGTATATATTGGCAAAGAAAAATAAAGTCATCCATGATTTCATGACTCCTAATGTCTGTAAATTATGGATAGATATGGTTCTATTTATTATTTCATTTGTTCATAGGCCACGAACAAAAGATGATCTTAGAGCATATTGTATACTTCTACAGGTAAGAAAAATACTGTATTTTTATGTAAGTACCTGTGTGCTTAACGTATAATCTATAAACCAGTATACTGTGCAAACAAGTTTTTATAGCTGAGATACTTCACATCCAATTTACTGTTGTAAGAATGTATTAAAGTATGGGAAAAGTGTAATGCATGATGGGAATGGGAGCTTAAGGGAAGACAGTTGATGGGGAAAGGTTGCATAGATTAAAACTATGAACTAATAGGCAAGTAATTGTTTGCTCTTATTTTCTGGGTTGAAAAAATAAATATTTTACCTACTTATTTGTTTTTATGTCATCCTCATTCCCAGATTTGCTTTATTAGGATGCTGTAACTCTGAAAGTTTTAGTATATGCGCTTTCGGATATTGCTGTAACTTTCTCCAGTGTTGCATTTTATCCAATCTACCTGGCTGACTTTCTCCATTGTATCTGACTACATTGTCTGATTTCTGCCTGTGGTCACCTTTTACCTTTACTGCTATAGATGGCTTGCATTTGTAGCAGATTTCCCCTTCACATTTTGCCAGTGTAGATAACTAACACCTCTGCACACAAGAAGTGGTTTCTGCTGTTATTTGAGAATATCAAATGGCAATTTAGTTTATCAAGACAATAGTTTTCTTCTCTGGGGTGGTATACTAGCTGTGAATTAAAAAGAGTATCTTCTGCTGAAACGTGGGAATGTGTGAACACATGGAATAGAGGGAAAATTAGTTTGGATTTATGTGGGATAGAGAGGAGCTATAAGAATTCGTATTACTGATATGAAAAGGACATCACTCAGAGGAGTGTAGTTTTTGTTACAATGTAAAAATTAATCTAGAATATTGAGTACTGCCTTTGGGCTAACTGTGGGCTTTCTTTTGGAGGAAAAAAAAAATCATACTTTTACCGTATAGCAGTTGGGTATTTTTTATTTGGCTAGAAGTTGTGAGTTGTTTTTTTCCCATAGTTTTACCACTGTCACAGCTATTTTGTGAATTACTTTCATGTGTAATTGTACTGGCAACAACAAACATAAGATCCTAATGACTTTTTTCCCTTTATGCAGTTTATTAACCTAACACTTTTTTTAATCTTTTTCAGAATCCTCAATTTAGTAACACTTCTACTTATGTCATCTATGCTCACTTGCTAAGACAGATAGCAGCCTTAACAGAAGCTGACCATCATTTCCTAGTGCACTGGTCTAAAAAGTAAAAAAAAAAAAAAAAAAAAAAAACCCACATGACAAATTCCATTTCTAGGATTACGATTGTTACTGTATTTCCATTGATGTTGACTGTTTTATAAATTATATGAAAGTTGATTTAATTGACTAAAGAGATTGTTTATGTTGCTTTCAAATACATATGGACATAGTCCACTAAGTGATACTGATTTATAGATGCAAAATGTATATAATGTATAAAAATTATTATATTAATAAGAAGAAGCCTTAATCACAAAATAACTTATCAGAGTTATTTTTTGATAACACGTGCAAAATAACTTGTGTGTAAATTTTTAGTTATATTTTTATGTGGTATTATTAAAACAAACATCTTTATGATCTTTTTTTAAATAAAGTTTTATCTTGCATAACTTGCAAAAGATACTGTAATATTACTACATTGTACAGAAACCACAAAGGAACTAGAGTCCTTGCTTCCTAGTGTAATAGAGGTGGTGAGAGTGTGGTTAGGGCATTAGATTTGTAATTAATTGAAATAACTCTAATAACACCTCCCAAAAAGAAATATTATGGGGATAACTGCCTGAAGACCAGCCCCTAAGATTGTCTTCCATGTACTGACTGTGCAAAAAGTTCAGTTTGAGGTAAAAAAAAGTTTGGCCATATTCACAATTTCCATATCTCCTAGGAAATCTTAATTAAGGATTTTCTTCTCTGCAAGGGTGGTAATTCAATTTCCCTCCCCTTCCCTATGTCCAGATATGCTTAAAATTGTGGTAAAATATTATTTCATTTGAACTGCAGTTGCAAATAAGGTGTCCACTTTTGGTTAAGGATGCAATAGACATATGTTTTTAGTCTTAAAGCATTTATTAGAAATGGAAGCCATTAAAATAGGAATGCTCCTGTTTAGCATAGGCTATTTTAACCTGCCTACACATATATGTGTATTGTTGTGCTATTATGGAACTGGTGCAGCACATAATTTAAAATGTGCACTTGGCACAAGCATATGAAGCATATACCACTTTTTATGTAAAAGGACCAAGTATCTCAAATCAGAATTCCTTAGTATTCAGAGTGTGGAGTGAAATAGATAAGGATTTTTTGTTTGTTTACTTAAAGTCAAGAACAGATAATGATTCTGTTGCTTTGAAATCTGTTAACAAACTCTAGTGTAGACAGTAATCACAAGCGACTAAGTGCAGCATATTTGTTTTAGGATTTCACAGAAGAGGTTCAAGCAGGTGGTGGATAGGTTACTGCAATTTATTTCTTTACGGCTGTTTCCTGCAAAACCTGAAGAGTTTCCACCTATGGTGAAATGTACCTGGTGGATTCCATCAGCAACAAAAGTCCTGGCTTTATTTAGTAGGTATTTTGCGTGAATTCTGTATGCATCTGTATGTTTATATATATATATATTTGTGTGTGTATATAAGGTTTGTTTTATACAGACACACAAACACATTGGGAGAGGATAGTTTTTACTGCTCCTCTTCTGGAGGAGACTAACAATGATTGTGGCATAGTACAAACTACAATAAAAGGCTAAAGAGTAGTAAGCAACAGTCTTCTGTTGTGAATCTTCCTACTCTCTTTCCAGTAGAGGCTAATTGCTGTGCACAGTTTTCCTGTGACAACTGAAGATCTGTGGATACTGAAAAGCTAGAAGCACAGAAACTCTCCAGCTTTCTGAGTATTTTGTGAAAGTTCTGCTTTCTCACGCAGGCTAGCTGAAAACAGTTTGGGTTTTTGTAAACCAAGACTTTATCTAACACTTGCAAGCTTGTTATGCAGTATTGTTATGGTACATTGGAGAAAATATTTTGAAATGGGTGTTGTGGAGTCTCAACCAATCATTCTGGGAGGTGGTTGATCAAGGGACCGATAACCTTATGCTATTCTAGTGCACTAAGATACATAAATGAGTCTGTAAGTTCGTAAAGGGTTCTCTTCTTGTGGACCTAACTCTGTGTCGTTGTTCTCGCCGTCCCTGGTACAGCAGCGACATCGAGCATTCAGACAAATCTACACAAGTGACCAATGGTTAAGGCTTCCCTTAGATTTATAAAAGAAACCCTTAAATGTGTAGCTGCCAGAATTTCCTCTGTAACTCACCTACCCCCACGGAACTCTTTAGCATCTAAAGAAAGTTAGGCAATGCATGTGCCTCTCATATCCAAAACTACAGCTTAAAAAAAGTAAATCCCTGCTTGGTTCAGCATAGAGCACAGCAAATTTGACTACTGCAATTGTAAACCTTCTCAACTGCTGCCAAATGGTGATTAGAGCACTTTCTTTCTCCTTTTTAGGAGAAGACAAAACCAGAAATGAAAATTAAAATTGGAATTAAAATTTTTTCACTGTCAACTTAAGACTTTTACTCAAAAGTATTCTGCACAATCCTGCAGAGTTAGGTGCACAAGCTAAATTATCTAAAACAAGATATGTGTTTTATAATCATCTATGAAAGAGTTACTAGCTCCTTAATTCTGGAAAAAGAGTTATTTAGTAGATGAAAAGACACTACTTTGTGTCTGACAGACCAAAATTAAAGTATGCTGAAGTGTTAATAGAGAACTTACTGGCTATTTGACATTGTGAATGTCATTGTATAATGAGATAGCTTAAATGTGAATTGGCTTTCTTCCTTTGGTCAAATACTTAATTTTTGTGCAGGTTTAGATGGTATACTGGAAAAAATGTAGATTTTCTAGCCATAGCTGCTTGAAATATGGATTTCTTAAACACTTTCATTTATCAAACTGCTTTTTTCATCAATTTCAGCAGAACATAGTATCCTTTATCCATGAGACCTTAATTGAGTGTATGTCAGTTAGGAAGCTAGAATCAAACTGATGCTCCCTTATCATAAATGGGCTGAACTAGGGATTTACTGTTTTCTACAGCAATTAATGTGATGTCCTGTGGGGTTATGTTGTAGTTGTAATTCTGTAGTTAAGACTGAGCTAAGTTCTGTAGCTAGGTTATTAATTTTTCACTATTATTTTAGACTTAGCTTAAAGTTTCTGAGATCACTGGTGCTTGTGATGCCAAGAAATGAGATATGCTGAATCCAGGCATTGTTTTAAAAGACTTCTGTGTTCTTTTTAGATGCTGCAAATAGTCTGATTAGCCCTCCTATTATTTCATATACGGATTTCTATAATTCTACGCTTGATCATATTGATCTTATGGAAGAATATCATAACTGGCAATGCTATGGGAATTCTCACAGGTAAGAGGAATAACAGCATGTTTCTTGTTTGAGTAGTACTTCAAAGCACTGTGTCTGTGCTATGTATATCTATATTAAATATACTGGATAGGTAGTGTCTGTATATATGATATGCATACTGTTTATGTGTATGTAGATCCACATTAAATACTGTATTTTATTGAAAAGCATAGCTAATGCTTACTTGCTACTGCGTGGATGTGAGATTGACTGGAATAAATCTCATTCTGTCTTTTCAAACTGGAGAAAATACGTAAAATATGGATGATAATAAAGTAAGTTTATTAATTACTGGCATAGACTTCTAACTGTGTCTTATTAAAGACATACTTTAGCCTCCAATACATTCATAGGCATTTTCCTTGCCTCTAGCAGCGGTTGGGGAAAACTTGGAGACCATAATTTGCTCCACTGAATCAGGTATTTCAGGCTACGCTTCTGTCTGATACCTGATATTCTTCTTGAGAAGGAAAAAACCAACTAAACAAAACAAACCACACAAAACCCAAATGACAAAAGATAAGTATTATTAATTTCAGTTTCTAGCAGTACTTGCAAATAACAGTTTGTTCTACTGAATCAATTATCTCTATAAACAAAGTGAAAAAAAAGCAGCTATTTGCAAATTATTGTCAGTGGAGGGATTAGTTACTGAATGATAATTCACTCCTGTATTCTTAAAATGAAAATAATATGCTAGATGCTAAAAAGAAAATATTTAATCTTCTTTTCTCTTGTTAGGTTTTCTTTCTGTCAATACCCATTTATTATTTCTATAGCAGCAAAAAAAGTTATTATTCAAAGAGACTCAGAACAACAAATGATAAGTATTGCACGGGTAAGTCCCTCAATAATAAATGTTTGTGTCTCATCCCCACCACAAGTATTTGTCATACTGATATTACACGACCTGTCATTACAACTTCTAGAATTTCTGACTTCCCTGAAAAAGAACTTAAACCATTTTACTATGAATAGTCTACAAATGTCCATGCTGGGTTCTCTCAGTATTTTTTTCTTTTTGTGTACTTAGTTTCAGGATCCTTATAGATAGCAGTGTTGTAGAGAAGAAGTAATTGACTTACTTTTTTTTCTTCTTTTGAGAAACCAGCATAACATGCTAGCATGTTAAATTAACAAGATGATTAAGGAAGAAAAATTCTGTGAAAATTTTGGACTGTTTTGTATTTTATTCTTTGAAGGTGTGTTGTCATGGAAGACCAAGATTCAACTGTATACTTTCAGGTCATGAAAGAGGTACTGCTTCTGGGCAGCCTCTTCAGTTCGGAAAGAGGCATTGTCTGCCTCCCTCAGTGGTAATTTTCTACAGGTGACAGGTGATACTCTTTTCCTCAGTGCTCTGTGTGGCAGCACCCCCACCTGGGCATTCCGGTCTTGCTGGATATGCCTTGTGAATAGGTAATTAAAGCACAAGCCACTTTACAGAATCTTATAGGCATATTTTTAACAACTTGGGAAGTAACAAAAATTGTTGCACAATTGCCACCTGCTTGTTAAACCTCCCAATAAGTTAGTTGAAACATAGTGTAAATGGTATCTGCAGTAGGAAAGAAATTTCTCTCCATCTCCTAGAAGATACTGAAGCAGTTAAAATGTTAGGGAAATGTCTTTAATGCACGATACTGAGCAGTTTTTACAGTTAACAAGTGTGTCACCTTTTTTTGAAATGAAGATATTGCACGTGTAATGTTTCCTTCTCATTCAAATAGCAAAGCCTTGTGGATAAAGTCTCTCGAAGACAGAAGCCTGACATGAATATGTTATTCCTAAATGTGAAAGTGAGGAGGACACACCTTGTCAGTGATTCACTTGATGAGGTAACAAAAAAATATAATTAAACTGTGTGTTGCTGCAGAGTAGCTATTGAATTTAGATTTCAATTCAATAAGTCATATTTAAATCTTTTGCACTAAGAGATTGGGAATACCACTACATAATACTAAATAAAAAGAACTTCATTACTGTCAAAATTGCAGTGCTGCAGACAGATTGGGTTAGACATTTTGAAATTCATTTCCTATGCTCATACTGCTCCATAACTAAGCCCATAACAAATATACATGCTCTGCACATGGTCTGTATTTGTGTTAGTAATTTTTGTGTTAAAAATACAGTGCACAATTATCAGATTGTGTAGGACTTAATTCCATGAAGCAGCATGAATAGGATGTGACTAATCACTAATGAGGTTTGTTCTGTTCTAATTCTTTGAATTTTTTATTCTTTTCCTTCTCTATCCTATAAGAATAATTTTAGGCTTTCTTTTCTTGAATTCTTAACTTGATTTTAACTAATTCATCACATTCTTGAATGTAATTGTTCCTTTTTTTAGAAATGAAACAGGTGTTTCCATTAAAGTAGGCAATTGTTCAGTATCCACTGAACCTTGCTAATTAACATTATTTAATGAAATTTAGTTCCGTCTCTTTCTCAACACTGAGAACAGCCTGGTGATACTGAAGAATAAGTCCAGGTAGTGAAAACAACATCACACAAATTATGATTACTCATGTCAGAAAATACAAGTTTAAGCTTTATTTTCCTATATTAAAACCTGTCTATTTTGGCCTTTTCTCCTATGAAGAAATATGATTGGTAGTATTGCTTTCTCTCAGGCATTGTAGTTTTTTTACCACACTAAAATAACCAAGAGCAATTTCAAAAGTTTTTATAGTCAAAATGTTCTCCTATTTATTTCTGGTGCTTTCTTCTACCCATCTCAGAGATGAGTAAGAACATATTATACATTCATATTCTCAAAATTATGGGGAATGGCATGTGGAGAGGGAAGATGTATTACTTTTATTTCAAATATTAAAAAACAATTTGCAAAGAAAAATGACTTCAGATAATAGCTTGTTTCAAATAACACCAATAACTATAGTTACAAAATTTGTGTAATAGGAATTTACTTGAGCTGCTAGCAACATGGAGATTATTTTATCACATGAGTACTCTTGACTGGTTTAAACACTTGCTCTGGAGCTGGACAGTAATTAATGTTTTAAAGAAAACTTGTATGGGGACTCAGTCTGAAAGATCACTGTTAATTGTAAAAGGCTGTAATATAATTATTTGCAGGGGTTTTGTGGTGAAATGCTGTCTCTTAGGGAAAAGCAATGAAAAGAGCTTGTTACCATTGTCTGAAAAACAGTTTTAAAAAGCAGCTGATACTTGCTGGCAGGAATCTTACACAGAACCAAATGGTGTCCAAATATTGAAAGTTTATCTTACTCCCTTATTTCTAAATATTTCCAAATTGTGTCTAATTACTTTTTTAATTTGTCATTTCTTCCTGGTAGCACATCTTCTGTAAAAGGTAGAAAATTATACAGGTCTGAAATATTCCAGACAGACTCAATTCATTACATCTAATTGCTTGTTAAGTCTATTTGTACTCCACCTAACTTCTTCTCAAGCCCAGAGAGTGACACCACGTGCAAAGTAGTTGATGGTGTCAAGTAGTCATAATCGTCTTGCTTCGGCAATTCAGTCATTGTTTTGATATAGTTTTGACCTAATAGTAGAAAATTATGCAAATTAATAGTTTAGGCAAAGCAAGAGCAGTAGAATAGAGGCTGAGGTGTGTTCTCTATGGCTAGAGGTAGTGACAATATGTTAAATCTTCTTTTTCTTCTTCCCTACCTATTTCACAATAGCTAGCAAGGAAGAAGGCAGATCTGAAAAAGAAGTTAAAAGTCACATTTGTAGGAGAAGCTGGTCTTGATATGGGTGGCCTGACAAAAGAATGGTTTCTTCTTCTGATTCGACAGATTTTTCACCCAGATTATGGTGAGTCCTCATAAATACTCTTAAGTACAATGTGAAAATTTGTTCAGACTCTTGTGTAAGCACTGCTCAGCAGTAATAGAAAAGTCTTTGCATTATAAACACTGTTTTCAGTACAAATCCAAAACGTAGCCTTGTACTAGCTATCAGCTATGAAGGAAATTATCTCAGCCTAAACCAACACAATGGTTTAGCAAATATTCAAGTGGAGATAAGGCCAAATGTATTGGTTTATCATCTACCATCCTTCACTATTTCTTCACATGTTGCATTTTCTCCTTCTGCCCTCAGTTGTCTTCATATTGCTAGTTTAGGGAGTTTTCCTGGTTTTTGTAAGTAGCTGCAGTTGGATGCTGTTACTTTGGTCAGTTCTGGCAAACTGCTGACCTTGGTCTCCCATGTATCAATGGGGGTTTTTCGGTACTGATAGTTGCACTGAGAGTGCCTGCAAGTTCTGGTACTGTTTCTGTGATTAGGATAGGTAGAGGTTAGCTTTTACTTGAATCTTTGTCATCATATTGTCTGTTTGTGGTATCTGTGTGGCCAGTATTCTTAAAGGGGTCTGAGATAATCCCAGGAAAGAAAGGTCTTTCAGTTAGGAGCAGAGACAGTATAGGCAGGTGTGAGCCTGAATGAAAAAGCCTCCTCTGCTGTTACCAGGACCTGTGAGCTTGTAATGACGTGTCATGGCCAAGGGAAAAAAAAATAAGACTTTTTGGTTAAATAGGAGATTGTAAGACATGAATGAGCAGTCATAAACAAGCAGTTCCATCCACTTGTGTTATAGTGATGTAGATGGATCTGGGTGAGTTTTATTCACCACTCTAATGAGCTTTCCTCGGGGCGTGGATACATTACTGATGACTTAGTGGGTTGAAGTGTTACCAGGATGGCTTTTAAATTGGTTTCCAGCGACTTGAGCATAACACCTGAAAATCATTGGTAAATGCAAGAGCTTGCCTGTCTTTGCCTGGAAGTGTTCATGTCCCTTAAAATCATGGTCCTTTGTTGTTTATAGGACTACTTCTAAAGCTACAGAATTTTAAGTCATAAATATGTCATCATATCTGCTGAGATTGTTATTT
Organism: Aphelocoma coerulescens; assembly: GCF_041296385.1. NCBI lineage: Eukaryota > Metazoa > Chordata > Aves > Passeriformes > Corvidae > Aphelocoma > Aphelocoma coerulescens. The sequence goes on from NC_091020.1 coordinate 20,346,558, forward strand.
GCCTGTACCCTTTTTGTAGTAAAAAGGGGTCTGTGTCAAGACATGACATTGGTGATAGCAACCTTAATAGGAAACAATTTATCCTGCAGAAAGCGTTCTGTAAGTTTGACAGTTCTGTTAGTAAAAATACTGTCAGCAGAGCTTGGTAACTGATGAGTTTGGAAACATTCAGAGTAATATATTTTTTCACTATCTCTGGCAGGCATCCTTACTTTAAAGTGTAAATTCTTTCATTGTTACGACTATCAGCCAAGTGTGGGAGGAGTTCAGAAATATTCTTGTCCCTTGGAAAGGGACTGTATCCTCTGCTGTCTTTAATGTTGAAGATGCAAATAACATGTCAGAAGCTTGGAAGGGAAAATGTCACTGTTACTACCCTTTCCAGGTTAACTGATTCTTCAGATTTAGCTGTGGAATTTAAAAATTCTTAATTAACTCCGCTGTCTGCCTGCTTGTGTGTTTTGCAATGCTTTCTTTATCTTGGTTTGGACAATTAATAAATGGGATTCAAAACCTACTTTGTTCCAGCATCCCTATAATCTTTTAGTGTGTGAACCTTGCTCTGCCTTACATGCAGCTGTTCTGTTGTTTCTGGTAATGGCAGTGTCTAAACCTTTTGTGATGTGCACCTTTTTGAGCTGGAGTTCAAAAGATAAGTTGCTCAGGAGAGTGGGGGGAAAATCATGAAGGCAATTTTTTATCTGTAATTTGTCATAAGAACTATATGTCCCTGAGACAAGTTGGATTTTCAGTCTTTGTTTTTTTATATCAAAAGGACTTTATTTTTTTCATTTAAGTATTTTCCACCAACTTTATCTTCAAACAGAGATGCAGTGAGCTATTGCTTGCAAGATGTGCTTAGAGTATTCATTGCTTTGGTTTGTACAGACCATGGCAACAACAATAATAAACTTGGCCCATTCCATCCCAACAAATTGAAACGGTCCATCACGTTTTATCCCGATTACTTCTGCATTAGAGGCACGCTTATGTGGAGTGTGTCTTGCTTCTCTGAGCAATACTTCCTAGGCATTTCAGAGCTGTTATCTGCTTTCATTATGTAGGATTTTACTTTCTGCCACTCTTTAAAACAGAATGTTCTGTATCTGATGCAAATAGCAGTCAAACTCGTCTATACTCATGATTTGAGTAGGATCTAGCTTGTCATTTAGACCCATGAGTGGCTTTTTTAGGGTACATGTGGTTTGGGGCTTTTTTAACTTTTCTGGTATAATTTTTTGATAGAAAGTATGAAACATACCCCTTTGCTGATAGTGTGTGTATAACATAAACCATTTACAGTTTTCTGTTCCAAGAAGGTAAAGCTTATGGTATTTGTATCATGGGATTCATGCCAGCATTTTTAGGGATTGTCATCTGCTACTGACCTAGGAAGAAAGGAGGAAATAAGTGGGTTTACATTGCAGTAAGTAAATTTTTGGTTAGACAGATAATGTTTATGGCAGTACAGATGCTGGAGTGCAATGAAGAAACAGATTGTATAGACAGTGGAGAATATCCACAACTGGGGGCCCTGAAGAATGTGTTGCGCCAGCACCCAGCAGGGCTGGTAGGCTTGAGCCCTCTTGCTTGCTTCAGGCTTGGCACTGTCCTTGGTGCTCCCTCCCAAGCACCTTCCTGCAGACTCCTGCCGTGGTGGGAGCAGGGTCCTGGGAATGAGCACGGAGATGTGGGCACTCCGAGGAGCACTTCTAAGGGTGCATGGGTAAGAAAGGGGAGGCTTTGTGTGACTTCTTACAAAGCTCAGGCTTTTTAAGGGCCACGTTGCCGTTGTGCAGGCATGTTCACCTACCACAAGGACTCGCACTGCCATTGGTTCAGCAGCTTTAAATGTGATAACTACTCGGAATTCCGCCTGGTTGGAGCCGTATCCTTTTCTGTCCGCTAGAATGTTCCGAACGACAGCCATTCGATGAGCTGGTGTGGGGAGGAAATAAGGCACTGGCTAGAGCTCCTTCAAAGGTTGTATATGCACCTGTTTTCCGTTTAAAATGTATTTTTTTCAATATTGTTCAAGCAAGTGAACTAAAAATAGGAAGAAAATGGTGGTGTGTGGGTATGTGGTACATTTCACAGTCAGAAAATGCTAAATCAATGTTAAACATGCAACTTCTTTGTGTATAAGTTGTAATTTTTTATGTACTTAAGCCTCTTGAGTTTCTTTCAGTAGATGTTAATATGCCTGTGTGCAACAGTACTTAATTTAAGTCCCCATTGAGCAGTATGTGGCTTTTGCCTATTTTATTACAAAATGGAAGCCACATGCTATTTTGAGCACAAGTTTATTTTCTAGGTTTTCTATTGCGCTTGTATATGAAAACCTGAGACAAATGATTTGTGGTAGTATATGCTTATAGCTCCACTGAGATGAGGTAATAGTGTCCATTTACTGATTGCAGTTGGATCAGATGATGGTTGTAGGTCTCTTCTAACAGAACTATTCTATTCTTGTGGGAAGTTGAATTGAGATAGTTTCAAATTTGTTTCATGGGATGCACTTAAATGTGCTAATGGATGAGCTGAAGTACCAGTGCAGGTTTTTCTTAATGCTTTTAGATTTACTTAAAAGAAATACTGCTTTTTTGAGCTCTCACTAAAAAATACATGTTGATCTTTCTCTGTTTTAATAACAATACTTCGGAAAAAATTATAGTAGAAATGCTTGTATAGACTATTATGAAGAAGATTCTCAAGCATTCTGTCAATGTGCATCATTTGAACCATGTTAACCACTGCTTAACTGTAATGCAAAACTGCATTTTAAATTGTCAGTCCAGAAAAAATTAAATAATTTCCATTCCTTCTCATTGTTGAGCATGACTCTTAAAATATTTTTTCCAAATTGCAAAAATACTAACTATAATAAGGATGTGTCAGATTTGCCCTTAACATTTGACATATATAGCTTATGGGACTTGCTGTATATAACAGCATCACCTTGGATATTCGTTTCCCACCTTGCTGTTACAAGAAATTATTGAGTCCTCCCATTGTTCCCTGTGATCATAACACACTTGTAGGCATCTGTGGTGTCACATTAGATGACCTGTTTCAGATTATGCCTGTAAGTATTACATTTTTTAAGAGGAGAAATTCTTGATATAAAACCTGATTTATTTTTATTTAATGTTTGAGTTATGAACTGTTTGAAAACAGCTTTTTTTTCAGCACAGGCTGATAAAGTCTCCTTTTTTTCTGCTGAAAACAGAAAATCTCAGTGTTTTCTAGCATAGCATGCAGTTTAAATGCACGGCTTTTTCCAAGATACTTTCTGTATAAAACAATGCTTCTGGCACATGTTTGCAAAGTGCATCACTTAGTTTTGTAGATTTACTAACAAGTTATTTTTCGTATTGCAGGAATTGGCGCATGGACTAAGTGAACTTCTGTCCTATGAAGGCAATGTTGAAGAGGATTTTTACTCAACCTTTCAGGTCATTAAGTGCACCAACCATAAGTGCTTCTCAACCTCGTTCAGTGATTTTTCCCAGTGTTAAAAAGGCAGTGGAGTGGCTCATTGCTGTGTGATTGCTGATGGTTTGGAATATAACTGCACAGAGATCAGCGCTTGCTCCAGGGGCAGCGCTGCCCAGGGTCTCTGGCTCCACGATGAGACTCTGAGCTGTTGTTCCCTGGCAGCATGGGTGGATCCCAGTGCTCACGGCCAGGGTCACTTGGCCAGCTGCTGGTGCATTTCCAGCTCTTTGCTCTCCTTGACACCACCACCTTGCAATCAACGACCAGGCTTGTGAAATTCATCTGGCTGCAAGACAATCCCTTTTCTGTCTAACACAGAAGATAGTCAAAGCCTACTTGGTTCTTTTATGCATTTTGTCCAGGAAATCTCACTTCAGCAGTAGCCTGTTTGTACAGTTTTGCCTGACCTGTGTGTTGTAACTGCTAGTTCAGTTAAGGAAGTCTTCTTCAGTTACTCCTTGTTTCAGAACACACGTACGAGTTAATGAAATTTCATATTGGTGGTACTTAGCTCCTAGGTGAACTACATCAGAACAAATACCTTCTTAACTGTAATTGCTGTTCCTATACTGTTCTTTTGTATGAAAAACTCTATGGCTCCAGAGACTGCAGGTCAGTTTGACATGCCACTATGAAACAGGGTCAATATTCTTTGAATACTAATTTTCTGAGCAATGTGTTGAAAATTATAATATTTAACTTGTAAAAACCTCACAATTCTCAGAATTGCAGCATTCGCTGAAGAGAGAGAGGAAATACATGACTTAATACAAGCTTTGTTGTTTGTAAGTGTAGGAGTTTATTTTCCAGTGCTGACCTTGACTCCTCTTTTTCTGTAGGTTTTTCAGGAAGAATTTGGTGTTATAAAATCTTACAACTTAAAGCCAAATGGAGATAAAATTCCAGTCACAAATCGGAATAGGAAAGGTACTTCAGTGTATATTAACTACACATACTTTGCAGATTTAAGTTTGTCCTTTTTCTCCTTTCTATAAGCCTAGGTTTTCATTAATGAAATGTGAAAATGAAATGGCTGTAGTTCTTTCTGGTATGCCTACCAATTTAATGGTATCTAAAATTAAATGCATTCATTTTTCATAATTCAGTACAATTTTGGAAAGCAGAACAAGTGATTGATTAAAATTATTATAATGTAACAATTTTTTTTTTTTTTAGAATATGTGCAGCTCTATGTTGATTTTCTTCTCAATAAATCAATCTACAAACAATTTGCAGCTTTCTATTATGGATTTCATAGTGTCTGTGCTTCATATGCATTACTGGTAAGAGTAAAGTGAAACATAACTCTTCACTTCTATTTCAAGTATTTGACAATGACTTAACTAAATTAAAACAAATTGCGCTGGATGATTTTAAGACTTGGAAAGAGTCTTGATTGATCAACAGACTTGATTAGTCCAACATAAGTAGAAGAAATGAATCAGGTAATCAACTACTCTCTGTAGTGTTTTATTGAAAAGAGATAAAGCTCCAGAAGACAGGTTTATTACTATGTATTCACAGACACTTCGCAGGCTCTCCTGTGAATGTTTACAAGGTTTCTTTGTATTCCCTACATTTAGGAACTGCAAAAAACTGTGTCTGAGGGCTCCTGAGTGTCTCCTCTGAAAACATCTATTGCTTTTTGCAGGAAGAACACTCAGTGAAGTTGAGATTAAACATTCTTCTACTTTCAGTCCTGTTTGGCTGTTGGAATGATTTTGTAATTTACAGCATCCCTTTTGCACTGAGAAAGAAGAGGCAGTTTCAATTTGCCTGGCATTTTCTAAATTCCAGTGACACCTGGCAGCAAAGCAAGTTTTGCCCAACCACAGGGAAGGTTCTGGAAGGACAGTGAGATTCCATTGAAATGCCATGACATGCGTCCATGCAGCTTGATGAAGTGGTAGTAAATGAATAAGTAGGTTCTGCAGGTGTAAGTTTAGTGGGTATTAAACATGGTTTATTGTTACAAGGATTCACTTTGCACAGCAGTGTGTACAACTAAGAGTCAAGTCCTGTCAGCTTCTGCTGCTCAGCTACCCACACTAGGACTTGTCAATGAAGTGGAAGTTGAAATCAAAATTGACATCAAGACCCTCCCTCAGGATTCCATATGTACAAACTTCATTTTCTTCCTGACCCATTTGTAGTCTGATCAGATGACAGGCAAGTCAGTGTAATAATTGTAAGAATGATGAAGAAATGAAGAGCAAAATACGCTGAAATATTGTGTTACCCTGTAATTAAGCTTTCTACTATATACAGCAGTAAGAGATTCTTCAAAGTGCTGAGGGATTAATTTTTCTATAATCAGTGTGTATCCAAGTTAGAGACTTAAAATGAATGATACTCTGTTAATTTTTCTATAATGACAAAATAAAAATTTAATCTAGTAGCATAATTTCTCATCTTTTTAAAAAAATTAAACATTTTTTCCTTGATTTATGGCAGCTACTTCGTCCAGAGGAGGTTGAAATTCTTGTGTGTGGCAGTCCTGAACTGGATATGTCTGCTTTACAGCGAAGTACCCAGTATGAGGGCTACCAAAAAACTGATCTTACTATACGGTAGGACTGGGTTTTTATTCTAATTACTGAGTTTAAAACATCATGGAATGTTAGACTTCCAGCAGTAATCTCGTCAAGGATAATCTGAGAATGACTGAAGTTTTAGAAACCTATTTCCAAGTAACACAAGTACACTACTAAATTAACATAAGTAGGAAGAATCAGATAATGGTATGTGTTTACTGAATATCCTTAAAAGATTATGACCACATTGAAGTAGAGTAGTTTGAAAAGAAAAGCTCCAAATCCTGCATATGAAATCTCAGTATTTTTATTATCCGATCTTCTAAAAATACTTTTTTTACCCAATTCTCTTTGATACTAAGGACATTTATATTAGTGAATAGAAGGCATTTATATTTTTATAGATAAGTGGCTTGAGGCATCTTTTGGTAAGACATCATTCCAAAATTAATAAAACATTGTACTTGTCAATTTGTTGGGAATTTAACCTTGTGTATTGGGGTACTACTGATATCCTATATATTAATTAAATTATTGGTAAGTGATACTCATCATGTAGAACTTGTGGTTTTATTATCATCTTCATACTATTTTTTTACTATGTTGCATCTTTCAACATTTTCTTCTCCCTCTGCCCTGAGCATAGATACTTCTGGGATGTAGTACTTGGATTTTCTCTTGACCTTCAAAAGAAGCTGTTACATTTTGCTACAGGAAGTGATAGAGTACCTGTGGGAGGAATGGCTGATCTGAATTTCAAGATTTCAAAGAGTGAAACATCCACTAATTGGTAAGTAATGTTTTGGATTTTTAATTTTTTTTTCATTAACCTGTTTCCTAAGAGCCCTTATTGCTCTTGAATATCTTTTTAAAGAAGAGTAAACTAATGTGCTGAAACATAGATTTAGAAGAAACGTTAAGATTTTAGTTATAGGCTAGCTGTGTTGAAATTAGTTTGGATAGGATGGAATTTGGGCCCAGCTAGAGTTAAGAGAGCTGGACCTGAAATGAGTTTAAGATGTTAGTAACTGATTACCAAATAACAGATGATCTGTCATTTGTATGTTTGCTTAGCTGTGCTTAGAACGAGGAATAGAAACAGTGATAAGTTGGTGTAGGGAACAAGGACAATTACCAATTTCCTCCCTGGGTGGGAACCCCTTCAAAAGTCACACAGGAGGAAACTTAGAGGCCCCTAAAGTAATTAGGATTGTTAAAGTTCAGAGAGGCGAAAAGGTCAAAATGAGGAAGATGAGTTACTTCATCTTTTTAAGACCACTGACCCAATTCAAGACCACCGACTCAATTCAGGACACACACTAGGGAGGCTTAATGACATTTAAGCTCATTTCCATACAAAGCGGCAAATGGGAGGTGTTAATGTTATGAATATGCATTTGTATTTCGGATATTCATAATATTTGGAAATAAAAGCTCTCATGTTTGCCTGGATCGGGGTCCTGCATCTTAGGGAGCTGTCCCACGCAGTGCCTGGCGCCAAATAAACATACACTTTGGAACTCTAAACTGTTGGAGAGTTTTTGTCTGTCTCAGTTGGATATCGGTATTAGATCAATATTCATATTTTGGTAAACGAGTGCAAGGACAAAACTGCATGGACTCCTTTAGTTTGCCTTCAAGTATACCCATTTATTGATTGCATAGATTTAAAAGTTGTTTTTCCAGTGAATGTTTACATTTGAGAACAGTAATTATTTATAGGGATTATTTACATGTTTTCAATTCAAATAAATTATGTATTTAATCATTCCTAACATGGCACCTGACCTAATGAAAATATACCTTGAACTACCATGAATTTTTCTGAATTTGTTGAGTTTGATGGTATTATCACAACCTCTGCAGTTGCAGAAAATGCTTGCATTCTGTCTTGATGGTCTAAACAAGAATTTCAGCGTGTGGCTGTGAGGATGCAGCATTCCTTTAGGGCCTCTGGTGAGTGGCTGGTACAGAAGGTGCTCAGAAGATACAGGAGCAAAGCAGTCTTGCAATTTCATTGTGATTAATTTGTTCATACCAAGTTCATACGCTTCTGGTAGCATTTTATTTTGTGTTGAATTTACTTGGGATACACTTTGCCATTAGTATTTTTCTTCTTAAGACTGGAGAAAGTCAGTTTAAGCGATTTGAAAACTGCATAGAAAAACTTGCTGCTCTGACGCTCACTGTGAAGCAGTAATTTCTGGCTTTATCTAGATTTCTCAAACATTTAGAGTAATCAAAATACTTAAATGGAACTATATTTTTCAAAGTCTGAATTTTGCTGGGTTTTCTGTGAAGAGTTATCTAAATGCATAAACATAATAAATTTTGAGGGTTTTTTAAATTGAATTTATGTCATTACTGAGGTATTTCTATTCCTTTTCTCAATGAGCTAATGACTGGTTCCAGTAACATTAAAGGAACATGAAGATCAGATGAAAAATGAAGAAAGTCAAGTCAACATTGAATCACTCTTTATGTTCCTTCTGTAAATTGTTCTTTTTCTTAAAAATGAGAAAATGTGTTTTGAAATAGTGTGTATTTTAAACAGCTGTAGGTCTGTGTTTTGCAAGATAATTGTTGCTGTCAGACTGCCTGCACAGGAATGAATGTAGACACCATCATCATACTGCTCACACAATAGGATCAAAGAATTTAATAGCGATAAAAATTGTCAAATTAATAAAAGCTTCTCAACTTTCCAAATTCTGAAGCCATGACTCCAGTCCAATTAACAGATCTTTGCTGATCATTTAAAGGGCAGGGAGAGGAAAGTAGCTTGGGTTTCAAGACTTGGGGGTTCCACCCCCTTTTGAGAATGTTTGTCAGTGATCAAAGGCCAAGTTGGGGTCATTCAAAAGACTGAGGGATTAAATTAAAAGAGATCTAGAGGGCTTTTGAGTCACATAATAAAATAGGTATGTCCTGATTTAATACATTTTTCAGTGTGTTTTCCAAATGTCAGGTTGAGCTTCAGCTCGTTGTCTTTCTCCTGTCTCCGCCCCTCAAGTAATCTGCTGTAGGAGAAGTCTATATCCTTGACTTATATCCATGTGTGTCCTCCAAGTCACTTGAGAATTTAAAGGGCAAGGAGTTCCTGTAGCTTTTTATCACCTGTGGTTCATCAACTCAAGCTACTCTAGGGAGAAATAAAGTTTCCAGTGTTTCAGTCAGGCATTCCTTAGTCCTACCTGCAATACGTATATTCAGGCTCTTTCTCAGGAGAAACTTGGAACTGAAAGTGTTGATATAGCTGAGACCAGAATTTGTGAACTGTTATTTTTCCAGCATTTCATCATTTCTTCAGAGCTCCCCACTTAGGTCTGTAAAGATGTGTTCTACCAGGCTGTATTCTGTATCCTCACAGACACGTAACTGTGGTTCTTCTAGGTGTGTCTGTACCTACTGCAGGACCCAGCTTTCTTTTCCATGTTGTGGATTCTGACTATACCTAAATTTTGTGTTTAGAGAAGTCATGTAGTACTTGGAGTTTCCAAAATCTGGAAGGGAATGTTTGCAACTTGAAAAAAAATTAAGATGGGGAAGGGAGTTGCAGGCAAACAAATTCACCTTACGTACTTATGACCAGCAGTGGTGTTACCTGCATTCAACAGAACTTGAACCACCATTAGGATAAATGCTCCTTTTACAGGATTTCTGACTTAAAAAATATTTAACTGAAAATGTGTAGGCAATTGACAGTGTTCTGGTTCTATTGCTTTATTATTAAATGTGTTTTGTTGGGTATTTTTAAAATTATTTTAGGTTACCTGTGGCCCATACGTGCTTCAACCAGCTTTGTCTCCCTCCTTACAAGAACAAGAAGGAACTGAAGCAAAAGCTGATCATTGGCATTTCAAATGCAGAGGGATTTGGTCTAGAATAAGATTAAATCTCCAAGAACAGCATTTTTATGTAGCATTCACTCTCTTCTGATTGTGCCTTTAAGCTTTTCATTGTTATGTCTCTTGATACTGTGCCAGTTTTATCTCATTTAGTTAATTTTTTTTTTATTAAATATGAAGTGTATGTTTTTTCCTGAATGGCAATACATCTACTGCTTGCTTTGTCACAGAAAGTAACTTTCTTTGTACAAACGCTCGTCTGTTTGAAAAACAAAACCCAACTAAGACAATTCCCAAGTTTTAGGTTTTTCTTAATAGCACTTTAATCATAATTCCTTTACATCAAGGTATCCCACTGGGAGATAATACACAGAATATTTCTCTTAGTTAATCCCAGTGGTAGATTGTTTTCAATTAACATTAATAATAGGAAAAAAATAACATCAGCATGTAGCCATTTTTTTCACAGAGGCAAATAGGAATGTCAGTCTTTATAAAATGTATGTAGTTTTATTATTCTGGTTTTCCTTCTCAGTGAAACCAGCTGTCTAAGAAGTATGTAAATAACTGCCTGTGAGGAAATAGGGTTTTGATAGTGCCATTTACTGCTATAAAACTATTTTTATGAATAAGAGGTTTTAGATGTATATTCAGCTTTTACACTTGACTGTACAAGAGAGTTAAAAGGTATTTTTTCAGCTTGAGGGGATTCAAGTTCAAGCTACAAGTATTAAGGAACTTGTGTGTTCATTCTTAATAGCAAACTAGCCAGATCTACTGTAGCATTATAGTAAACAAAACTAGATATTTAAAATAAATTCTGCATCTGGTGAAATGCTTTAGGAAGAGAATTATATCCACAACACATGGAAAACTGATATAGTGTATCATGCTATCATTTTTTGCAGCAACTTTGCTGAAAGTCGTAAATGAGCTCTGACAAAAGTGAATACAATAACATTGCAGAAAAATATTTCAACTTTCATTAACTTGGAGACCAGCATTTAAAAACAATGTTTTGTGTTTTTCACTGCACAAACTACGTGAGAAGAATTCTTGGTATGTCTGCTCTGAGTTGGTAAATTAGCAGCTGGGGAAGAAATGGTTCTAAAATACTTAAATAATTGTAAGTCTGGGTTTTATTCATTAAATGAAAAGAATTTATGAGCATGCAGTATTGTATTTTTAAATATGCATAGCTACTGTGTGTTCTGTAGATTTTTCTTTCAGCTGAATAAGGCCCAGATCATTTGAGACACTTCAGCATCTAATTTGTCAGCTTTCCCCATTGACTTCTGCTGGGGCATGGATGCATAAATATCTTGTAGTGTCTGTTCTCAAGTACTATATTAGTCTTCTTTTCTCTCTCTGTATTATTTACATACAATCAACAGATTTACAAATTAATCTGCCTAATTCATGCTTTCAAAGCTGTTGTGGATATTCTTCAATAACTAAGTGTAAATTTTATTTTTTCCTTTCTCCTAGACAAGTTACTGGTGATTTTACTGATTTTAAAGGCAGAGATAAATATTAGGATATTTTAGAATATTTGGCACTTTATTCATTGTGCTGTTCTTGATACAAATAATAAAATTTCCATTGACTTTAGCCTGGAACTATACTAGGTTAGCACGAAGAGTGTTAAAAGCAGTGCTGAAAAATTCTGCATTTTTACATTGTATGTCCCAAATGGAGATTTTAAAATAAATCTTAACTTGCAGGATTTCAGGTGTTAAGAAACAAATTAAGCTTTCCCTGTTGCACTGGATGAACTAGATAGCTGCAAGCAATGTTAAATTTCTAACAGCTGAATATGGATGTAAGTAAGAAACCTGGAAACAAACACCTACCCCCATTCCTCTCTCTGTAGAATTGGATTCATGAAAGGCTGGCTTATGAATAAATAGCTATACAGTTTATCTGAAAACATGGCAAATTAGCCAAAATATTTTTTTAAGGCTTAAACCCACTTTTAATAACTATTTATCTACTGTTGTTAAAATAAAAGCTTTATCTTTTCTCATTTTCACTGAATTGCACTTTGCCTTCTGTTTAGTTTTATTTATTGGAGCTTTTTTTGAGATAATGTGTAATATTACCTCAGAATTCTAAAAATGCTATTGTATTTGCATCAGTTTTTAAATCAGATTGTCATTCAAAGACATTTTATATATTTCCTGATGTTGATAAATAGTAAATTTTGTATTTGTTAAATGAAAGCATTGCACTGTATTTATGAAATAAGCCTCTGATAATTTTAAAACTTTTATTCAATGATGTTTTGTTGTTCCTGTGTCTTGCCCTGTAACCTAGCAAATCTTTTTTTATCTTCATCATTGTTTTGTACTGTACAAAAGAAATCTGGTTTGTATAAACTTGTTCATTACTAAGTATCTATTTTTATGTATCAAAATTGTCCAGTCATTAAATCAAATAATTCAATTTCTGACCTCACTTGTATGATTTCAGATTTTCAAAGTTGGTCATAATTTTAAACCCATTATGATCAACCTCTCTGCTTTGGGTTTATTTTTCTTTTGAAAAGTTTTCTGTACCATAACCGTTCCGCTAAAACATTGCATGGCTCACTGAAAAGAAACCACATTTCAACAACCAGACATACACCAAGACTTATATTTCATATTTACAGTCAAAATTACAGATATTCTGGTGCATCCCATGGTGTAATAATGCTGTAAAATAGCGTGGATCTTCCTCATGGATCCAACAACTGGGGTTGTTCCATGGGGAGAAGAGAAGGCTCTGGGGACTCGTCATTGCAGCCTGCCAGTACCTTAAGGGGGCTCATAAAAAGGAGGGAGAGGGACTTTTGATATGGGCAGATGGTGAGAAATGGTTTTAAACTGAAAGAGGGCAGTTTTAGATGAGATGTTAGGAAGTTCTTTCTTAGTGGACAGATGGTGAAGCACCAGAACAGGTTGTCCAGAGAAGTTGTGGATGCGCCATCCCTGGAAGTGTTCAAGGCCAGGCTGGATGGAGCCCTGAGGAACCTGATCTAGTGAATGGCATCCCTGCCAATGGCAAGGGGCTTGGAACCACAAGATCTTTTAAAAGGCCCCTTCCAGCCCAAGCCATTCTATGATTCTGTGATTCTAACTTAATTTTCCTTATTTTGTTTACTACCTCAGTTACAAGATTACTTGGAGGTGCAAGAAGAGGCGAAGGCACAAGCTGTTGTATGTTTTATCTTTCTTTTTTTTCTGCCTAATTTGAACATTAAAATCAGAAGGGACAGGTAACAAAGAACGTTGTGCTTTCATCACAGGTCCTTATCACAGAACTGTTACCTTTGTACCACTCAAGTAACCTACAGATGGCAGCAAAGATGAAGATTGAAACAATTTAATGAGAGGTCAGACTTTCCTCTTAACTAACAGTAGATATTATAAATGCACATAATGAAGAAAAAAGTCATATAAATGTGTATCACAAATAATTGCGGATTTGCAAAGTCAGCAAATATAAATTGGTTTTTAGCAAACAAATATGGAGAAAGGAGAAGCAGCTTCTTGGAACTAGTGCTGGGGTTTGAAAGTGTCTTCTCTTTCCATGGAGAGTTCCCTAATGTGTTTCTGAGACCAGTAAAAGACTCTGGCAAAACCTCAGAGAGGAGATTGATTCTAACTGATCTCTGACCAGTCAACAGCCTCAAGACTGATATTTGGAAAGAGCTTATTAGCAAGCTTGGCTTGCCTTGTCCTGTTTCATCCAGGGATCAGATGGCTGGTGCTGGGGCTTAGAATATTTGATTTTTTGGCCAAAAGTGGTGAGATTCCTTCTCTGTAGTTATAGTTGGTGTTGGTACTGGTTGACTTGCTCCAGAAGCAAATATTATACCCATTGTTAATCATAGCTGTGGTATTTAATATTCTTTCAGAACCCCTTCTTGATAAAATATCTTAAAGGTCCCTCAAAGCCTCTGTTTTCATGTCCTGACTGTCAGACAATAATGTCTTTTTCCTTCTAGAGCACCTAGTTCTCTTCCAATAAATTTGTTTGGGTCAAGTAACTTTTCAGTCTATTTCTAATTTATTTTTTTACTTCAGGGTCTGTACTGGTATATGTGTTACTGAAATTCCTTGCACTTTTAAATATTCATAGTGTATAAGAAAATAATAACAAGATGGTCTGGACTGACACAGCTGTTTCACTTGTGTTAGAAATGTTCTAATTAATAGTGAAGTAGGTTTTGTTGTTAAATTAATGAGCAAAAATGGCCCCTAGCGATCTGCACCTTTCAAATTGTTAATTAAGTTCTTCCTGAATTCTTTAAACCCCAATGGCTTTATGTAAAATACAACAGATCAAGGAAGATGGAGAAATTTTTTCTGATGATCTGGTGAAGTAGTTGCTCATTAGACCCTGGAAGGGTGGGAGAAGTTCACATAAGTTGGGCAAACTAAGTTCTGGACTCTTCTGCACTACTAGCGTTAATAACTATATGCCTAATAATAGGATGTATCAATGAATGTCGTGTGTTTTGTGTTCTACTACAGCAAGGCTTCATTTACAGTTTTTCTTTCTGACATCAGTTTAATGATTTGGTACTTGCAGTGAGTGATGAATAGACTTTTACTTTCTGATGCTGTATTTTCTTCCCATGAGAGTCGTCCTAGATTCTGTAGATATGTTCAGGTTTAATTTAAGGGCTTCTTATTTATTTTCTGCTTTAACTCTATAGCATGATTTCTTATTAACCAGGAGAGATTAATTTGTTCTCTCAGAGTTGTTAGTTGTCTTCACACCAGGATCTCTGGCTGCTTCTGTACTATGGATAATAACAATCTAGCCTCCACTGGCATTACCAGAACAGAGCTATTTGTAGCTGTGTGTGTGTAATTCAAACATCTTATCAATGGGTGAGTTTACTCAGTGTACATTCAATCTCTGCTCTAGCAGAGAGCTAGAACATTAATTTCTTTTGCTATTTGTTTTGTGTCAGTAGCAATACTGTGGATATCAAGAACTATGTTTTGTCCTCTGGAAAATCAATCCAGCTGGATATAAAGTAGCTAAAGCACAGTCATTTTTGAAAGCCATGGGGTTTAAACTCAAACATGTGGGTCTTGGGTTTGGTTGTCTTCTGGTGAATTTATGTAACCTCACCCTCCTGGTTTACAAAGACTATGGTGGCAGCATCTGTACTGCTTGGGAGTTTTAATAATTGGCCTTGATTAGGAGTAATGTGCCACACTGAGCAAAGAAGGAACTTAATTTTGTCATCTTGCTCATCTGCTTTAAAGAGGGATCTTTTCCCTAAACTTTCTACATTCCAAGATGGAGAAGTATCCTGCTCAGATACTTGAACACCCTGAAAAGACATGTTTTGTGATATTAAATGCATAATATTAATTCTTTAACATATTTTAATAGAAAAGCTATTTAATCATATCAGATAAATTGTGGTATGTGTAAAACATAGATGAACGCAGTAGCAGAATAGGAGAAATTTACTTTATTAAGAGAGCATTTTGATGGAATTGCTTTTTAGTTGGAGAAACCTAATTTCATTTCCTTAGATGGTGAGGTTTAATTTTTCTAGGGTACAATATTTTAGAGAGTTTAAGAACTGAAATTTTTTTCTTTAATTCAATAGCTATGTTAGATAAAGCTAAAATTTGAGTAAACAGTAATATTTTCCTACATGTACTGCTGTGTAGTGCTTATTGCATTGTCTAATTGTACTGATATCAATAAAGTGTTCTTCATCAATTCTCTTTTGAAATTCTGACTTTTCTGGCAATTTTTACCATGGAAGAAAAGCTCTCCCAAGTACTGAAAGCAGCTGGTATTCATTCAAACTGAAAGTTTTAAAGTAATAACAGACATTTGTTCCTGTTGCTTATAAAGAAGCTCATTCTGTTTTGGTTTGGGTGGTTTTGCTTTAGGATTCAGAATCTATTCAATATCATATTTCTGCATATTGGTTGAAATGCATTAAGCTGTTACATCAAATAGCACATTCTGGAAGGTGAAAACTCTCTTTCCAGTAGCTTGTGCTACTGGAAGTTACTGTAAATATGTGAAAAGGATTCCAAGTTAATAATTGCTTTGTTCGTTGCCAGATAGGGGCTGAAATCTCCTGGGGTATTACAACCAAGCTGTGTTTGAATTACCAGGGGGATGTTTGCTTTCATCCTATTGATCATCTCCTAGCCCATGCTGGCCCAGTTTCTACTGGTGATGGGTTTCACATCCTTACAGGGGATGTTTTAATGCATTTCTTACACTGACAAATTTAACACCCATTAATTCTTCATTCCAAAAAGCGAAGTCAATTTCTTCAACAGCCTATAATGTTGGCCAAGAAGTCTCAGGCACAGAACTAAAATCCCAATGAAATTAGTTTAGAAGACTGTTTTATTTTCCTATATGGGATTTTAAATGTTAAACACCATCCTATAATCAAAGGTGTTGAGGCAACATCAACAGCTGTGTCTCCTGTTCCTCATTCCCTGGTTGTTTTTGCATAAACTGCTGTAGGCATGTAACAAAAACACGGGAAATGCGTTAGGAGTAAGTTTTTACATGAAAGTGATAGCGTTGGAATTTTTCTATCTCTTTGCTTACACCCGCATGTGGTAGCTGTAGTTGTGTGTGGTTTTCATTTGTAACTGTTGGCAGTGGGTACACTGCAGCTGGGAATCTGAAGGTGTAATTGCCTGCATTGTTTTTCACATCATTGCTCAAAAGAAAAAATGAGCTTTCTGTGTTTCTCTTCCCTGTCTTCAGGGCACCTTGGTGCATCGAGACTTTTCTATTTTATGGTGCAAAGGTATTCTCAGTTGATCTTTTACCCTTGGATTTCTTAGTTAATGTGTTGCTGGCTTTATTATTAGGGCTTATTAATTCTATATGACATAAGCATGGCTGCTATGCTTAATCATACATTCAGTTAGCATTTTCATACTTGTAGGTGTACTGGGAAGATGAAATTGCTACTTTCATGCAGCACAACCAATTCTTGTTTAATTTCTCCTGTCATTACTTACAGCAACAATCTGCATTCCTTGTATAGTTCTGCTGCCCTTCACCATGTTCAAGATCTACTGTCATTCATAATACAGTAGGTATGTAATTGTAGAATGATAAAGAAATAGAAGCTTTCACTTTGAATTTCCCTAGATTATAAAATCACCCCTTTGGCTATTTGTGACTGTTTTTTCTAGGGGTTTGGTTTCTTTTTCTTCACTAGATACCAGGTTTTATTTTGTATTTTCTCAAGACAAAGGGTAACTTAGGGGAATTTAACAGGCATTTTAGAACTGAGTTGTCACTAGCACTCATTAATTATTTGACTTGTCTGTCCTTATCCTAGCTACACGCAATGTCAATCCTCTACTTGCAGCACATTTTCATAAATCAAAGTGATTCTAATGTTAAGGAAGGATACATAGCTAGCTGCTGCAAAAAGATAATGACTTTTGTCTGTAGGGTGCAACTTTTAAATATATTTCTGCCTCTTCAGAGAAAAAAAGGAAGGCTGATTAAAAACAGTGGTTCAAGGTGGTGGCAGGGGGAAGTGGAGAGAATTGCTGTGCTGCTTCTCTAATTTTTGAGGAGCTAGGCAGAAGCTACATATTGAAGATATCCTGGAACAAAAATCCCTGAGGGATAACACTGCAAGCTTCAGATCAGTCATTGTAACTAAATCTGCTGTTCCTTTTTGTTGCCACTAGCTTATTATTTGAATTACCTTGGGGATGTTTGCTTTTTTCCCTGCTGATCTTGTCACAGCCCATGCTTACGTAATTTCTATTTGTGATGGCACTCTCATGCTTTGATTGTCAGAATTGAGCCCCACTTAGGAGGTGAGAAAGAAGCCAAGGCTTGTCTTGGACATGGGATATGAAATCCCACCCTTTTGAACAATATGTAGAAAGCTAAAGAGTTTAACAGAATCTATCTCAAGTCTGTCTAGAGGGACCTGTTTTTGAGCCAGCCAGATCAGTGCTGGTGGGAGACCTTGTTTGCTGAGCCAGCATAGAGGCTGCAGCAGGGCTTGGCAGTGCAGCAAGCCAGCTGCAGCCCTTCCCTTCAGCTCTGAATGCTTCCCAGTTTTTCACTTTGAAGTCATTGCCACTTGTTTGTGTCACCTAGTTAATGCAGGCTAGATCCCAGCTGAAGCTCACTGGGTATCTTGGCTCTGTATTCCATTCATGATTTCTCAATCTTTTTCAAATGAGTTTTGCTAGAAATTGATAAGTGGAGGTGAGCAAATAAATTTGAAATGTAGGCTTGTTAACAAATTGATAGGATTAGTAGGTCAAATACTAGTAATGTATTTGAAGAAAATAATTATGAAAAGAAAGCCACAATTTATCTGCCTTTTTTAGGTTTCACTTGCTCATGTTGTGTTTTATGTGACGACAGAGCTGTCCTTTAAAATACCCTAAATGCAAAACCGTGGAGTGCTAAATTTCTGCCATTAGCATTCTTCCCTAATTAGGTCCATATAAGTATCTCTGCAATTACTTCACTCAATTTGAACCCCAGTTTCTTTTTAGGTTGAGGGTAAAATGAGAAAACCAGGAAGCAGGAGCTGCTTGTGTTTTGGATAGATCAGGTACTACTACCAAGTTGTCAGCTGAGTGGTTGGTGACTTTTCTTGGGTTTTTAAAATCAAGACAGTTTTGGAAATGTGCAACATTGATATCATTGCTTCATCTATCTCAATTATTGCAGATTAAAGACAAAACATCTGCACCAAACACCATCTTAGAGCTTTTTATTGGTAATAGCAAAGAATTTTTCACATAGCTTATCAAACCTAAAAGCAGTGACATAAAAAAAATATGGAAATTTATTGTTTAGATCAGAGCTTCATCACAATTATTGAATATTACTAGTCCAAAGCAGTTAAATAAAGTAGTGTCATATTATCTTAACATATGGTACATGCTGGGCATTACATGTCCATTATAACTTGTAACCCTGGGTAACAGCTTTCCCATCTCCCTCACTATTTTAGCATAGGCAGAATGTGAAGAGACAACCACAGAAAATACCAAACCACATGTTGGCAACTTGCATATAAAGAAAACAGATTTGTTCATTTTTTATGTATGAAAGGGCAGGCTTTTTGGCTTTGTTTTGTTTCAGTGGTTTTATTGGTGGGGTTCCCAGACTGCCCATAAGCAGAGCACAGGCTGGTTATGGCTGAAGGAAATTAAAAGCTGAGGTAACTCCAGGGCAATGTCCTACTTTGTAACTGCTCCTGACCTTCAGTATTACCTCTAGCCAATCGTTTAAGTGCTTATTTCACTAATGACTTACTTTTGTAGCAAAGGTGTCTGATTGTTGCAGTAAGATAAATACAGATATATAAACACTGTACATCAGAAATTACATTTTATAAATTGAGCATGCATAAAATACAGCTACAGGCTTTTGCATACTTGCAGCTATTCAAACCTATAGTAATTGTCTCTTGTGCATTCAGACCCTACTGGAGGTTTTCATTTGATCGACAATTGCTGATAAAATTTAATAGCTAATTTCAGCTGATGAGCTTTGTGGGGAGAAATACTTGATTTACAAAGTGAGGAAGGTGTCATGCTTTTCTGTCTGTCCCATTCAACACTCAGGTGGTCAGAGCATTTACCAATGGTGGGGGGAATTGGCATTCCAGTCTTCTGAAGGCAGGACTTGAATTTTTGTTGTCTGTAACCCCTGAGTTCCTAAATCTGTGGTTTGAATCAGGCAGAGGAAGGCTGGGCCTCTCCTCCTCTAGGTGAGCACACTGAGTCACTCAGAGAGATCAGGGCAGGGTTCTCCCACCATCATGAGTGCTGCATGAGCTTTTAACTTCTGCACTTGCTCTTGTTAATCATCTCCAAGTGGAATAAAGGCTTCACTTCTGCTTCAGTGGGAACCATGGCCTTCTACTTCCTCACCTCAGGAAAATAAAATAGCCCCAACTGCACTTTTATTTTGATTTATCTTGGGACCCCACCTGGAGTACTTTGTGCAGGTCTGAGGCTCCCAACACAAGGAGGACATTGACCTGTTGGAGCGAGTCCAGAGAAGGGCCACTAGGTTGATCTCAAGTCTGGAGCACCTCTGCTATGAAGACAGGCTGAAAGAGTAGGGGCTATTCAGCCTGGAGAAGCTAAGTTGCCAGGAAGACCTTGCAGCACATTCCAGTACCTGAAGGGAGCTGGAGAAGGACCTTTGACAAAGGTATGAAGCGATAAGACAAGAGGAAATGGCCTTAAGCTGAAGGAGGGAAGGTTAGATAGATACCGGGGAGAAGTTCTCTACTGTGAAGGTGATGAGGCACTGGAACAGGATGGCCAGAGAGGGTGTGGACTCCCCATCCCTGGAGATGTCCAAGACTGGGCTAAATGGGGTTATGAGTAACCTGCTCTAGTGGAAGGTGTCCCTGCCCATGGCAAGGGATTAGGAACTAGATGATTTTTAAGGTCCTTTTCAACCCAAGCCATTCTATGTTTGTATGATTTGATAAAAATCTCTGTTTTCTGTAAGTCTTACGGTTTGTTAGCTAAACCAAAATACTAATCATGCTCAGGAGTCATGCCTGAAACCCTCCCTCCTGCTTAAAAGGCAGGTATGAACCATGGACAAAAGGGACTGTTAATGGGAAAGCATTCTGGGAAGTGTGGCAAGTCCAACAACTAAATTACCATTCTTCTTCATGTCTCAGTGTGCAATTTGCCTGAGCAATGTGCAAAAATAACCAGAGCCAGAAATACCTTATTGGCTGAAAATACAGAGAATACTTTGAAAGCCATCATGGAAAATCGTCCAGTTATTACATTGCACTAACTTCTTTCTTTTTTACTGAGCTCTGAAAATTACATGTTTTATCCTAATATCAGCACTACAGTCTTTGGGCTGCATTTAGCCTTCAAACCTTCATAAACCTTTGAACAAGCCTGAAAGGATTATTTTCTCTGGAGTAACTGCCTTCTCTCTGGGGTGCACTGGTGTTGGGTCAGGCTTTGAGCCCAATAACCACCAAGTGGAGCAGGCAGGGAACCTCTGGGTCCCACACTCATTTGCCCTTCACATCAGGTGTGGGATTTACTTCCTCATGCCAGTTTATTATGTGAGAGAAAGAGACCTTATCACCAATTCTTACTTTTACTTTTTAATATTCAAGTCCACATCCCACACTTGATAGTAATTCTGTGTGAACAAGTGAAATTTAAGGCATCCTAAAATTTCCAATTCTATAACATATGGAGATATTTGTAAATGTAGTTTCTTAGTGGGTATTTGCAGGAGCCATACCAGCCAGCGAAAACTCATGAATGCTTTCTAGGCCATTTGTTCTGCAAAACTCTCTGCTGGATTGCAGATAATTGAAGAAAGAATAAGTTTAATTGGTTTTTGCAGATTTTGTTAGTAGAAAAACCTTTGCTTTTCATGTGCTGGAGGAGACCATTCCTATGGCACTTTAAAACTATCTCCATCACTGAATAATAGGCTATTTTGCACAAAATCATGCTTAGGTTTGAACCCAGCCTGGATTTCATGACTTTTGGTTCTCTGTTCTACTTATTAGCTGGTTTTTTTTTTCATATCAGTAAAAGAAATATAGAAAGTCTTGAAAAATACTATTTTGAAAAATATGCATTTAGAGCCTCAATGAGGCTTTGATTTTTTAATATGCTGAAAAATTCTAAGCTGAAAACAATCCACTTTGATTATAAAGCTTCAAGCAGTTTTGCAGAGATAGGTGTTGAGAATACTGTGTCATTTGCATTATGGAGCATATCCTGTTAAAGTACTTATTCAAGCCCATGAAAACGTTCACTGATTTCAGAAGGCTTTGGATGAATCCCATACTTGCCAACTTGTAAAAATGCTGTCATTACAGAACTCAAGTTTTGACTGTAGAAATTTCCATTTGACAACTTGATTGGCAAAGACTTTAATACAACTATTTATATACTTGGTGGTTTACAAAATACATTCCCCAAACTTCTTCGTTCTTTCCTTATTTATGGAAATCATAACTTTGTGCATAGACTTGTAATCTGCACAATGAAAAGGCATATTTCAGTTTTTATTTTCTAATATTTCTCCCCTTTTTCAAACTTGGATGTTTTGTGAATGTTTATATAAAGCATAAAGCACACCAAAACCACATAAAGCTGTTAGCCCCTCTGTATATTCCTAAATTGCCCTATTATTAAGTTACTTCTTATAATACCCTTGAAACACAAATACTTTCAGTTTTAATTGAGGAGGTGTTTGTTTTCAGGTAAACAGCATTCCTGTAGGTTTTCCCTTCTGCCTTGAAGTACTATTGCACCGAATATTATGCATATTTTTCAAGGAACCTCTCATTTTTTAATGAAGTGATTTTGGTCAAGACAAAGAAAATAGATTGAAATGGACCAATAACTCTCCAGTCTGAGGGAGGGACCATAATCAGCTGCAGGAACACTGTGGTTCTGAATATGCTACGAAGGAAAAAAAACAGCATGAGCACTTCTGTGTCTGTTTCCCATGGGTATTTATGCAGCATATATTTAAACATTTTTACATGCATCCTATTCACTTAGGAATTAACAGTACCATAAATTAGCTGCTCCAATTCTGTGTTTGGGCTTAACTGTGCCTACTCACATTCCAGTATAACTCCCCTGGCTCTAGATGAAATTCCCTGGGGTGCATTTGACAATTCCATTCCCTTCCAGGACTCTGCATCACTGGTGTGCAGTTGCCCTGAGTATGCGGCTGCTGCAGGGGGTACAGACCTGGCACTGTTCTGCAGGCAGTGCCTTCCTTACAAACACTCTCTTCCAAAACTGTTGACCAGTTTTGAATGTTTAGTTTGGAATGATGAGGCTGAATGAATGAAGTAAATAATTGTCCAGCATGTTTAACTTTTGCGGTTTCTGCAGGTACGTGTTTTTATTGGTGTCTCAACATGGGCTTGTATAACTCATCATCTTTAACTTCATCAAAATCATAGTTTGGAAATACTTCTAAGACAACAACAAAAAAAGACTACTTTTCCAGTCTTAACTGTTTTTTTAATTTATTCTGAAATACTTGGGTGTTTGTCCACTAATCACTTCATCTGTTGCTTTTTATACCCCTCTGTTTCAATAGGAGATGAGGTGTTTGCCAGTTGTCCTCTAAACTTGTTTTGACTCAGTCCAAGGCAAGAAATGCTGTTGATAGGTTGGCATGGAGTTCATGTGGAGAGCTTGCTGGAGTCGTGTATACTGTCGGCACTAAGAGCAGTGATTCAGAGCAGTAGCAGAAGGACATCTATTCAAACAAGCAGAGCCATCCTCCATCATAAAGGTGCAAGTTCACACTAGAATCAAGTTCACACTAAGAATCTGCCCCTAAGGCTTTATCTCCACATAAATCCTCACTTCAGTGTGAATGGAGTGTTTGCTCAGAAGTGTGTTGACAATTTAAAATGTAAAAAAAAAAAAAAAAATCTGTTCTTAAAAACCCCTGAAAGTATTTCATCTGCAGAAACCTATCCAGTCTTGCATTATAAATTTTTTAACCATTGTTAAATGTTTTCTCTATCTAATTCCAATTGACCGCCTAATATCCCATACCTTTTAATATAATAATGCTTTCTTGAAGCACAGTAGAACTTCCACTTGATGCTGGGATTTGTGCATTGGATTTGTGCATTGTGAACGTCAAACTACTTATAGTAGAGTAACCTGGTGTCTGGCACTCGCTCTCTAAAGCTGGGTTTGTGGGCTCTGGACCCGCTGGTGGTCTGGCTCATCAGCAAGAGCTTTCTCCTGGCAGAGGACTGTGCCTTCAGTCCCAGTCCCACAGTATTGTAAAACTGTTCAAATGGAACAATAATTTAATTTACCTTTATTTAATTTAGCTTTGTAAAACGTGAACTCTCTCTCATTCAAGTGTGAAATTGCTGATTTTGAGGAGATAATTTCCCTTGTTTGTGCTCTTTCAAGTCTTCTGGTAACAATCCGGGGAGGGGGAGGACAGAGGTAACCCAACATTGCTGCTCCGGGACGGAGCCAAAGCCTGTTTGTGAGCGGGACTGGATTTGCAGCTGAAGGAACAATTTCTTGTACCAAGGCTATCAGCCTCTCAGTAACAAGGCTCTGGGAGTAGTGTGTTAACGTGACTTGGCAATCACAGGCATGCTTCAGGCAAGCAAAAGCTCTATTTTGGATGGTTCTTGAAGCGCCTTTCCAATACTCTCACTGTCATGTCTCATTGGAGACACTTGTCTTAAAGGTTACCACAGCAGCTTGCAAAGGGATGGGGAATGAAGCGAAAGAAACCAGAGTTTATGTTCTTTTTACCTAAAATTTCTGACTTTGCCGATTTAGGTTTGCATTAGGCCTTGTCTGTGCCAGCAACTGCCTCTGAGCCTCCATGAGCAAAGCGCATTTGGCTGAGCCCACTCCCCAAGGATCACACACTTTTCTGTTGTAGTCAGACTTCTGAGCATGAACAGACGGATGGGAAGGGAAATGGCAGACAAGGTAAAGTACCCTTTTCTTCCCCTGTGCCTTCCCAAGTCCTGTGTTGTTACCAGTTCAGTAAGATAATGAGTGATCACATGATTCAGAAGATTACAAAAGCCAACTCATCTATCAGGTGCCAGGAAAACAAAATAAAAAAACAAAACCAAAAAGAACAGACTACCAAATGGAAATGCTTCATCTGCCACATGAGCCACAGTACATCGTAGGAGCCTGCTCACCCCCCTGGTGCCAGTTTACTGCTGAGGACACAGCGTCAGCATCTTGAGCAGCTGGTGCCAAGAGGCAGCATCTCATGCAAATTTTAGGGTCATGGATGCAGCAATAACTCTGCAAGGATTTCAGTAGCAAGGCCTGTCCTGTTTCCCTAAGACTGGCCATGTTGCTAAATCTGATCTGAAAGCTATGTATCTGTTGGTAAATTATCCTTTCCTAAGCCCTTTTCCAACCTCCACAAACTTTCTGCAAAACCAGAGGGGGATTTAACCAGTGTTCTGCTTTTTCAAGCTTCCCTTAGGATTAGTAGTATAAAAATCAAATAGGAAAGTAAGGAAAGTACATCTTCTTGGCAAGGTACCTCTGAGGAATAGTCAGCTAATGCTGAGATTAAATTCAAAGCTGATACATGCATGATAAGTCTGGATAATACAATTTACAAAATTATGTCATATTTTAACCTCAGTCTCTCATACATTTTGTGTGTCTGCCTTCTCTGGGAGATGAGTCTCTTGTGAACCACTGAGGTGCCAAAGTCCTTTCCAGCAGCCGGATGCTGTACGTGGTTATGTCAACCTAGCAGGCTATTGAATTCCCCCCTAGGAATAGCAGGCTGTTACATCCACTGGTATATTGGGACTGACAATTGCTTACTAATGGCTCTAATACTTTCATCACAGCTGGCATTCTATGAATAAAGATACAAATCTAGCTCCGAATGTAACTCATTTCCTGCTATGAGACATAAGTATGTTTGTGGGAAGTTAGATAACAACGTGCATTCCCATTACAGGTGTGTTTAATGGGTAACCATCCAAAGATACAAAGGTAATTATCTTTCCTATCTTGCAGTACTTCACTGAAGTGCATGTGCAAGGTAGCAAAAGAATGTTTTATAAAAATGTTCAGTTAGAACAATAATAATGAATGTTAAAGGTGAACTCTCGTTCTAATATGAAATTGCTGATTTGCAGAAGGAGTAATTTCTCTGGAAATCTTTATGTAAGGTCCAAATGATAATTTATTGCTTTATAAGTGGACTTTTCAGGCTTGCTGCAGAAATCTCTAGCAGGAATACAGGTTTAGATGAAAAGAACAAGTAATAATTCTTGATAAAATTCTGTAGACGTCACATTATAATTTCTGTGGGACTCTTTCTATAAAACTCAGGCTTCATTTTTGTATTCTATGAGATTTTTCCATAAAGTAATTACAGTTTTTAGGGGTTTTTTTCTATTTTTCCTGTTCTTTTTTTCTTCTCTCAGACAGTCATACACCTTGGTGAGTAAATGCAAGTGATTTGATGGAAAATGAAGGGGTTTTGTGATGAAGGAACTCCCCTGAAGCTCCAGAGATCTGGAAAGGGCTTTTGTGCAGAGCACCTGACTCTGTATCAGGGCTTTTGTGTGACCCACAGCAGGCAGCAGCTGGCACCCAGGTGCAGCCCTGCAGGGCATGGGGAGCAGACAAGACGTATTGGACATAGAACCTGGCTCTGGGCAGAGCTTGGTGGCTCCACACTATCCCTCCATGCCAGCCAGGAGGTGCAGGAGCAGTTCTGGTCAAGCCTGGGGGCACCAAGCAGCTCCTGGTGTGACCACAGCTCATGTTCACCTGGGTTTAGGCAGCCTCACCAGCATCCCTCAGACCTGCCCAGCTCCTCTTTATCTGGTGAGCAGACTCTCAACTCCTGGGGCAGGTGTCACCTCCACTGTCCACGGCCTGCACACAGCAGTACCCACCCACCTTTGGTAGATCATGTCCCTTTCCCAGGATCTCATCCCAACCACAGCAATATTCCACTCACTCTCCATAGCTTTTTGCAAGGCTCCAGCGATGCTCTTCCCATCTCAATGCAGCTCCCAGACAACTCCTCCAGATAACGCCTGCATAAATGGAGGCAGGCACAGACCTCTCTGTGATAAAGTAAAAGTGATTGTTTTGCTTTTGGGTTTAGTACAGCCAACTTGTTCCCTGAGCTGCATAGTTTGTGTGTGACAAGACTTCTGCAAACATTGGTGTGCTTTGTTACTGCTCTGGCTTAAAAACAAATAGCCCTTACCTGGGAATTATGGTATGTTGTCAATTTTCTCAAATGAGGCTACAACACTACTGGTAAATATTGACCCTACAGTATAGATAATCTCCCTAGGCTTCAGGTTTTTCCTATGAAAAAGTGAGAGCAATGTTTTATAAAAGCTCCTGATACTGAAGGACAGCAGACAGTGGCTGCCTTGTTGCTTGGTGACTGCTCAGGTAACCTCATCAGAACTAACCTTCCCCAAAAACATTACCTCTGGATGGAGGTTATTATTTGTTTCAAGAATGTCTGTGTATCTGAAAGGAATAATAATACACTGAGTAGAATTAAGATAATGCCGAACATAGAACAAACATGGCTGAGATTTCAGCTGGGATGAGACTGTCTTGATGCCAGAATAAACACACTCCAGTTTTACTTTGGCCTTCCTTTGGAAAAATGAGCTGCACACACTTAGCTGCCAGCTTCTGTTGGCTGAGTTGACACATTTCTAACAAGTACAGATTTAACTCAGCCAGTGATTACAGCAGACTTTCTTTGCCTTTATATGGTTGGTTTGTGTTTCTGGGCATCCTTTGCGATTTCTTGTGTGGCACTGATGCTTTTATGCTTAAGGGGTGCTAAACCCACGACTTGTAGTCAGTTGTTGAAAGCTGATAGCGTCAATAAAGAATTATGCTGAGAAGTATTAGAGCAGCCCACCTTCCCTCACAAGAAATATGTTGTTCTTGATCACTTTCCCCCAAGACTGATCCATATTCAGGTTCTTAAAAAGTGTTATTAAATAAGCATCAGACTTCATTTATGCATGGAATAATTATTTACTGAAATCTTTACCATATTTAAGCAGAAGGTTGTTCATATTTCCAAAGAAAGTTTTCCCCAGGACAGTAGTCTCCAGGACTATTAGCATTGCATTGGCAGAGTAAGTCTGGAAGCTGGGACACACATCTCTGTGCTAATGACTTCTGGTTTGTACAGTAAGAAAGTGCAGCCTGTCTCTATACATGATGGGGTTTTTTTGCTACAAACCAAGCATTATCTCAGGACTGTTTTGTTTCTTCATGGGAAGCTTTGCAGAGGGAAGTAGGATAATGTCCTGAGTCGGTGAGAGACAGCATAATAATAACACAAACTTGCAGCCAGCCTCAACTTCTGTTATTCCTGAGTCAAAACAAGGTGCTAGGCTGCCAGGGTGCTCCTCTTGTTCCTTTTCACCAAGTTGCCTTTTGTCTGCCACCACTTCCTTACCACAACAGGCCTTCCTGCTCTTCAACAACTGGTGAGGTGCAGTCAGGTCTGCACTGTTTGGCATCCCACTTGCTGTAGGCCTGGTGCAGCTGTTAGGAACATTGGCACCATGAAATTCCCTCATTGTAGTGACAAAATTCCCTAATAAGGATTTAACAGAACCAGGAAACAATGCTGGAAAAGGCAGCAAAGGGCAGGCAGAGTCAGGGATGTTTGGGAAAAAAACCCAGATGCTGCTTCAATAGGAAAAAGCTGTGGCCAGGAAAGAGTCCATCCCTGGCTTAGCCAGGAGCTCACCTGAACTTTCTCTGTTGGTAATTTGCACCAGATTTCTCTGCTTTCCATACCCTTGGGGATGAGGGGAAAGAGAGAGAGACATTGTGAACCAGAAGCAATGTGAACGTAGGTTGGCTCAGCCTCAAATCAGAGGGAGGTGCTAAAAATGAGGGCATTTAGATACCAAAGGTATGGCATAGGTACTCCCAGCTGGCTTTTCTTTGCCTGAAATGGCCGAACATATGGTGCTTTCCTTTCTTTCAGCAATATATATTTACTTCACAATAAATATACAAAACAGTTTCTTTAGAGGACATAAACCTTATCAACGTTTTTCTTTTCGACACAGTCAATTAATCCCAGTCAGAGCTACATTAATCCACTACTGGAATATTACTGTCATTTCTAGCCATACTGATTACGCAGAATGAGGATTTTGGCCACTGAAACAAAAACACTTCATACAACTTTCCTATTCCTGGCACTTCAGGAAGAATTGAGTGAGGTGCTTGCTTTCAGATGGCAAACACTTAACTAGGAGCACTAACAGCTCCAATCAAATTCAGAGTCAACAGGGAGATTCTGACTGGAGCCCTTCAAACTTCAGGGCTGCATGGAAGGTCTGCACTTGGAAGAGCAGTATCACTCTTAGTGTCTGTGTTTTGTGTTTGTGGTGGTGTGGACCCTCTCTGTGTCTGAGTTTGTATCACAGCTGTGTAGCTCTGGGATAGAAATGTTCATTGCTTAAACTTAATTGAAAATTTATTATTTAGTGTAACCACCCAGAGTTGGCTTTGGTTCCAGTGTCGGTGGATGAGACCTGTGTGGTTGCATCACATGAACGGGGTTGTCTGCAACACAGGCATCACCTTGGCTTTTTGAAGGAGAGTTTGTGTTTTCTTATAGAGAAAGTGACCCTATTGGTCCACATACCAGCTTTCTGGAAAATTCTAGCACCTTACCTCATGGCTCACTGCAAAATAATTCTAATAGATTAGCTGGGAGGATGGTATCTTTTCCTACACTTGCTATGAATGTTTTAAGCAACATACAAATATTTT
The DNA here is from genome assembly GCF_041296385.1 of Aphelocoma coerulescens. Lineage (NCBI taxonomy): Eukaryota > Metazoa > Chordata > Aves > Passeriformes > Corvidae > Aphelocoma > Aphelocoma coerulescens. The sequence continues at coordinate 20,375,775 of NC_091020.1, forward strand.
TCCTAAACAAAAATCTGTTCCCTTTTTTTTTTACTGTTGTTAGATTGAAAAAACCTTAAAATATTCTTAGGGGGCTGAAATGACAATAGGACTGCCTGTCAGATAATGACTCCCAAGGTATTTCCATATTTAATAGTTAGTAGATATGAAGATAGAATGAATGCTACTGTGATTCAATTTTTCAGCAATATTGCTTTTAAAGAAGTTTTAAAACTTGCTTAAAGGCCAGTTGAAAAGCTTGCTTGGGGAGGCAGGAGAAAAAGGGAAGGCCTCTGGTTCATGACACGGTTTTAGTTCATTAAACTGTGGAGTATTTACATTTTTGTTTGCTAAATGCAGAAATAGCACATCTCTTTTAGCTGAGAGCCGAATCCAGGAAAGTGTGTTGAAATACAAAAAGCACAGAGCCAAGAAATGGCTTATTGTGCTGCAGCAGAGTTTTCCTGTGTGTTTATGGAAGATATTAGTGGGAGAATGTGTTCTAAAATATATTAAGAAAAAGAAGGTTCTCACATTTGAGAACCATTTCATGTAGTTCATATATGGCACAGGATTTTGTCAGGAGTTGTATTTCTCCTATAACCAGACAAGTTATCTCTGCTTTCTGCTGCAGAGGTCACAACAAAAGCTTACAGCTTTATTACCACATCCTTACATGCCTGCATTAGTTCTTTAAGTGTCATATCCTAAAATCCAAGTTTACACATGCTTCTGAACCGGGCAGATGGAATTGAAGCACTGTGTGTGCGCTAACACAGCTTGGTGGTGGCTGTTAGTTTTACTGAAAGCAGAGGTTCTTCATTCTGCTGGAAGTTTGCTCCATGGCATATCCAACACAGAGTCTGAAATTTGCTGCAGGGCTTCAGAGATACCTGTAACATTTTGGTGATGCCTAGGGACCCCGTGCCTGAGCTAGATGAGTTCATCCTCTCAGTCCTAGGAATAAAGTCAGCACCTAATTATAAAAAATAAACAAACATAAAGTTGAACCAGTGGCACTTATCTCCAGCCTCTAAAACCTTGGAAGAGCTTTCACTGCTGACTTTCTTTTGAATTAGTGATAATTGGATTTAAATGTGATAATACTTTGCTAATAGGATAGCAGGAGTGATCCGGGTCATACACGAAGTTTATAGATGGGGTGAATACTGACATTCACAGTCGCAACAAGTAACCTCTCAAATACTGACATTAAAGAGAAATTGTCAGGGGGGTTATTTTTTGAAAGGACAATCTGAGGTGGTGTTTTTGGTAAAACAAAGCCAAGGCAATGGTGACATGCCTCAGGGTCATCTAAAGTGGGTCAGAATGGGGATGGGGAGGAACCACGCGGGGCACACAGGAAAACTGCCAAGTGCCAGGACCTTGCTCCCTTTCCTGAAGCAGGAGGATCAGCCTTCAGAAGTTTAGGAAATCCTGCCACAAATGAAGATAAATGGTTATACTGAGCTTCCAGACAAAACCTTCTCAAATCTGCATATTGGAGGAAACTACACTGAGAAAAATGGACCAAAAACTGTACCTAGTGTTTCCCTTCACCTTTCCAGATGCAAAGAAAGGTATGTACAGTGCACATTCAGGCTCTCATTTGTCAAAGTACTACCTGAACAAGACTTTTGAAGCTCAGTGTGGACTAAAATTCTCTGTTGCACAGTTGTAGCTGTCCACATCTGGGCTCTGTGGTACTTTCAGCATAAGCTGCGTACTAAAAAATGGTTCTACTATATTGGGGAAAGGAAGGCAAAGAGGAAATGAGAATACCAGTGCCTTTACATGCCAGCTCCAGCAAGCAAATCTAACTGTTTTTGCAAACAACCTTCATTGCTTTAAATTCATCTTAGGAGAGCTGAGGCAGAGAGCTGATTTTGGCAGCACAAGCAAACTAAATGAGAAAAGACTCCGCTGTTGATTGTTCAGTCCCATCACGAGGTGTCCAAATCAGCCCATCAGATATTTATTAATTAGCTTCACTATAGAGTAAATATCTTTAGTAAAACATAAAAAGTGCTTTGGCAATCCCATTTTAGGTCTAATCTAGACTTATCATTAGAGTAAACTTCCATTGAAATTTCATGGGGGTTTTGTTTGTGGTTTTTGTGTTGTTTTTTTTTTTTAACTTGAAAGGTGTTCAAAGAGGACAGAATTGTTTAGTGAATTGGATCCAAGAGCCATTTCATCATGCTCAAGGCAGATGTTATCAGGAAGGATCATTTGTATTGGCAGTCCTTCAAAGATGCCCTCTAACCATTGCTCAAATCAGGTGAGTCCCACAGAGAACTCCTACTTGATTCTGGCCATGGCTTCGGAGTCTGCAGCCACACAAGCTGGAAGATAACTGTTAAAATTTAACAGACATTACATTTTCTGTCTGATCTATTAAACTTGGGTAACCTATTGGTAAATACATATTTTTAGACATCTGCATGTTACTAAACACTAACTGAGACTGATTAAAAAATTTTATCTCCCCTGGGGCTTAAATGCAACTTTTTTAATAAAAAATTTGAATGGTTTAATTTTTAATGGATTGTAAGATGCTGGAGCATTTTTAAAAATCAGCAAATTTTATAAGTTAGCAACTCTTTTTCTTTTTCATCTCCTCTCTGCACTTCTCCTTGAAGGAAGGAAAAATTTTAAAAGAATACCAACAACAATTATTTTGTACAAGTTGTGAGGTACTCTTTTAACTCCATACTGGGTAGGTGACCCACTGTTCAGCAGCCCAGGAAACTGGTACAGACTCTGCCAGTCATCAGATTCAGATTAAAAAAGAAATGGCAGTGCTTATTTGCACTTCTTTTACAAAATGAACTCTGTGGGTGAATTACATAAACAAAGCACCAGTCCCAGCAAATAATGTTGCTATTTATTTTACTCACAGTGGGTATTTAGAAATTTGCTCATGTGAGAGAGCAAGTTGTGCCCTTCTTGCACTCTTGCACCAGGGCTGCTGCAGCCTCTCCAGTTACTTTTGCTTGGGGGCTGGGGAGTCTGGGGCTGCGGAGAAGGGGATCTGGGACTCAATGCAATTGTAACCGCAGGAAATGTTCTTTGCATTTCTCTTTGTGTGTATGTGGTATCTTTGTTTGGTTTTCTGTTAAGGAAAGTTGAGTTGAAAGTAGAGGGAAAGGCTGGTGAGATGCCTTGGGCATTTTTGAGCCTTGATTCTCATGGACTCAAAGGTCTGTTCCAGAGTGCTCCAAGGCATTGGCAATGCACAGCTTTGCTTCTGCGGGGGGTGGATCTGCTATGCAGTCCCATCTCATGGGCAGGTCTGTGGCCACGTTGATTGGGGTGAAAAGCTGAAATCATGTAGATTACTAACAGCATCTTCCCCATCTCTAGAAAGGAATAACATACCAGAGGGAGCAAGATCTTTTTTATTCTTTTCTCATGAGGGAAGCCTCAGGTCAACTCTAAGATTCTGCTTATAGGAAAGAAAGGTCAAACATACTTGGTTTTAGCCAACTTTTACTTCTTTTCTTTTTGAAAAGATTTAGCACATACTTAACATGGCTCTGTAAAGCTGAGAATCTTCTTTCCCTGATGTCTCCAATCTTCCTTCCTGAGCATCAATTTTCTGAAACACATCACTTTGTCTATCTTGTCACTGACTGAACATTAGTTATTCTGAAAATGCCCTCTTTGTGTCTGAAAGGATTTGGTCTGGCTGCCCGACAGAAGGCTGTGAAAAACAGCCCCCAGCTCTCTCTTGGTCTGTCTCATGCCAGTATGGAGCCTGGGCTGTCACTACACAGCCATCCCATGGAAGATGCTGACAAACTGTACCACCTTCACTTCTGAAAATTAACAGAGTCAGAGGGAGGGTTGGGAAGGATATTCTGCTTTTCATAGAAGCTGGACATGCAACAAAGTGGGTGCTGTAACCTGAAACTTTGCACCACACTATAGCTGGACAAAGAGGCTGCACAGACCCAATCAGTGTGGTATCTGCAAGATAAATATTTGGACCGAAGCAGGCTCTTAAGGCACTCTGTTCATGTGCCACAGACTGCAGGCACTGTCAGCTGTCCCAGTGACACACTGAGCTGGAAGTTGTGCTGCTCAGCTGCACGTGCTGCCCTGTTCTGAGCTAGCATGAAATACAAAAGATCTTTGTGAACTCCAGTTCTGTGCCCATGACACTTGATCATCCTCTGTACTCAGAAGGAAGTAGGCACGTTTTCCACAAATTTACAAGTATTACCGAAGTTGGGCATCATGGTTACAGTTGTGCTTTAGGAGATTCCTTCTTAAAAACTTTTTAAAACCACAGCCTAAGAGATACACCAATACTTTCTCCCTGTGAAGACCAATCCTACAGGGCAACCCAGGGAAAATATTGCTTGTACAGGGCTCTCTTGTGCGGTATCTTCTCTTTCAAAGGTATTTTTATTTATTTAAAAATACATTTATAATGTTCAAAAAGCATATCCACTGGTCTTCTCACTGTAGAATTTTTCTACATGATGACAATGCTATGCAAAAAAATGTATTTTGCATTCTTTCAATTTTCTGGGGCCAAAAGAATGTAATGAAAATCATGAGCTGAAAGATGCACCAAGATACTTAAAGTCACTGGAACATAGATCCCATTCAGGAATGTGTTTTTATGAAGTATAAGAATATACTTTATATAGAATAGACCATTAACTAAAAGACCCTCTTTCAGTTTAAAGTCATTGCCCCTTGTCCCATCACTATATTTAGAATAAAGTCTAATTTTATTTTAAAGTTGATATTGATGGAATGTCCACAATAGCAAATTGCTACAGCAAATCAATGGTCAAATCTTTGCAGATTACTGAAAGCATTTATTATCAGCTCCTAGTTCTTGAATCTTGTCCCATGGATAAGTTTCTGGTCCTTCTATTATCATATTTCTGATCTTCATGTAGGCACTGAAGAATCACAAGAGGTGGATGTTGGCAGGGACCTCTGGAAGTTGTCAAGTCCAAGTCCTCTGCTCAGAGCAGCTGCAGCCAGGGCTGGTGTCCAGGGCTCTGCCTGGTCCAGCTTTGAATATCTTTGAGGGTGGTCACTTCAAAATCTCTCTGGGTAACCTGTCCCAGTGTTTCACTACCCCCCAGTGAAAAATTGTTTTCTTATGTTTAAGGGGAATTTCCTGTATTTCAGGTTTTGCCCATTGCCTCTGTCACAGTCCTGTCACTGTAGAGAAGAGTCTGGCTCATTCTTCTTTACTTCTCACCACAACTATCAGATATTTATCAGCAATAGTACAATGCTCAGTTAATTATTCCCTGTGATCTCAAATTCTGTTTAGAATCCATTTCTTTCCCTTTCAATGACCACTGCCTGGCTTCTTCCATTTTGGACAAGTTCATCCCCATTTGCAAAAGTACATTAATCATTCATCTTGTCAGCTCGTGCAGATTGAATTGTAGCAGTGGGTTGTCCTCTTTACAGTTTGCCAGTTTTTCCATCTTCCTGGTAAATTGTCATAAATTAATTAAAATTTATTAGGTGGTTGAGATTTGCTGAAGTGGTTCAAGTGGAGGACCACAGCAAACTTGCTTAACTCTTGCTCTGAAATCTATGTTCCTAGCTGTGTAACAAGGGAGAAGAGTGGGAATGGAAGAAGGCAGAGGAAGAAGGGACACTGTTTGGATGACTCAATTTGGTGAGGGACTTGGAAGTTCATAACAATTTTCAGTCATTTATTGTTCTTATTTGGTGATTTTATACTAGGAGCAGAGTTTACTTGCAAGATCTGGCAATGAGATGGTTACAATTTATTAATACAGCTTTGTTATTCAAAAGAGAGATGAAGATAGAAATGAGTTGACAGTCTACCCACAGTTGCACTTTACAATTCATAATGCCGTACACGAACAGGAGCAGTCTATTCTGTAAACTTGCTCAGGTTCCACAGATCTATAGATCTATAATAGACAGGCCAGTGACTCAAGGAAATCCTGCTAAAAGATGCTGTAGTCATGGCTCAGAAAAACCCACTGAAGTCACGACCAATGAGTATGAGTCACGTCAGTGTGAGCACCATGCCCCTCATCATGCACCAGGCTTTTATCTGGTTGCTTTCCTCTTAGTGGGAACTTGAAAAATGCCTCACCTCCCAGGAAGACTGGTAAATGCTAATATGCAACCTTAGATTGTTGAACTCAGCCTGAACCCAGTTTATTTTTATATCTGTGGAGAGGACATGAATTATCTTTCTGACACCAGATCTGAGTAAGCAGATGCACTCCGTGTGATCACACGTGTTCTATTGCAGGAGGCAGCAGCTCCAGCACTTCCTCCCAGCACTCTGCTCCTATATATATTCCTGCGTGGCATGGATAGGTTTGCATGGGCACGTGGGAAAAGGATTGCGTGCCCTGGGGAAAAGTGTGTAGGAGGGAATTCTTCTCACACAGCAGAGTCCACAGCTCACAGCTGAGAATGACCCTCCATTGATTAGCCACCACTGCAGCACTATTTACAGTGGGTTTTTCTGTTGCCTCTGTTTCTCTCATAAGAAACAAAACTGCATATGTACCATAGAAACTGTCAGGAGCAATATTAAACAAAAGCACACTTTAGAAAAAACACTAATTTTAGAATGATCATAAATATTTCTACCAGACCAACCATAAACAGCACCTTAGAGACCTTGTTCTGTTTATATAAATCCCTCCTAATTTAGAAAATGTTGAATTGATAGACTGAGACAGCCATAGATGACAAATGCATATTTGAGAAAACTGCTCTACAGTCTCCTGTGACCAAAATTTCCTCATTCTTACAGTATTCAGTTTTTGTTTCTGATTAAAACTACTTACATGAGTTGCATGCCATATTTTTTTATAACACTCTATTCATTGTGAGTTTTCACATTAGAAACTTTGCTCAGGCCCAGAGGTTATAGCTGGCAGCAAACAGGCTGCTCCTTCAGCCCTGCTCCCAGTCGTGCAGAGGGTTTCTACCTAAGGCTGGGAATCCCTCGGTGGGCACAGAGCTCCAGGCTGCAAGCTCTGGCACCAGGGGCTGGAGGGTGAGCACACTGCAGCTCCCATCCTCCTGAGCTGCTGCTGCTGCAGCACGAACCAGCTTATTCATTTACAGCAGTCAAGAAAGTACTGGGATTGCACATGGTTCAAAAGCACTGCTGTAACCAAACCCCTTGCTCTGCTGAAAACTGAATCCAGCTGAGAAAGAGCCTGGTTTGCAGCTCTGTTTTACAGTGTCCTGCTCTTGTCACTGTCTGGCCCCACAGCTCCAGCAGAAGGCAGGAAACATAAAGGAGATGGAGGATGGCAGGGCAAATGCACCTTACAGCTGGACTGATTTAGACTTGTTGAGAAATCATCATGCTAGAAATTATTTCTCTAAGTGTTGCTAAACTTCAATCTTGGTCTCAGGCCATGTAAATCTCATTATCTGCCCAGAACAGATGATTATCTCTGGAAATATGTTCTGCCATCCACAGGTTATAATTGCAGTTGGAGGCTACTTTCAGATCTTCTTAGCACAAAAAGATATAATTAAATGTTAGTTCTGTACAGAGGCTGTGTATACAAGAAAACCATGCTCCTCATAATCTATCCATTTCATTTTCAGATTGCAATGGATTGTGCAGCAGGGTTGTCCACTTAAAAATCATCTTTTATTATCACAGAGTAAAGCCTGTGACTGTCTTTTTCTGATCAAAAGGAGAGGTTACCCATCTGTGAGCAGGTTCAAAGCCCTCAGATATGGGAAAAAAGGGAGTTGCTGAATTTCAAAATCTTCACCCAAGCCACTACTAGCAATGGCACTGGATTCCCCAGTGATAATGAAACCACATTCCGCAATACAAAAGTATTATTATATAAATTCTACAAAAGTATTATTAATCTAATATTTCCTATCCTGTTGCAGGAAACAAGAACCCAGTTGAGCCAAAACCTTGTTAATGAGAAGTTATTTGCCAGATTTACATGTCCCATTAAGATGGCTCATTTTTTTAAACACTTGCATTATTGTACTTTTCTCCCTGAGTTTGAGCCCAGTTTCCTGAAATAAAAGCAATTTCATACAAAATGTGAAGGCATGATGTGAGGAACAGTAGCTGGGGGCTCTGAGGACACAAATACCACTGCTGCATCTCATTTTAGTGACATGGATTGTGGGAAAGGGCAGCTCTTCTAGAAGGATTTATAAGTTTGTGTGATGGGGGCAAAGTGCAACTGAGCTACAGTATGTTCTGCATTTTCTCTCTGATATCCTCATACTCTGATATCCAGATTATGTTCAACTGTCCTTGGCCGTGCTCTGTGCCTTAATATTATAATAGCATAACAACATTCTTAGCAAATTTACCTAGTTAACCCAAATAAAGCCAAACTCCCAAGAATCTGCTGGGTTTGGTGGTTTGCTGAATCTGTGTTTCTATCAGAATGTTTATTTTGGTGTTTTGCCCATCTGCTAGACCTCTCTTACTGCTTTTTAACTTTATTACTCATTGTTGCTGCTGTGCACATAATTCAGTGATGGTATCATATGGTCTTGACTGCAACTTTTCTAAATATAACTGCTTTATATGGAATACATTGAACTCAGTGGGTGGAATAATGAATTCTTCAGAGAACTTTCCAGAAAGATATTTGTCAAGAAGCGACGAGGTGAGCACAGAGTTGTAAAAAGCACTTCTTGAAGCTACTGTCTCACTGGTCCTTTCATGATTTTCTGTAGAGAGAATGAATGTTTCTTATAGCACAGAATGTTGCCTTCACATGAAGTCTCTCCCTTATTAAAAAATACACTGGTTTTGGAATTCTTTCTTTTTGGTTATCTGGCATCCAAAGGAGTGAAGGAAGAGTTTGGACTTGTGTGCACTGAGCTGAGGTACATGCAGGAGAATTTTTTAGAAGGGGAGGGAAACATAAGGAGCAATCAGGGCTCACTGTCTACAGTGGATTTCAAGAGTAATCATAGAGTCATTTAGGTTGGAAATGACCATTAAGGTCATTGAGTCCAACCATAAACCTGACACTGTCTATTCCAGAACTCAACCATGCCCCTTAGCAACACATCTACACATGTTTTTAATACTTCTGGGGACAGTGACAACCACCCCTCTCTGGAAGCTGATCTAGTATTTCACCACTCTCATAAAAATTTCTTCCTTTTATCTAGTCTAAATCTACCCTGTTTCAGTTTAAAACTGTCTGTGGTTTGCAGGTTGAAATAAAGCTGTTGTGTGGAGCATAAGAGTACCTTCTGACAGTAGGAATGTGAGCTTGGGGCCAAGCTCTGGCATGGGCATGTGGAATACTTCTCATGGAAATCAAGTCCAGGACAAAGTGGTTTTAATGCAGCTCCAGCAAGGAAAACCTCCCACTGAGCAGAGCTGGTGGGCTGGGGATAGGAAAGGATGCCTAGCACTGACACTTCTGGCATTTCTCCTCACCTCTTAAACTGCTCTTCTATTATTTTTTAAAGGTTCATTTAGTTCCAGTTTAGTGTCTGAGAGATATGACTACTAGATCCCAAAAGCACACAGAGTCCAGGGGGCAGACTATAAGGCCTCATACACTTCATTTCTCAAAGATTAAAGGCTAGAAACACACCTGTTTTCTGACTCTTCAATAAGTTAAAATTGTGGGTCTTTCTCATGTTCCTCATATCTATGCTTTTAAACCTTCAACCTGACCCTGCATATTTTGGGGGTTTAATAGTCTTTGTTCTATAGGGTGGCCTGGCAGAAGACACACCCCCCCTTTTCCCCCTCTGTTTGTGTAGACTTAGGTGGCTGTGGTGCCCAAGAGTCTGCTGGTCCCTAGGAAGCTACTGGGGGTACAATCTTTTCCTGAGACACTTCTTTTTCATTACCCAATTCTGGGTAATACTCGCTGCCCAATTATTCAGAAAAAGGGTGAGGTGGGATAGCCTAGATAAAGAATTTTGATATAAAAAATATGTAAATGAAGCTGTAAGAATATACTGAGTGTGTTCACCCTTGCTGTCAGCTCTCTAAAAAGAAGAGTTTTAACCAAAAGTAGGCGAAGCTCTGCTTGAGGTGGGCATAAAACAGTTTCTGTTATGAACTCCATAATAGAGGCATCAGCTGGAGGCAGGGCCTCATTAATCCACAGCTTGAGTAAGTGTATGTACATTTCAGATGATGTCTCATTTTTAAATTAAAAGGAAAATCCTGTTCATTGAAAATGAAGTTGAAACGTTGTTTAAATGTGATCTGTTGTGGGATCTCCTTGGAAATGTGGTAGTCATGTCCTTACCGTACTCTCTGATAAAGTGAATTTATGAATACGTATTTTGCTACATCAGCATCACTGCAATTAGAACAGATGACTGTGTTTTATCTCCTATTAGGGAAAACATTTTGTGGTACCTCAACTACATTTAAACAAGTTATTTATCAAGAGCTCAGACACATGCTTCAGTGTTGACTGTTTCTAGCCATTGTTAAATACTCAATAAATCTATACATGCTTGGAAAAAATGTAACTTTTCACAGCTAAGAACTGTATAGAAACTCTGCAAAACCATATAAAGAAATTTGCTCTGTTTTTTTTTCTGGAAAAGGCAAATTGTGTATGTATTTGAGAGAGAGATTCTTCCATTTTTCTCCTGTTGCAGGTAAGTGGAGGAATATATTCCCCCTGGACAGCTTCAGGAATTGCTTGTGTATTTTATCCAATAGCAATTTAAAAATATTTAAGTGTTCATAGGGCAGGGCAAGCCAAGCTAATACTTTAAACAGTAGACTGTTACAATATATTCCTTTTTTTATTATATGCAAGGCAGTTTTCTGTCTATAATGCATGGTGAAATACCCTGAAAATGTTGTTTCCAAGCATTTTCACTTAGCTCCAAAGGGAACATTCGCTCGTGGGTAGGAGGTGCTCCTGGAAAATATTTATTTATTTTCTTGGATTTGAAAAGGAATCAAACTGGGTGTCCTCTACTGGGGTTGAGGTAGCTAGGGACAATCTAACAATGAGGGTGTAAGACACCAGTGGCTGCAGGAGCTCCCTCAGTCTGTGCTCCACAAGGCAAATTTTCCATCTGAATTATCCTCCATTCCGTGTGGTCTCTGGAGAGCCAGCACCGAAATGGTGATGATGGCATTGACTGGCTCCATGCCTATGAATGCTCCTTACAGCATTGGATGCCTGCAGTGCTGTCAGAGTCCTGGAGGAAGGAAAAGTGCTGAGCAGAAACTCAGTAACTCTGTGCTTCCAGAAGGACCCATTCGTGGTTAAGTCCCTGAGAGGCAAAGAGGGAGGAAATGAGCCAAGCTACCAAAATCCCACTTCCATTTAATCTAAGTCTCTCTCTGGTATCTTTATATCCCTCTTTCTGTTCCTTTTATTTGAGAGAAATGGGAATCTTGAAAGGAGATGTGTAGGTTTTAATTCAGGCTTTTAGGAAAAAGATGGAAAACCAAAAGCATCAAAGCGTTTGGCAGCAGTGACTTAAGAGAAAATTTTGAAGTACAATTTAGTAAAATAAGTTATTGAGAGGAGCAAGACTTGACACACTTTCATATCAGCTAACTTGAATGGTTTCCATAACCATGTAGCTTTTACAGAATTATTCCTGAAATGCCTTGTTTCCCCTTAGGAAGAGCACAGGTAGTCTCAGTTCTGAATTTAGGGAAAAGTTGTTACATGTTTAAGATCCAGTAATAGGCTTAGCAGCTTTCACATCTGCTCTCGAATGTGACCCAACCCCCCTCCCCCCCCCGCATGGCCACAGCACTCTCATTCCACTCACGTTTTTCCCTACTTGGCCTTCAGACAGTCTCTTCTGTTTACATTGAAACCCCAGCACTTCAGTTCTGATGTGTTCAAAATAATTTCAGTCTTAAAGAGAATATTTGGAGAGTGTCTTTATACTAAACAAACAAATAATGAAATGTGGTTTTGTAAAATTAGAACATCCATAAAATATACTGTCTTTATTAACATCTGCAAATTCTCTTCAGGGAATTACACATATTTAGGAGATAAGGAAAGATTATCTTGCCTTGACCTTATAATGCAGTGCGAGGACAGCATGTCATTGCTGTAAAATAGGAGAAATATGCTAAGCGTTGCATTCCTTAAGCCACAAACTAGGAGTTTCTTGTTCTTGTGTTGACCCTTTACTGATTCATCTTTTACAAAGCATCATGTAATTCCTAGGAAATTGTTTGGAAGGGGACACCAGAAGGGAAGATGCCACACCCCAGCTCCATGCAGACTAACATGTCCCACAGAACAGCCTATCTGTGCAGCCCAGTCTAGTGAGGGTTCACCCTCAGCCTCATAAAGAGCTATTTCCAGCCATACAGTGCTAAAAAGAAATTAGAAATAGCTACATTTTGGAAGAAATTACTTTGACTTTGGTTTACACTGCTAATTACTGTAATTTATAACAAACACTAACTAAGCCAATCACACCGTTAACTGCTGGTTGCTTTTATGATATTGGTATGCAGTGCTGTTTTGCTCTTGTTTTAATGAATGTGGCACCATAACCCCATGGTGGATTCATTTTATAAATCAAATCATTTTTGATCAGACAGTAGATTTTAACTCTGCAGTTAGACTGACATCAGTATGGCACATCTGTGATACCTGATCAGCTGTCTGCTTCCAGTTCCTTCAAAGCAACCAATAAGCCAGAAACACATGAGAACTGGCAGTGATTAAAAAGGCAGAACAACTGGAGAATAAGGTTTAATTGCTAGTGCCTCAGTTGTGCCAGAATAATACGATGTGCACTGACTCATCAGATTCAAATGATTTCTAACTACAGTGCTGTGTTTTGTGAGAACCAAGAGAACGTTTGACAGGGAGAATATATGTGAAATTTCTCACAGCACTTAGGTGCTATCCCTGCCCTGCCACAGTGATTCCATTTGTGGTCTAAGTATGATGGGATAGCAAATTTCAGACTGCTGCAGAAAGCCTTTATGATGGCTGTCTTTTACACAATGGTCTGTGATTGTGAAGCCCTCAACCTGAGGACCCAGGTGTGGTGATTTCCAGAGTGACATTGCCAATAAAGTATTCTGCTGAATCACCTCCAACCCCTTCACCACTGTCTTTCCTACAGATGAAGTGTAATTTCTGCTGACTCACACTAGCACATACAGCCTGTGAATTTCAGGCAGTGCAGGAGGTGAGAATAGCTCCACTGCAAGTTTGGGAATTGAGGGTGTATGACAGGAAAATTGCAGGAAGCCCAAGAACAGGGGCAAGCACAATAGCAGAATTATTGTGTCCCCTGGCCAACAGAACTGAGAGATATCCAAGAAAAATCTTAACTGTTTACTGAATGTTCAGAATAGAGTTGGAAATTCAGCTGGAAATTGAAAAATAGCTCCTTCTACTTCAGAAGCAGTCTTTGCACCAAGAATATATTTGCTAATTGTCTTTGAAATATTCAGGCCTGCAGAAACATGAAAACAGGTGAAATGGTTTCAATCAGCCACACCTCTATCTTCTACTCCACTCCTTGCTAAACAAAATCTAAGTTTGATTTGTAGCCCTTGCTGAATGAAGGAGTAGAACGCCTGTGAAAGAAGTGAGGGATAAAAATGTATGTATTTCTCAGTTATGTTTCCAAATCAGTGAAATTAGCTGGAGGCTCTCAATACTCATCTCCCCATCACTGGTCCATCTGTCAAATGTAGGAGTAAAATAGATGTCTAAGAGGAAGCAGATGCTGGCAGTACAACTATTTCAGCATCTCCTTAGAGCAGAGGAATATTTCCTCTGGAAGCACTGAGCTGCACCCCAGCCCTCAGCTACTCAGCCTTCCCCTTATCCCTGTGTCTGGAGCTGACTGGGCTCTGCTTGGCAGCCGGCGTGGGAAGCGAGGAGCTATGGCAAGCATCAAGAGCCGGATGGTGGAAAATATCCAGGGACTTCAGTCCACGATCTGTCCTTTTTCACTTTTGTGCTTCTTGCCAGTTTGAGAGGCAGTCACACATACCCCAATTTTATTGAAGGCCAGAGACACTTAATTTGCACCATTATGCAAAGGAAAATCCAAAGTGTCCAAGAAATCATGTGGGATCGTGGTGTTGAAAAGGAATGCCCTTTGGAGAACAAAAGATGCTTGAACATAAGGAGTCGAAGTCACTTTCAGCAGGACTGGCATGAGCTTAAGAGGAACTGCCCTACTGACACTTCTCCCTCACCAGTGTAGTCACAAACCCAGCAAATTCATGGTAACATCACAGGTTATTAGTGGGAGGCTAGAGCTTCAGTTGGGAAAGAAGGCATCCCAAACCTCTCTGCAGATTTGTCTCTAGAAAGGTGCACAAATAAACCCTTACATAAATTACTTCAGAAGCTACTTTCTGTTCTCACAAACTTGTGACTCACAGCAGGAAAGGCAAGAAATTGCTCTGACAAAAATTGAAACCATAGATGAAAGAAACCCACCACTGTCCCAAGATTATTTTAAACCTGTGGCAAATAAGCTTCTGGCACCTAAGCCTCAGGTTATGTACCTGTGAATGACACTGATCTATTTACCAAAAGAACAGTATAAAATAAAGCTAAAATACTAGGAATTTATTCTGGTTTCTAGTCACGCAAGAGTGGTGTGGTAACCCTGTTGTCTGAGAAAATCCTTCAAAAATGTAATGAGATACTTTTTTTGCAAGTACTGCTCTAATAGTTATGCCTTGAGGGTTTAAAAAATGCTCAGTAAACAAGACAAATTGGAAAACAGGTAGAAGAGTGTCTGGAAAATATCTCTAGGCCACTGCAAAAAGCAAGAACTAGAGCTGTTAATCATGTTCCAGTAAGAGTGGAAAAAACACTCTTCTTATTCTCTTTACTGTTTTAATTATTTTTAGCTTTGTACATCAGAGGCATCAAGTGAAAATCATGGGTTTTTACTCTTTCCTCAAACCACTGCATCATTAACAACTGCAGATATCAGTAAAGCTGTGACCCAATCCTTTCCCTGGCCTATAGACAGAACCACTCTTTTCTTGTCTCCTGAAATAACACTTCAACAGGTCTCCATGCCAGCAATGAGCATTTGACAAGGCTTTTATCCATAGCTTTTCTCTCCTCCAGTTGCTCCTGTAGCTCCAGACGGACTTCTGCCTCCACCCCTCTGGGCTGCCCTGCAATGGGCTTTCTTCTCCTCACTCTGCTCACACTGCAGCTGTGTCCCTTCGGCCCTTCTGGCTTTATGTGCAGGTCAAGGACTATTTTCTCTATTGCTAATCTAAAAACAGAAGGTAGTAAATACGCTTTACATTTTTAATTCTGCACATCAGCAATGCCAGCATTAAATCTCAGAGCTGAGAAGTCTTTGAAAAGGCTCCCAAGAGGGATAAGCGAACACCAGAGGGGCTAAAATAATCTATATGGAAAGGGGGGGGGGCAATATTTTGCATTTGGAACTCACTCTGCTCTTGCTGCCCTAACATGATAATTAACTATAAATGTATATCTCTGCCTAATTATTCCTTGTAAAGGCATTGCAATATGTTCACCAGTGGCTGAGGAAGTCTTACCTCTGAACCACAGGTCCTAAATGGTAAAATTTTCCTTCTCTAAGGAGCTTTTAGTCCAGGAAAGGTGACTGATTATATAAAGTGACTACACGTGACTTCTCTTTGTGATTCTGTGATTCAGATCACCTCTCTTTGATTCTGTGGTTCTTCATCACTGCCATGCTGACAGAAAGTAATTCCTTCCCATACTACCACAAGAGACAAAACAAGGGTGAACGGCTTCATGGCCACCATGACCCTGCCCTGGGCATTATCCTGGAGCTGGCAGGAGTAAGATGGGAGTTCTAATAACCAGCTAGCAAGATGCAATCACAGAAACACTTTTCATCCCTCTTTTTTTCCCTCTTCTGAGTAATGACTGAAGCATGAGGGGGAGAAATCCAGCACAACCTTCTCTGTCAGTCAGCTGCTTGAGGCTGTAACTACATGACACCTTAACTTGCACATGCCCAGAAGGTACACTTGTAGCATTTGTATGACATTTTATATTTGAGGTAACATATTTTTCACTGTATAAAATGCAATGTTATTTATGTAACTGGCCTTGAGAATAATAATACAATAATTGATGTTTGCAGTTCACCAAAAATAAAAAATACTGGTTTTTTCTAATTACTAGCTAAAATGAGTATCAGAGTTAAGTTCTTTAGTATTCAGCTGCTCACGGATTTTGCAATAGAGGAGCAGACTCTTTTGATGGAGAGTATTGCCTGATTGCTCTCTTCCAGATGATAGGGATGCTCTGTACCATAGCTGTTACTTCAGCAGGATCTGCACTGCATTCAGCACAGCCCCAGCTGCTTCTCCATTGGTGATTGACTTCATGCTTTCGCCATGATCCAATGCACAAAGTTGGGCAACTGGTCCCAGTACACCTAGAATGCAGAGATAGGGGCCTGTGAAACATGCCTTTTGTTTTTCTTCAGCATGATAAAGGTTTGATTTGGAGGGGAAGGAATGTAATTCTGTTATTTAGCAAATAACCACCATGTGTGCCATACAAGCAGCACCTGCTATGCCCATTTTTCTCAGGTGCTGCCCGTGCAGCACTCACCCACCACCCCAGGATGACATCAGGCTTGCAGGAGATTTGCTTCAGCAATAACACCTATCATTAAAGCATCATTTCTATCTCCTGCTACAGGAAGTGGCTTTTAGCTCCTGCCCTTTGGAGCTGTGACTGATCCTAACTCAACCTGTTTCGGTTGCTGGGGTCATCTCCGCACCAGCAGATGGTTCCTTTGTGCTGGGATTATGCCCTGCCTGGTGTCCTTCCTGAAGGAAGATGATGACAGACCTCTGAAAGTGATATTGTCTGGAAATTCAGACACCCATGGTCTTTCAGAAGATTATGGGAGGTAAGAAAAAGAGGATTTTACAGCCTGATAGGAAAAAAAGGAAAAGAAACTCAAGGGCTGGGGAGAGTGGTTTGGAAGTTAACTTTTCCTGACTCCCAATGCAGAGCAAATTAAATGCTTTTGGTGGTGCGGCTGCTGAGGTGATAGTTACAGACACAAAGACCACAGGCTGGTTTGGCCTATGGAAGAGTGTGATTCTTCCAAGAAAACAATAAAGCGGAGCAGAAAATATTAGGAGATCTTCCATTACTTGCCTTTGCTAGATGGAGAGTTTGAAGGGTATCAGTATTTGACATATGACTGTGTCACCTGAACACAAAAATCAACTTTGACTCACCCCATCCAACTCTGCAGCTCGTGTGTGTTTCTGTGCTGTATCAGTGTGTGGCCTGAGTTTCTGATGGGTAGAGGGGTGGCTGGTGATGGTTGTGACCGAACTCTGAGTTTATGGACAGATCTGTTTTCCTAGGGTCAGTAGATTCACTATGGTGCTCAGAGCCAAGTCAAAGATGTCTGTGCTGTACCATAACATTCTTGACACCTCACCTGATAGACCTGCAGTGTGTAATTAGCTTTAAATTGAGAACAAGGACTGGGGGTTTTGCTTGTTTGGTTTTTTGCTTTGTTGGTATATTTTGGGTTTGTGTTTGAGACCTGGTGAGATTTCTTTGTATATCTCTATAAATTCTATTCACTTTTGGGCTAAAGTAAGCCAGCTGCATGCTTTGAGAATTTATTTGTATCCTGATTCAATATTGATTTAGCTCCAGGCAAGGAAAACTGGAGGGAGTTTGTGAGTGAGAAGGCAGGAGAAAAAGACAAAGCTTTGTGAAGAAAAGCACTTAAAAAACCACAGACAAACAAAACCAAAAGAACCCACTCAAAAAAAAAAACCTCACCCTGACCTGCCCCTGATTTCAGTTAATGATACTTACTGCATACTCTGAATTCCTCTGTTAAAATGTTGTTTTCTCAAAGAGATATCAGTAAGAGACATTTTTTTGAAAAAAAAGAATTTAACTACTTGCTTTTGGTATAACAATTTCACAGATGTGACTTTATGTTTAACTACAGTCATGTGTGTGATTCAGGGATGAGTGGACTATTTAGAGCGGGAGTTTTGCTGTGTGAAGGTTTTGTTTTGTTTTCCCATTTCTGCAAGCAAGGGAAATTGCCCTAACACTCTCAACGCCAGCAAGTCTGTAGCAACAGCTGCTTTTATGTTGCTCCTTAAAGTAAGGTTTGAGGTGCTGCAAGTCCAAAAGCATATAAAATATTACAGTGACCTGAAATAAGAAGAGATAGCAGAGGTTTTTCCCCAATAACACCTTTGAGGCAAATAATTTTTATTTTATTCTTCCTCATTTATTTCTTTTACAGTACAGTAAACTGTTGACCAATTTCTTTGTATTGCACCCTTACAGTTTCTGCTATGCTATGTTCGATTGCTTTTTCAATAGTCCCTCCTTTCCCCTGAATCTGGTTGTTAGCTTATTGTAACCATAATCTTCCTGACAGTCCCTGCTGTCACAGAGCCAAGTCTTTAGCTGTTGAGCAGCCTTGTTTTCCCCCTGTGCTCAAAGAACGCCGGGGCTATAACACAGGTACATGACTGCTGTGTGTTCAGGCTGCAGTACCTAAGGGTATCTTGCAGTTACCAGGGACTGAGCAGCCCCACCTGCCATGTTCAGGCTTTGCCTTACCAGAATTAACCCTGGTATTTTCTACCTCACTGTTTGAAAGGTGCACTTACCGAGATCAACACTGGGCCACCTGCAGTGAACACTGCAAAAACAAATGTCAGTCGCCCTTCTCTGCACCAGTCCTACCAAGCTCACATGAATTTTGTCACTGGAGCAGAGAATGCTGCATTTCAGGTAGAAGAAATGAAAGCTCACCAACTTAATGACTATTCCAGAAAAAAGGTAAACAAAGGCTGGAGTGTTAGAAGCAGTTTGCAATATAGGGAGGAAGAACAGGAAAAAGACAAATGCTTTTAATGGAGGAAATGCCATCGTTAGAGTAAATGGTCGGTGAAGTGCATCAGTGATTCAATCTGCCCAGCTGTCATAAGCTTCACAGACAGGCTCTTGAGCACTGAAATGAGCTGTACATTCCCCAGGCCTCTCTGGATGAGGTGGATGAAGTCAGTTGAGCAACAAAAAATGAGTGCTGAGCTGTGCTAAGTTTTTCACTGGTGATATTGAGGACCACACCATGAGACTTTTGCCAGAGCTAGTCAAGAGTGATATTTCTGCATTAAGGAAAATCCAAAGCTCTAACAGGTTATTTCCAAACAAGGATGGAAAGACAAAATACTCATCTTAATGAAATTAAGTGTTACATAGCCTAGAGAAGGGATGTGGGGAGAGGAGAGAAACCTGTTCTTTACTCTCAAGCCATTACAGGCTATGACAAAAAGAAAGAAATAGATGTTTCTTCTTTTGCCTATGCAGAATAAAACAAGAAGCTAGGAGCTTAATTTTAATCAGGCCAAGACCTGAGGAGACTCTTAAAATGAGGAAAGAATAACTGGAAGCCACCATCACTGAAGGGTTGTAAGAATAGGTTACATGAATGCCAGCCAGGAAAGGCTGAAGTACAGGTGGTTCTTGAAACAGGAGCAGAGACCTCTCAAGAGGATTTAGCACATTCTTGCTTTCTTTTATTTTGGCCTCACTGAAATATTTTATTCTTGATTACATTTCATTTTAAATCTCAGAAGTGTCTGAGAGAGATGGGAGTTGTTGCTTTATGCATATTTAATACCGTGACATCTACCACATTACCATTAATATACCAGATTTACCATATAAATTGTGGTAATTTGCTTAGCTATATTTAACTACAGAAAAAGACATTCACTAATTGCCCATGAAAATTCTAATTATGTTCTCAGGAAATGTTCAGACACTGATCTTCCAGGGTGATAGATCTCTGTTAATAAAAAACACCAGCAAATTTTAATTTAATTTTACATGGCAAAATTAGATCTAGCTTCTCAAAAGTGAGCACAGCTATTAGGAACCCAACTTGAAACACTCATGTTTGAAGAATAAAGTCTGTAAGTGCTGTGCCACCCATAGGCTATAACTGAAAGTCAGACACTGCAGAGGTGTAAGAGTGAATCCAGTTATTCACTGCTGTCACATTAGTGGTGGAATTACAGACCTGCAGTGCAGCTGAAAAAGTGACTTCCTAAGAGAATGAGATGATGTCACAGGTTGAAAGCTTTTTTTCCAGGGACCACATCTGTTTCAGGTTTTGGAACAGATATGTCTGAAAGGTCAGCATCTAAGGTGCTAAGACAATTTTCCAATGATGATGTTTTTCTCAGTGTTTGATAAAAGATTTGTAAGACTAGTCTTTTTCTCAATATACCTTAAGTGTTGCTAATACCTTTCTCCAGGAGCCTGTTACCTTTTTGATGGATGTGAACTTCAGCATTAAACAACATGAGCTGTTTAAAAGAGTGAGGAGTGAAACTGTGTTGCTTTAGTAGGGAATGGAGAAAGAAGAAATCCTTTGCCCTTTCAGCTGAGGGAGGGCTTTGAAGCTGCTGAGCAACACTGCAGTGCCACATTGACTCTCTGCTGGGCAAGTAGGACCTTGCAAGGCATCTTTGCAAAGCAGCTGGCTTAAAGACAAGGCTTGCTCAAAGGAATCTGTCTTCTGTTATTTTTAAGTGATTTATGTCTCAGTCAAGAGCAGGGCATTTGGGCTGGCTGGTCACAAAGCCTGGCTGGAGGATAAGAAATGCTGCTTTTCCTCATGCTAGAAGGCTTCTGCTTTACCCAGTAGCCTTGCATCTGGTTTGTTGAAGCCAAATTTTACATTGAGGCAGAGCAGCCTTCAAGCCATTTGAGTTACAAATCTCTCTTTAGTTCACTTCGTTCTTCCAGAGCAGGGACCTGGTGGTGCAGTACATAAGAGTTCCTGCCCACTAGGATCCAGTGTACTTAGTAACTGAGTCTGAGATTGGTAGATGGGCTCTGTGCCCAGCCATGTGGAAGCACTAAATTAATTTCTCAGGTCAGCAACTTGCTGTTAGCTTCATGTCTTCTGCCTTTTGGGAATTGCTTTTTCACAATTAAAGCTAGATTTCTTGCTGGAAACCCTTGACTTTATGTGCAGCAGACTGAATTAAACTGCATCTGGTCAGTAAGATAATGTCCTGAGAAATGCTCCTCTGTGCAGCTCTCCATGGCTGTGGAGGAGAAGCAGGGGTGCACCAAAGCCCTCTGCCCACTCCCCAGGGGATGGAGGGCCCTTGGAAACCACCCCCACTCTTATCTCCATTCTCAGTGCCTGTGAGGCTGGGGCCATGCTGCAGCATCAGAGGTGCATGGCTGGCTCAGAGCAGACGCTTTATTTTGCCAGGAATCCTCTGGTAGTGATGGCAGTTCGTGGATTCCAGGCTACAACCTCCCACTGCCCTAAACAGCAGCATAGCTGCAGGAGGCACAATCACAATCAGCCAAGTTAAGGTGAAACCAAGCCAGAAAACATTTAGAGCTGCTGTCTAGATTCACCCATCCAGTCATCACATATGCTTTAGCTCAGCAGGTAAGTCTGGCCTTCAGATTAAGACAGACTCCTGCCAGACTTGCCCACAGCACAGGAAGATCCTTGGCAGAATCTGTCAAACCAAAATATTCCAGGTAAATTTAGTGAGATTAAAGTGTTTTATAAAATTATACAACTTGCAAGGTGAATAGTTTTGAGGATCTCTCATTTAGTGAATTTCATTTCATCTTCAGGGTAATGCTAGCTTCTGACCTGAGATGCCATACCACAGCCAGCTTCAGCAGATCCCATGGCACAGAACAAACTGGTTGTACCCTGTATCACAACTAAGTTTGTTTTACAGAAGTTGAGAAAATAGATAGATTGAGCTGACACAGTGAGAACCAGATGTATCAAAATAAAATTTATTCTTAAAATGGCTAGTTTACACATAACAGCAAAGGTTACACAAGGAAAAGTGCAATTAGTGAAAAAGGCTTATTTCACCTTAGTACTTAACATCTCGCTGCACTGCAGGTAGCTTCACACTTAGGCTATTATACTGCTTAGCCATGGACAAAAATGTAATTTATATTTTGATGTTAACACCATTTCTGTATAGTTAAAAGGTGTGCCAGTATTCACACCTGCTGAGCATGTACTGGACAATTTCTCACGTAAGTCTTGCATGAAACCCAGACAACATTTAGAGTTTGACAGTTCAGAAAGCTAAATTATAGGCATACAGATACAAAACATATATTAGTTTACTAAAGTCTAAAAAAAAATAAACTTCAAAAACTGAGGTAAAATAAACCACAACAGTTTTCTATGTGCAAGCCTATATTCAGTCTAGAAAAAAACTAGTAACAACCCTGCTCTTTTAAAGAAATTAGCTCTCACAAAGTGCAGCTAATTCACTGTCTTCAATATGAAGGACCTTGCATGTGTTACTTGTGAAAAGTCATGGCTAACATTGCAATTAGGAGCAAGATACTCAACCATCAGATGCTGTAAGATTAGATCAGGTGACGAGTGGAATCACCTAATGCTACTACAGACTAGGAAATTAATAGATTGCTTTGTTTTGTTGCCTAACCCTATTTTTGACATATTAGGGTGGCTTTAAAAAATTTTTAAAGGCACATTTTTATTTTAACATTGAAAGGCAACCATCTGCCTGCAAAGTAAGTAGGATGGTGAAGTCAAGGTTACATTTGTTATCAAATGCAAGGCTTCACAAAGACAGTAAGGGCAGAGATGCCTTCTTAAAGCAGTGGTCACTTGTACTACTCACTTTCCATCATTTTCTTTAGCCTCCTTTTTATCCCATAGGTCTTTCTCTGAGATTTATAAAAACAGCTTTGGAAAGAAGTAATTAGAACATTGCACATCTCCAAGTTATGTAGCACATTCTACCTCTTCCCCTTTTCCCACTTTTCCATTATCCTCTCCAAGTTTCTTAACATGTATTGAAGCTGCAAATCTTTGCCATGCATCCCTACCTGCCTTTGCTACAAGCATGTAGAGGGTCACAGCAAGCCTCCTGACAGCATCTACTGCACTCCTGATAGGTACAAAAATGAGTTGTGACATTCTGTTACCCTCCCTGTGCACACACACATACTCTCACACACAGTTACTACAGCCTGCTGAGATACCATTGCCTTCCATACTACTTTGCAAGTCTCTCTCCTAGTGACCCAGGAGAGCTGACAGTAGGAAGAAAGCAGCATATATTTGAGATACAGGCAAGCTATTCCTATAGTAGGTGGCATACACATGAGTTGCACCTTGGTCTTCTTTCCTTCCAAGGATAAGGTTTGGCTAAGAACTTCAGGAGCATAATATGGTTTAACAAGTCCCACAGACTAACGAACTTGGGTTTGTTCAGACAGCAAACAAAACCTGCCAGGTGGTTTCACCATGCAGTATGTGAACCAGAAAACTAGCACTGTTCTGTTGCTAAAGGGAAGGATGCTTCCTCGGTAGTTGGGATCACCAATATGGTGATGAATTTTCAATCTGACCCAAGCTGTGCCACTGGGGAAAGAGGCCACTGGACAGCCTTGGACTGCCTAGCAGATCAGGTTCTCTCTCTTGTGCTCTCCTTGTAGTCTGAAGATCTACACAGTCTTCCATGGCAGATGGTATCTGAACACCATCAGGCTTCCACTCTGCGTGTACAATCTTGTAATTCTGGCCCTGGTTATTGTCCCAGAAGGTATGTTCTCCACTTTGGTAAGAAATGCAAAACTCTATCTTCTCTTCTGAGGGAATGGCAGGAGGAAAATCAATGGTAAATGAGAAAGTATCATTTTCAAAATCACTGTAAACATTTTTCATGTACACACACTCAACATCTTTGTAGGTCTTCCATGTATCAAAAGTAATACGAACCTGAACCTTTTTTTCGAAGCTGACATTTTTTACTTTCACAGTGCCTGACAGCACCTTCTCTTGCAGGGTGCAGCTCTCCAGGCAAACCAGGTTCTTCTGCAGAAGGTTCCTGAAGTCCAAGTAGTCAGCTGAGGGCTGAGTGAAACCCAGAATCAAGTTTTTCTCCTCATGCAGTTTTAAGTTGGATGTTATGTCCTCAATGCCTAAGAGATCAAACTGCAGATCCCACTCAGGGTGCTCTTGGAACTCGGAGAAGGTGTGGATCACTGTCAGGGACAGCCCCTTGGAGTCTGCAAACACAACGTGCTTCTTGGCTCGGGCTGGCGAGTGGTTCCACTCGCTCTTCTGAGCTTCAGAGTCACGTTTCACATGAAGGCACGGCCGGAGAGGTTTGAGTCTATTCACAAAGTTGTTTCTTTGGCAGTCCTCGAGGGGGCTGAGAAAGCTCTTCAGCGGTGGAGAATGGGCTATGCAAATTCGCACGGCCATATCCGCAGGCATGATGGAGCTGGGTAAGGGTCTCGGGTCCAAGATCTGTATCATTCTGAACCAAGAACACAGGATGTTACCATTTATTACATCAGATAAGAAGCTTCTCAAGAATGCATACTTGCTTCATCCATTGTCTTAATTATTCATGGCCTCACCTCTGCACAGCTTTAAACAATGCAGCCTAAATCAAAATTGACAGTTCTACCTAAGGAACCAGGGTGAGACTAGTCAGTCATTTCTTGCGAATCCTAAACTGCTTCAATTCAAATCTACTCTTCTGTCTTTATCCAAACCTCTGAAAAATAGATTTTAGTGACAGCTAATTGAACATATTTTCTTGAAAATACAAAAAAGAACATTCTAGTACCAAGTAAAACAGATCCAGTTAAAGTGGAAGTGCTTATCCACTTGAACTTCCCTCTTAGAGGCCCTGAGTCAGGTCTTAAAATTCCAACAAGCTGTATCAGCTGCTTCATCTCTCAGCACAGACAGCACTATATTAAGCAAGTTGCCTACCCTGTCAGAGCATCAAATGGGATTCTATGTATCTCGATGCAGAACCATCATTCTGTGGCTCTGAACAACCATTAGATGATCTTTTTAGGCGCTTGTTTGGTTGAATAAAAATGCTAAAGCACCTTTAGAAGTATTTTTTACGAGCTATGAACCCAGATCTAAGTAATAGGGCTCTTTGCACTGTTAATGTTAACTGCTAAGTGAAGCAGGGGAAAAAAAGTTGGAGAAGAGAGGGATATACTATCTTTTCACCTCATTAGGCTTCAAGAATCAGCTTAAAAACAACCTTTTATAATCCCCAAAGACCAGGCTAAAAGTCTACTGCAAGTACTCAATAAGAATGCTACAGCTTTATTTGTGAAGTTACTCATAACCCTCCCTCTCAGATGATGGTATCACAATTACTATGCAAGGACATGGCCCACTCAAGGCCAGATAGCTTGAATATTTGTAAAAAGGGGCTTCAACTATAGCACATCCCTGCTGACATGGATGCAGTCCTTGCTGGAAATGCAGAGTTTTGTTGAGTCACCGAAAGGCATTTGCTTTGTCACTTAAATAAATGGCTTTCTGCTTCCCAGGGTTCTCACTGGTATTCCAGAGCCCTGCCAAAAATAAAGCAGAAGCTGTGCTGCCCTCATCTTGCTTTTTTTTTTATTGTGGAGGGGAGTACTCAAATCAAATTAATCAACTTTTCCTTTGCTTTATTAGGAAAAGAACTAAGGTCTCTCTGCAACTTTGGTGACCCGAGCTTTTGCAGTGAAAGAAAAAAAAGAAAAAAAAAGAAAAAAAACCCACCCACCACCGAAATAGCAAAGAACAGCCAAACATGCAAACCCCACGGCACAAGCGGAGCAGCCGCGGGCAGGGCGGGCAGGGCGCAGCGGGGCCGGCCGGCGCTTACCTACCTGGTGCGGCGCAGTGCAGGGGCCGCCGCCGCCGCCGCTCCCGGGCCGCGCCCGCCGCCGCCGCCTTTATGGGGCCGGGCCGCGGCCCGCGGCCAAGGGGCGGCCCCGGCCGGGCGGCTCGGGGGGGCTGCGGCCGCGGACCGGGCGGACACGCCCCCGGGCGCCCTTTCCTCGCCCGGGCCCGGCGGTGCCCCTGCTCTCTCGTCCTTCGGGAAGGGCGGCAGCAGCTGGGGGCACACACGGGTGGGAAGAGGGCTCGCTGTAGCACGCGCCTCTTCCAGCGGCCAGGGCGCAAACGGGGATTCGCTCCACGGGCTTTCCGTGTGCTGTAGATGTTTCACATGCCGAAGTGGGGCTGCTTCAGGGCGCTGCTAAATGACCTTGCCCAGTGGAAAGAAAGTATGGAACAAAAGTGGAACAAAACCCATGTTAAATTATAGGCTTCTCAGCTTCGATGGAAAGGAGCTGGGACCCTAGGTTGTAAGATAATGGTCCCAGGGCCAGAATTCCTGGAATATAACTGCCTTTTTCCTCAGTGAAAAAGTATTTTTGAACTTTTAATGTGAATGGTGTTGATGGCTTTTCACCTCCCACACCTGGTGATCTGTGTACTGTCTGAGGATGACAGGCCCTGCTATAGGCCTTACATTTTATCTACTGCCTTTTACTAGAAGAAAGGGACAAAAACTGGTGGCAGGCAGCCCCCGCAGCGTCAGCCGCAGCAACACTGTGGCACTGCTGGTGTCCCGCCTCCCAGAGGCCCTGTGCTAGACGAGCCTTTGCAGAGGCTGGGGACAGCCCACAGGTGCCAGTGTGCTGTCTTCTGCAGGCTGTCAGTAATGCTACTAGAGAAGGTCCATCCCTGAGTTACTGCTCTTCAAAGATCATGTCCTGGTTGCTAACTGACTCTCTGGGTCTTCTGTGGATCAGCAGTTTCACTGTCACCTTCTTGCTGCTCAGCTGCTCTTTCCCAAGACCAGTAGAGGACTTGCAGTCAACCTGCAAGATGTGATAGGGAGTCTGTGAACTGTGATTTTCTGAGTTCACAGCTTTTACCAGTAGAAGAGACCACATACAAATGAACAGCAGGAACTCCTGTGCTCTACATGTATCAACAGTGATGAACAGACAGTACAGGATTTTTCTGTTCCTGATTTGTGAGCAAAAGAAATCACAAGCTCTACTGCTTATGTGTGAGAAGATAGGGTGTGAGCATAGCAGATGATGACAAGGACACTTCCATCTTGGATTCAAGCTACATACAAGCAGAGGGAACAAACAGTCATGAAAGGCTAGAGGCCCCTGCTGACAGATGCATGGCATAATGCATAATGAGAGTATTCATAGGACAGTAACACTTCAATTTCTTAGTTCTGCCCCTTGGTGACTGAAGTTCCTGCCTTTTGTGACAGTACATGACATTAAGTGTCACCCAGATGAAGCCTGAAGCAGTAACTGGCAATGCAGACAATGCTTTGGAAGGTCCAGCTCCGTTCCCTGGAGCCAGTTACTCAGGATGACCTTCCCTGGTCCTCCACTTCTCAAGTTGCCCCCCTGCTGCTCACATTGCTCCTTTCCCTTCTCTTATCTTTTGGTGACTGCTGGCTCCCTCTCAAAGGTAGATGATATTTTCTCATTGTCTAAGGAAAGTGATAGAAAACAGCATCTGTGTGTTGGAAGCTTTGCTACTAGCCTTACTAGTTGCAAGGGGTTTATTTTTCTTTTGGAGAAGCTACAAATACTTTCAGCCCCAGCCATCTACCTGCAGTAAGCCAGGCCAAACATACCCCATGGGTCTAATGGAGGACTGGACACGTGGCTGGCACTTACCAAATCTCTTCTACTTACCCATCATAAAAAAATGAGTGAATAACTCTGCAGTTTTATGAGCCTGTGCTACTTGAATCTTTGTCCACGCAGCTTCCCACACATACTGCTGTGTTATCAGGGGTCACGTGCAGCAGCTGGGGCTGCTCTATCACACTATCTGCAGGCACTAAATAAGAGCTGCTTGAAACCTGTAAAAAAGGAGTCACC
Source organism: Aphelocoma coerulescens (assembly GCF_041296385.1). Lineage (NCBI taxonomy): Eukaryota > Metazoa > Chordata > Aves > Passeriformes > Corvidae > Aphelocoma > Aphelocoma coerulescens. The sequence continues at coordinate 20,403,485 of NC_091020.1, forward strand.
TCATGGCTTTGCTACACATATTTCTATGTTGCTATGTAGTAGCTCATTGCACTGTTGGTGCTATAAAATACTTTGCTCCTGCTGTGTAAAATACCTGTTTTGCCCAGCTTGGGAAACATCGTGAAAGATTGTTTAAAGTGATACCTTTAGCAAAAAAAACAGTAGTGAGATCCAGAGATGTCACAGGCAGATCATTGCCCAAGTCAGTAAATACAGACTGGATACAGTAACTTTGTGCCTAATTGGTAATTTGGAGCACATTCCATGGCCATGGACTGGTGTCCCAGTTCCTAGTTGCCAACACAAGCAGAGAGCATTGCGCAGAGCCAGAGTAACTCTTTCCTCATCCAAGGAGGCATCCCTGCATTGAGGCAAACTGACAGGGTTATCTGAGTTAGCGCAGCAGTTTGTCCTGTCAGTGATGGTTCCCTAGCTGTGCTTTTTATAGAGGACTCAGGTTTCCAGATACTTTGGTTTGGCAGCTTAAAATGTAGATCTGTCAGTCTGTCTTACCTTTCAAATGGGGCTGCTAAAATTGGAACACCAGAGGAAAAAAATTACTGTCTTACTGTGCATTTGACAGCACTTTGTGGCATATCAGCTTTCCTGACACTTGCAGGTGCACAATGGCAGAAATATATTACTGGAAGAAGCACAGCTGATTATAAAATCAAGCCCCATCATAGGGGATCGTACCTCCAACTGCTTCTGTAACAAGGAAACCCAAATCAATCACCCAGACTAGATCTTTGTCTTTTCCTGAAAAAGTGGCAAATTAAATGTAGTAAGTTAATTGCAACAAGTTATCTATAGAAAACACAGTTTTATTATATCTACCATAGTTTCACTAAACCTTAAATGTATGTTTTTAAAAACAGTTTGCAGCCTAGATGGTCCAGATGTAATGTAAGGCACAAGCTCGCTTTGCAAGGCGTTCACTGAGGTTGCTCGGTGACGAGCAGGCAATTGGGTTCACACTGTTCCATTCAAAGACAAATATATAGTATTAGCTCCACAATGAATGCTTTTATATGCAGATGGTCCTCTGGGTCTTGACATTCTTCATCTCACCTGAACTAACCAAGGCCTTTCAATCAGCAGTTCTAAGAACAGATAATGAGTGATTGTGCCTTCCCTCACCTATCACACCGCAATGGGCTGCTCTGGTCATCTGTTTGCTGGCCCTTGTCATTTTATGAGAATGAAAGAACTGCTTTTTTTCAGCCTCTGTTCTGAAACTGAGTAATTAAGCAAGGGTTTTGTGGTTTATTCTGACTTTATTACTTTCAGGTTGCTCTGCTTCTTTGCTATCCTCCCCCACAGCTTCAGAAGGGAAGAAAGGAAATATATTGCAGTGGAGGATATAGAAAGAGGAGCTTTTAGCATTTAATTAAAACCTTTTGAAGCAAAGATAAGCAAATATTTCCTCAGAGCGAAGTTAAGTCATGACCACATTTATAGGTTAAAAAGCCCAGAGAGAAAAAAAAATATCTCAATTTCACTAGCATAGTAATGCATCTCTTGAGAAATCCTTGCTGTTTGCTGGGTGGGAGAGCAATGCTAGCTCAATGCAGTAACAGTATGCAATTGAGCAAGGAAGCTTTTGATTTGGTTTTGGGCTTGAAACTAAAATGAATTACTAGGTCAGAGGCACTATACTGGGGTTATTAGAAAACAGAAAATGTCCACCTTATTTTGGCTGGTACATATTTTGTTCCTGCAGCATCACACAACACCTATGAATGAGACAGAGCTTTAAATAATTAAATTTAAAGAACAACTGTGTAATAGACAGGGACAATTCTGTCACACAAGGTTTACAGCAGCCTTTTTTTTCCTTGCATCAAGCTCTTCTGTTCACTATTTGTTCTCTGCTACTGAGACTAATCTTTGTAAATGTGAATTATCTATGAAGTTGGGTTGCTTTCTTGTGACCATGAGGCAAATAGTAATTTTTCAGGTACATAGAAAGTTGAGCCTGTAAGCCTTTAAAAATTAAAAATTACTTGTAATGATTTATCTGATGAAATACAGTGAGCAGAAGTCTTACTAAGTCTTACTAGAAGGCTATATTCTTTACTTGCTTCTCAGAACCGCTTGGTGAACTTTGAAAATTAGTAATGGTTGTGAATATATACCAAGGAAACTAGTCCTGGGGAACTCTGTTATTGTTTTAGGGATTTCTTCAGCACCAGCACAGTCCATAGAGGAAGAAATAAATTTTTGATATTTTTAGAATTTTTATCAGCCCATTTCTCATGGTTGGGGGCGTGTTCAACCAGATCTAACATGCTACAGTCTTTGGGAACCCTTCTCTGAGATACCTGTAAATTGTGGTCACTTGTTAATAGGCAAATCAGAGAAAGTCTGGGGAAAAAATATTGCACTGCCCCCACTGCAATACTGCCACAACCATCCCCTAGAGGGGGGCAAGCAACATGCAGCCAAATGCACACACAAAGATGGATGGGGTTTATGTTTTCTTACAGCAACAGGACATGGGTCTAACTCTTTGGGCGTTGGTAGAGGGTCTAGGTCTCATTCTATTTCAGTCAGTAGCTCAAGTTCTTGGAACTTTGTACGGTTAAATTCAAAGACATTTAAATTTAAGGCATTTCAATTCCTTGAAACTGAAACCTTTGGACTGAATTAGAAGCTAGAAATTGATGTAAAATTAAGGCTGATTAATGATAAATTAGTCAATTGTAGATGAGTCATCATTTTGAAAATGTGTAGTGGAAGAGTAATGCATTGCTTTCTGAAACAAGGGACATAGAAAAAGCAAGAAAATGTATCTCAGGCTGCTCAAATGTTTAATGTAATGTGATTATATTAAATTCAGGATATTTTGAGCAAAATTCCTTATACTGATTTTATGCAAAATGCAGCCTTTTAGAAGTATAATTGCTTAGCTAGTATGTAGTAGGATGAAATAAAGACAGTGCCACATTATTTATAAATTGCTGCAACACAGAGTAAAAAGGGAAAGAAAACTGAAAGAAGGAAGAGCATAAATGTAGGTATTCATTCTTGGAATAACCTGAACTTTCCATTAAGTTTTTTACAAGAGTGCAGAAAGCAAAATACATAGATATATTTTATACCTGAGTATAAATTTGGCTTATAAATTCCAGTTTTGCTTTTGAGAATGCAAAGGCTCTCCTAGATGTCTGAAATAAATGCAGTGTTTCAATATTACAACATTCTTTTTCTCCATTTTTTGTGGACTTTATTTTTAACCACACACCCAAGATCGTTGAACCTTGATAACTTGTGGCCAAACATTTTATAAATATAAATCATGTTGCTGTGTGTAGATTATCAGTGTTTATTCTCTTTTTTTTTTTCCTTGGCCCAGGTGAAGGAATTACCTCTGCTGAATAGTCTTTTCCAAAGAAAACAGTAAGTGAAATGCTGCTTTGTGCAATATGCTTAATGCTGTGTGAACAGGCAAATGTTGGTTGAGCAGACACTTCCATCAGCTGTGTGGGAAGTATTCTCGTTTTTTGCAATCTCTCAAGGAAAAGTGGGATTTTTTTATCCACATGTGCACAGTTCCCTACAGACTTGCAGGAGCCACATGATTATTCAATATGATTTCCATTCCCATAGCATTTATGTTGAATAAAACCTTCATCCTGAATAGGCATTGCTATATCTGACAGTGGCCCAACTAACAGCTGCAAGATGTTCACACAGTGTTTAGAAGCCCTCGAAGGGTCTGAGTAACACTGTTTTTCTTGTTCTCCCACCCAAGAGACATGATCCATTTCTGTATTTTAAGTTCTCTTACAAGGTCCTTTTTGTCTTGTGCATCACAAGGGAAGAATGGGGCTTGGAAATCAGTAGAGTGAAATTCTGTGCCAAGTTTTTCTTGGATTTTCTATGTGGGGAAAAAGCTCCCCTATGTCATAGGTCTAAGAGATGAATGAATGAATCTTTTCTATTTCAGATTTAGTTTGATTTCTAACCACTTCAGACAAAAAATTTGAGTTTCCCAGGATCTGACCTAGTTATCCCTTTTTGGGTGCAGCATACATATGTATATGAATGTATATTTCCCCACTTTCACAGGGGTCAGATTTCATGCAGACATCCACTTCATTTTTAGATTTGCTGGAAAGAATGAAGCTCTTCAATCCAAGTGCTGTAACATCATGAGTTGTCTTTCATCCTGCAGTGGAAGGGGGAATAGTTATGGTGCTGAGTGTAGAAAGATTTGTGGCCTAAATAACATATTTGCAATAAATTGGTTTCTTTGTGTTATTCTTAGATGCTGCTTCCCAGAACACAGATGGTTTACTGTCAAAATGTGCTTGCTCCATATATGCAATAATGCTTACAGTAAGTTTTGCAAGCTTTAAAATGGTTTTAATCAGTGAGAATAAGCTTGCATGCTTCTCTGGAGAATTGCAGTCACAGAATAATGGAGGTTGCAAAGGGCCTTTTGAGGTCACATAATCCAGTCTCCTCCTCAAAGCAGGACTAGCTTCAAACTTAGATCTGGCTGCTCAGGTTGCTTGTCCAGCTGAGCTTTTAATACCTTCAAGGACAGAGAGACCACAGCTTCTCTAGAGAACCTGTGGCAGTGCTAACCACTCTTGTAATTTTTTTCTGTTTATCTGTCTAGAATTCCTTTTCTGCAACATGTGACCACTGCCTATTTTCCTTTTGCTGTACATCTCAAGGAAAAGTCTGGCTCCATCTTCTTTCTGTTCCCTCTTAGGTAGAGGAAGGCTGTACTCTGACCCACTCTAATTATTTTTCTGCAAGTTCAGCAAAGTCATCTCCCTCAGTCTCACTTTCTGCAGCACATTCCAGGCCACTAACCATCTTGGTGACCTTCCCCTGCACTTAAGGTGCTCAAATGCAAACCTAACCCCCCCACATCCTTCCTGGCTAGCTCTTTTTAACCAAATTGTGTTAACCAGGCAACTGAATGGACTTTGTTCATTGAGAAAAACACAGCTCATGCACTAACTTCATCTACTCTTCACTCTGCTGCGAAGGCAGGGATCTCACCTTGGTGACACTGACCTGCATTTCCTAGTCATAATGTACACTTTAAGGGTATGAGGAGTTGATGGCTTTCATCTGAAGAGAAATCACTGAGTGTGTTGGGGAGGAAAAGGAAGTCTCTTTTTATTCCAACTAGGAGAAAGGAAAAAGCTTCTCTTAACCCAGAGGTAGTTAGAAATTTTTCTTTTTAACAAAGTTCTAATGTTTAAAGGAATAAATGTTCAACAGAATGTTTCTTGGAAACATAACATTTAAAAAACATGTTAAAAATAAAGCCAACCTTTCTCTTTGCCTTCATCAAGTAGTTCTATCAAGGATCCCTTTGCAGAGAGTGAGATGGGACACAAAATAACACATGGCATCAGTGGCATGGCATTCATGTCCTTCTCCAAGGTTAGGGAAAACCCATCCTGAAGTTTCTGATCCTTTTTTACACACCCATATATTTCTCTGCAGTATATTTATGTATGCAAAGATGCATAGCTCTAACAGGAGAGGCTCAGAGAGACAGAGTCTAGTCAAGGCAGTTTTCAGTCTATTCATAGGGCAGGAGCTGGCTGTCACCAACCCACGGCCTGGCCATATCAAATGGCTGTGATGGGAGACGAAGTTGTGGTTCTGTCCTTTGGGAGCAAGTGAGGGAATGGACGGAAGTAAAATACACAATAAATCTTTTTCCATCCCATTTAAATTACTAACTTTTAAAATCTCTCTGTACCCCAAGGGAAAGAAAAGTTGCTCTATTTGTAGCTTTTTTTTCCTCAGGGCAGTAATAAAGACAGTGAGCATGAAAGAAAATAAACTCTAGTTCTGTATAAAACAGGTAGCACAGAAATGATGCATTCATTTTATTACTGCCATCATATAGTACACATTTGGCTTCTCCAGATAATAGCCATATTCATAATTTATACAGTCTGTGTTTGAATATCCCATGAAGAAGGTATTTAAGGAGAAACTTCTCTGCTACTCATAGCACAACAATGTTGAAAGCAGGATGGGGTGTTGGTCAATGGAATGTCTCTCTTTTAGAAATTACACCCTATTATCAGGGTTGCTAGCTTCAAAATCAGGTTATGCATGCCCTGCAGGTGTAATACCAGAAAATAAAATAGTATACCTGGCCCTTTTATGTAACACAGTGTAAGTGCAGATAGAGGAAGAGAAGTGATGATTCATTATCTGTTCATCCAAATACCAAGAATGCTGATTCACATACTATATCCTAAAGCTTCACAAGTCTAAACATATTCTACACTATTGCAAATCATCTGTCTAGATGCTGTGCACAAGAGCTTGGCTATGCTTTCTGTCACTGATCTTGTTCTAAATCAAAAGATCTAGATCACCTTTAGAGTCATCAATTAATGTCTCTTCCAGTGTGTCCTACTTCTACCATCTCTTGTTATAAGTCTTGCAAGTGATATAGTACTTGTTTTGTCCTCTGTGTTTTCAAACAGCATATGGAACTTTAAAAATATGTGATGTAGTCGATAGCATACTACAGCTTTTTATTCCAGGCTTATGCTTGTGCCCTGTTTTTTATGATAGCCATATACAAAAATGAAGGCAAATTAATCCTTCTGTCAGGAAAAAGTCATTCTGTCCAAGACAGGAAGCTTCCTGGCCTCAGACATTTATGTTTTTTATTTTTACATCAGTTTACTGAAGTTAGAAAAATGTTCTTTCTACCATTTTCAGCAAAATAAGACATTAATCTCTATTTTGTTTAAACTGTATAGAGTTGGATGAAAAGTTGATAAAAAACAGCTGTTCCTAATGAAACTGCATGAGACCTACTCCAGTGTAAGCACATCAAACTGGTGTGAAGCATGAATAACATCTACCATGTAAATATAAAAAGTCCCTGCCATGATTCTCTGGCCGACATTTCTAATGATACGTTCTCAGCTAAGTCAGTAGAGATATATTCTCTTGCTTTCATGGTTCTTTGAGGTCCTCTGTTCTTAGGATCATTTCCTTTCTTTATCCATATGAATTTGAAAGAGTAATTATGCTCCTGAAGATCTTTCCCTGAACAATGTTACCACACTCAGTGAGTAACCCTTACAATGCTAACTAATAACAAAGGTGGGAACTCCTACTTGAAACTCCTACCAGTCTTTTCGTGATGGGGCAAGATGATGCTTAGAAACACATTCAGTGGGATGTGTTCCAAGTTTAGGGACAATTATACTTTCACTGTGCATCATCCCCAGAGCCACAATAGTTTGCAGAAATTTAACAGAGCATGGGGTTCCTTTGAATCCGTGGGTTTCTGTACTTCAGTACCAGCATAATTTAATCAGATCCAGTAGCAAAAGCAACTCAAATCTGTTGTAATGCTGAAAAGAAATGCCACAAAAAACTTACCGTTTCATGAAGTGTTGCCTAACATTTACTTCATCTGTCTGTATTGTTTATGGAAGAAGGAGTGGCTCAGCAGACCAGCTGAACAAACCTACTTTCCCTGCAGATTCATATCGGTGTAATTTTAACAGTGGAAGGATGATATTTCCATGCCTTACCAAAAGAGTTAGATGGTCAAAGATCTGAGTTAGAGCAAGACTTTATAGCAGGAAGGAAACATGACTTACAGATAAACCAGACTGTATACACGCCAACAACTTGTAGCCAAACTACCGTAGAAATTTTGAGGTGCTGCTGTCACACAGTATTTTAATTACTACCAAAATATATTGTGTCTGCATTGTTGATATACAGTATCAAATCTAAACCCAGTTTTCTTCCTAATTCTTCTGAGTAGATTAATTCAATAACCCACTGAGTCTTCACTCTTGCAGATAATTGCCGACTCAACCACCTTAAATTTGCCTTTGCTAGCCTGGCTCAGAGGGCCGATGATAGGATGGCTGATGAAAAAAGCATGTGCATGGATTTAGACAGGGTGAGAGAGATACAACCATACATCCTGAGAAAATGTTTAGTTTGCTTGCTCTTTTTTAATCTGAAAAACAGGGCACTGATTTCCTGCCAGGCGACACTTTTGAATAGGAATGTCTGGAATTACCTACTAAACTTGGTTTAACTTAGAGTAGGAGGCAGAAAGCGGGAGGAAATCATGATGGAAAAAAATGGATGTCAAGCTAGGAAAAAGTTGGGCTAGAGGATCTGTATCTCAGAGGCTTTCTTCTGTCTCTGAGCAGAGTCCGGGAATGGCTATGACAGAGCCCTATTTTTATGGGGTCATACACTTTCTTCAAAGGGGACCCAGAAAGCAGCACTGCCAGTCCATATTGGTCCTTTTCTCCCATCATATATATCATAGTTTAAATGTAACATGTGCCAAGAAAGAACCAAGAAAAAATAATTTAGATACATTGTCTAAATATGAAGGGAAATTTTAAGTCTTCATAAATTCTGTATTTTCACTGCAGGCAAGTGTTTTGTAGGCACATTTGAGTTTATCTAAACATCATTACTCTGATAGAAATTCAACCTTGGGTGTTATTAAAAAAAAACCAAAAACTTCTAGTGTCCTTGAGCAGTGCTAAGCACAAGGTCTCTAATTCAAAGGTGATGTTGGCCACTGCCCTTCCTTTACTCTGTTTCCTTCACCTTGTGCCTCAAGTGATGCAGCACAAAATTTAGGTAAAGGTGACAGCTAAAATGGCACGTGACATTTTAAGAGGCACATTTTCCTGACATCCTGTTCCTCCTTCTACCTCTTTTTTTTTTTTGTCCCTGCAGTTAGAGGAGCTGTGCTAATCACGAGTGTCTAACAGCTCCGTGTGCTAGTCTTGGGGCTGGGCTCGCATATCTGCACAACAAACTCTTCACACTGGAAAACTCATCCCTGGACTGAGGCAAGGCAGGTCACTTGAGGGAATATAACAGGGGACTCAATGTGCCATCCTTGCCCAGAGGACACAAGGGGAAGAGATCAGATTCATCCTTGCCTCCTCTCACTTGTAGCTAACAGAGGACAGGCAAGAATTGATTCAGTAAGTCTTTCTAAGTAATTTACGGTCATGATAGGGATTTGCTGAAGACAGAGCAGGACTTAAGATGAACTCCTTTGTCCTGAAAAATGACTAAGAGCACTCTTGTTCTCAGTTGCAGCTGAGAGGCAGCTTACAAGGTGAGCAGCCTGTGAGCTCCAAAGAGGTGCCTCACACAATCAGTGATTTAGTCTTACCATATGCTAACACACCAGGTGCAAAAACAAGGTTCCTATGTCACTTGGTCTGCTGCAAACACGTGCCAATTTGGCAGCACAAATGCACAACTATTAACATGCAATTTAAAGGAAAGTGTCTACACCATATTCAGAAGCAACTTAAAAATAGGAGACTGTTAGTTTCATATAGATAAACTTGGAAGACTGACATAAGATAATAAAAGGCACATAGCAAATGAAAAGAACATTCAAATAAATCCCTGCAGGTCACTGTGGCCCTGAATTCCTTCTGAATTTAGCCTGGAATGTCCATGCCCATGTCAAGTTGTCGTTGGTACACAGCACAACACAACCAGTCCAAGCTAAGCTTCAAACAGAAAAACAAATTCCATTATGTCTTTCATATTTTTCCTTGTTAATCACTTGATAACTTAAAATCTTCCAATAGCTGACAGAAAATCTGCTAGTTAAGAAGTTGTTTAGAGATCCCTGAATTGAAAGATAGAATGTGAAATGAACACTAGTCAAGGTACCAAGAAATTATGGAAGCTCTTTCTCTGTGACCAGTCCCTGGAAAGGTTATTATTGTTTGGGTTTGTTTTGTTTGTTTGTTTTTTTTTTTTTTGCAAACATACTTTCTTTTTCCTAAAAGAGAAGGAATATAATTTTTCCTATTAAGTAGCCACAAGGTGCAGATAATTGTCAGACACTGGTGAAAATATTTCCACATCACCTCCCAAAATTCAAAAAATTCTTACACTTTTTTTATATGGAGTTTTTTATTGTTTGGGATTCTTGGTTAACATTATTTATGTAAATAGTTTCATTTAGTAATTTTAAGTGCTGTGGTGTTTTGCAAAAGAAAAGGGTACAGAAATAGCCTGTGTGCAGAATTATAATTTAATTTGTTAGCCATATTTCTATTGCAGATTTTAGCATAAAAAAAAGCACCATATTGGCCTGAAAAATCAAGGTCTTTCACTGATTTTAAATTTCTGGTTTTAAACTTCTTGACACATAATTCACATATGTTTATGGTGGTTTCTCTTCATTGAACTTCTTTTTCCCTAAACAATGGACAGAAGGCAGGGTTTTCAACTGGCACCATGTTCTAAGATTTATCAGGGTGCTTGGCATCAGAATTAAAAAGAACAGCAGACTTTGCCATTACTCGCAATAACCACATATCCAGCTGCTTTACACAATTCCTCCCAATATAGACACAGAGGGGCTCTATCAAGCTTTGTGACATTTTGAATTTGGAATGCCTGTCCAAAGAGTATAAAGTCACCTAAGCTTTCACATTTGTGCTGGGAACAGCTAGAGCAGAAGCAGGGGTTTAAAAGCGGACACTGGCAGTTTGCCTGATTTAAAAAAAAAAAAAACAACCCTGCCAATAAACCTTCTGTCTAAAGTATTTGGACAAAGTGTAACTTAGAAATTAAAAAGAATCGGTAACCAGGCAATTTCAAAATACAAACACACAATCTTGGATTCCTTGTTTCTTTGTCAAGATAAAGTATATTTCCGAAGTAAGTCAGTAACTAAAAGTTAAATCTGGTTCTTCAGGCTGCTGTCCTAAAGGAGGAGCTTCAGTGCTGTGCCAAGCTGACTTCTGTCCATACATACAGATCTCTATCTTGAGTAACAGTGTGAGCTTAGCCTGTGTGGGAGCATAGCTTAGAGTTCACACATTTCTGATCAGACTAATATTAATAGCAAGGCTAGGGCTACTCCATTCTGCCAATAGAACTATTCGTGTGGTTCTAATATCACTTTGCAGAACATCTGCTTCTACTTCACTCCTCTTTCATCCTTGAATCAACTCTTACCACACCTACAGTGAACTCTTCTACCATCCCAACTGGGTAATTACCTCCATAAAAAAGACAAGATAGCTGTTTTGCAAGAGTCCACACAGCAATGTCGTACTCCCTGCCCATCTTCCATCCATCCTGCTGCCCCACAAGTTCCTTACAGCCTGCAGCATTAGTGGCCCTGTGCACTGTGAGACACCAGCTCATACCATGTCTTAACCCAAGCTTCCAAGTCAGCATCTGCTGGACAAGGATGTTGCTTTAGAGAGCGGTCTCAGGGTGGCCATTAATGCATAATTTAGATTTAACCAGTATGGATTCCCATAGCTTTTTTGAGCAATGTAAGTTGCATGAATCATTTCTTACTATTCTGAAGCATAATATCTTCTGATTTCTGGTTCTTCTCTTCAGGGACTTATTAAATATTCCTTTAAAGAATTTTATGAGCTCAGCATCAAAGTACATTATAAATCTGTCCAGAAATAAATAATATAGTGCCAAGGAATGTTAGCTAAGGGAATCTGTAGTAGATTTATTTCTTTCTCTCCCTCTCTTCTGCCAGCGCAGAAGCAAAGCCTTCAGATTCTTCTCCTATCCTAAAGGGACTGGCAGCTGAGCAGCTTAATTAGCAAAGCATTTAGGTATGTTACTGAACTTCCCATAAGCAGGTCTCTCTATGTAAGTTAACATGGCTACTCCAAATATTCCAATCCATTGCTAGACAGAACTAGGCCACACGGGGAAAAAATGACTACTTCACCTCTTAGCCAAGGTGGGCTACATCTATAGGACTCTATGACATCTCTGCTGAAAGCAGACCAATTCTCCCCCAGAAGATGATGTTACTGTGCTGTTAGATGCAAGGGACAGTTTCTGCTTCACACTCTTGATAAGGTAAATCCAACCTTCCACACCTGCCCTCTCTGCATAACCTGAGTAGATGACCAGCAAGAATTGCTTAGAAAAAGTACAATTTTATTTTATTCCAAGTTTGTTTTGCTAAAAGCTCTTTTGGCTAAATTGGAGGATTCCTAATACCTCCTGATTTTTCCTTACTTGTAATTGCTCTGTCTTGGATAAAATGAAGACAGGCATGTATCAGTTGTTCTGGTAAATTTGCACTGTGGCCTCTCAGATCTTTGCTGCAGCACAGACTGTTTTTGGATCACTCGATGTAGCTATAAAAATGGAAACTGATATTCCTAATAGCATTATTAACTACTGTTACAGTGTAAAGTGCCTGAGCAGAGAAGAAAACCCCTGAGCCATTAGTGCATGTGCTATCATCAGTTCTACAGTGCTCTGCACCCTTCCAAATGCATGGCTGACATTGCTGGTTGTTTCAAACTGACTCAAATGATAATATGTTTGCCTACAATTTAAGATCCCTAGTAACTAGCATGCATTCCATATATTTTTTTCAAGGAACACCATTTATCTTGGATCAAATACAAATTAGTCCAAGTTGTGTCATATTTATCTGTTGCAGAGGACTTTTGTTTACAAGCTAAGAGGGCCACAAGAACATCTGGGTCTTATGTCATCCAAATTGCAAGGGCTGTTCTGGTCCACACTGAATAGTTTCCATGCAAGGACAGTATTGAGGAAGACAGCAGTAGCTCTGCCCCATGAGCTATCCAGACAGCAGAAAAAGGACCATCAGTGAAATTATTTCTGAAGAAAACCGGTTAGTAACCTAATGTGAGAAAGCTATTTCACTGTTAGATGCCTGTGGGACCTTCATTTGTGTGCACACATATTGTGTGCAGTGATAGCATTTCAAATGTCTTCAGGGTTTTGAGATCTTAATCATGCCTGCTTCTCCACACCAGTCTAATCTTCCATTCATCTGTTTTGTTTCCAGTCTTGACGTTGTTCAAGCCATGAGGTAGATCTGGAAGTAAAATAGGCTCCCACTGGGCATTTTCTGGAGAAGTGAGGTAGGAGACTCAGTTAAATATTTCTCATCTTGAAGACCAAAGGGCCTGGCCAGATGAGGCAAAGAATTGGAAAGGAAAGAGAGAAGGATGACCACTCACGCTCGTGGAACAATTCCAGAGAGACAGAAGCTGAGATATATTTAGTTCTAACCCCAAGTAACCTTGCTGTTGAAATGACATCTTGTGTAACTTCACCTTAGCAGTAATAGTTAGCATTTATGTAATTATGTAAAGTAAAGAGGACCTACTTTTTAATTATAAAGAAATGTATTCAGTAACCTCTAAAATACAAAAAGGAAAACTTTTAAATATATTTCCCAGATAGCTCCTAAAATCCTTATGACACAGAATTACCCTATACACTTTAAAAAGTTGCCATTTAATGAGGAATTTATCAGGTATTAGGCATTGGCTGTACTGGCCAAGTACACAGTGCCATGCTAAATAATCACAGTCCCAAGTGAAATACAAGCACCATTTACTATTTTTAGGCAGTCAGATAACATCACTGTGTACCCATGATCTTGAGAGTGACCATAAGGCAACATTTCAACAATCAAGGCATCTTTGATACAAGAATAAAATCAGTAATTTTCTGGAATGAATGGGAAAATTATCTTCCATGGACGAATAAAGATATAAATTATTGCTATAAGGCTTCCTATAAACTATACAGAAGAAACATCTCAGTTGCTTATAATAATTCTAGAAAAAAAAGTGGATCACAGAAATAATCCTAGAATAAACTACCTGAATAAAGCGCTTAAAATTTTCTTTCTCTTGCTACAAAACACAAAATCCAGAGAAAGGCTGTGTATATACATAAATGAATGGTACATTCCCATGCATTTATGTCACTCGGCTACGATGGAAACCAACAATACTTAATTTGCTAATATTTTCCCATCCTTTAAATGTATAATATTGACAATAAACAAAGCCAACCAATTTACTGTTCTATTTTAAAAATGCTTTACTCATGAGTTCTGTGTATGTGTGGCAATGATGCCCAAGACATTTTACTTTTAACATGTTTTAATAAACTCCAGTGTAAAATTCAATAAGCCTTTTGTAAAGCACCAGTGAAACTGGTGCAAGATTCTTCTTCTTGCACATTTTTATTCAGGTAATACATACAAAAATAGAGACCTATGTCACAGAGTCTCAAAATGGTGCCAGATTAAGGGCTTTTAATTTACTTTTGCAATTTAGTTTGCTTTCAAGACTGTTCAAGTGTACAATTGTTTTAGAACTTTCTGACTACTCGGTGTTTTTTAACTTTTTTTAGACCCAATTCTTCATTAAATTTAAGGTATAACCAGCAGTTCTGTTGCTTTTTTTTTTTTATTTAGAGGTCTGATAAAGAGATTCTGTATTCAATTGACTCATGGAACAAATTAATGAAATAGATGTCCCTTAAGTGAGGATTAGCCACTTATATGCAGTGTGGCTGTCTACTCTGGATTCAGGTAGGAAGGCAAATATCTTTACCTGGTAAATGTTTGAGTATTATGGGATTTTTCTGTTAAAAATATCTTTGGATGGAGATTTTAAACCTTGCTTGCAGGAACACAAGAATTGTCTTAATGGATCACTTTTTTCATAAAAGAATATCCCTCACAAAATGTACTCTACTCTTTTTGAGACATTGCTGGTTATAATGAATTTTAAGGTGTGGGAAAAAGTCTCCCAAAGGAGAAATTTCTAGCTTTAATGTTGGTTTAGCTCCCTGATAACTTATGCTTAGTAGGACATATACATAACTGTGTTCACTTCTCGTAATCCTCTTTTTTTTTTTTTTTTTTTACTTTTATTTATTTTTATAGGTTTTTACTGAAAATTTGTGACCATTAGAGTCTGACTCCAACAACCATTTCAACATATTTCCTATTTTCTGTAACTCAGTTAAAAATCTGCATAAATATATTCTTCTCAGGAAGTCTTAGGATTTTAATGGTTTTATATCTGATTTTAATACCACTGTAATGACATTCCTTCTTCTCATCACAATTCCTCTTCTGAATCACTGCCATGGACTACTTTTCAGCAGGAGCCCTCCATTAGAAATACTGAATATTAACTGGATTTGACAATTATTAATTCATGGTGAAACCATAAGAACTTCTTAAATGAAATAACAGTTTTTCTTAGGCTTAAGTCAAGAATAGCCTGTTCATTTCCCTATTTTTTGCCTGGACTGTGGAACTAGCTGTTCCAAGAAGCCATCATTTGAATTGTTGAGAAATTGCCTCTCAAAGATCTGTCCTGAAATAACAACTTGACAATCTATGTGCAACTATTTGGAGTAGCACACTACCACTTTCTTAAAAAAATATTACATTTAGCTTCTTCTTTGCTTTCCTTCACACTGCCTGCTCTGTATGGTATTTACATACTACAGGCAACCAATTTAGGTATCCAAATTAAAAGCAGAGACTTCTTATGCTGTCAGTGGAAAGAGGTACAGTGCTTCAGAGGGCAATTAGGAGTACAACACTGAGAAACCTGCCTGCTTTGTCAATTACTTGGAAGACCTGGACACTTCTGTTAAATGTCCAGGATAGATTGTGAAGATGTCTGAACCTCCACAGAACCTTTTTATTTTTTTGCTTTTAATTGGGACAGAAAAAAAAGGTGAAATTTGATAATAAAATGTCACTTGAACAGCAATTTAAATGCACAGAGAGTCTCTTGTTAGTTGTTGGTTGCTCCTCTGAAATATTCTCCCTTAAGATGATTTTTCAAGAGAATTGCTCTTTCCCTATTACTATCTCAGTCAGTTCTACACAGATTATAACCTAATTAGCCCACAATTTTTTTTTTCTTTTGATTGGCTTCAGAAAAAATTAATGTCATGATTGAACAGATATTCTAGTTTGCCTTTAATTGTTTTTAGCATTTTCATATTATTATACCTATTTGAGACACAGAGTAATCTGTTTTGCTGGCATCCCCAGTCAGTCCTGATCTTTGGCCCTACTGCTCCTCTGCTGCTTGTGTTTTCTTCCTAATAAAAAATAACAACTTCCCAGGCCTCTGCCACGTTCCCATGCTGGCACCCCATGTAATTCTGCTTTGCATGCAAGGAGTCCATGGTTTTAAAAAAGCTCTCTGTCATCCCAGAATGTTCCAGGCACTAGAGAAAAACAAACAAGAGCTCCCTTTAAGCCCTCTAGACATGTTTCTGTCTAGCAGTTTTTGACAGAAAACTGGAATAACTTTAAACAAACCACAGGCATCCTGAACCAAAGGATTTTTTTTCTGTGTAATCTAGTTTCCATGAACTCTCATACACTTATCTATGCTGCTGGTGTCTGGATCACAAGCTTCTCCCTATCACTAAAAAGAATCTTCTCTAACTGCTGTTGCCACAGCTGGTCATGAAGCTGCTGAACAATTATCTTGGTTGCTGCATATGCAGATACAGTATTTTGATAACTAAACGGCCTACCATAACAGCGTGCTAACAACTCACACTGTATCCCCATCTCCTAGAGGGGGGCCACTTGGCTTTGTGCTTGCTATTCTCTGAAAAGCTCAGTCTCTCAACATTTCACCATCTCCATGTCTCCTTTCATTCTTTTGGGTTTTTTTAAATCCCTTTCTTATTCCAGAACAACATTTTATAATTATTCCACTTTACCTCCATCTGCTGGTAAAACGAAGGTGGCACATATAAAACACCACTAACTACAGATGAGTGACAGGCAGAGAAAAAGAACTAGTTCCTGCTCGTTTAAGACACATAGCCAAAGTACTTGATGGATGAAATAAGAAGAGGAAGGGAGAAAGTTTCTTTAAAGATCCAGTATTACACATATTCGCTGATGTACAGCCTGTACTGCTTTGATTTTGCAGTGAGCTTGTATTTCTTAAATTGATCGGCCTCTCTTTTCAATTAGAAAAAGTAGCTTGCACTGAGGATGTTTCTATTTATAGTTATAAAAATTTAGTAATAAACAACAGATCGCTTCTGTTTCTCTCCAAAACATACCCTTTTTTAAAGAGGAATGTTTTATTGTTTCCTGATGTACACATTAATTATCCCTGGTTTGGGCTTTTTTTCCAAGTCTCATCTGGAAACACTTCAAATGGAATAAATTTTAAATCATTCTCCTTTTGGAACAAGCTAAATTTCTGAACTCTTGATATGTTCTATTTATTCTAGCATTTTACTTTGCTTCCAAGAGCAAGGCAAAGCACTGCAGGGACCAATTAGAAAGAACTGGAAAGTCCTCATAACATGAAGGGCTGACAGCCAAAAATCCTAAATCTGATGGACTGCCTTGTAGATTGGCATGAACATCTCTTCCCATAAGTAAACCTTAATCTCCCAAGCAGAAAGGAAAAGGATTTATTTTTAAGGCTGCCTTAGTGTTTCCATACCCAACAGTAAAAAAGTCCCTCTTTTACTTTCTTTTTCTTTTTCTATTTCTTTATTTTTATTTTTCTTCTTTTTACTTTTTTCTCCTCATTTTTTTCTTTCCTTCTTATTTCCTTTCCTTTCCTGCCCTCTAGTGACCAATCAAGCATGTTTCTAAACAAACTGAGCACACTTACAAAAATACTTTATGTTTCTGTTTTGTCAGGTTATGCCACCAGCATAAATGCACTGCAAAGGTAGAGGCCACTGGTATACCATAAATTACTCTAAAAGGAATAACAGTGAAACGTTTCTGAGCTGTTAATGGCTGAGCCTCTCAAGCTGGGTTAATAACACGTGAGTTACAAACCCCCTGCTGCCTCTAGAAAAGTCCCTATAATATGTATTGGGTGGGATTTGGCATATATTTCAGCTATGGTTTTCTAACCGTGCTATTGTACAGAAGACAGAAGAAAAATATGGGATTTAACAGATTATTTTCTCATAAAATAAATATATAAACAAGATAAAAAGTGGGAGGGGTTTATGTGTGGTGAATCTCAAAATTCACTGTGAAAGCTATTAATACACCAGTCCTAAAATATGCTGAGACTCCTTTAATTCAAGGCTAATTGAATCCTGCTCTTACAGTAGTTTTTTAATTGTTCCATTCATAAAGACCTGCCATAGTTTCACACTCAGGCTATCATGAAGACATGCTAGAAAAGGAAATCAGGCTATAGCTAATTTAGAATAATAGTATCTTTTGGGTATAGTGATGTGGAGAGAATCTGGAGTTTATTTCTCCAATGCTCTTTATAATTGTGCTCCAGCACGAGCAGTGAAATATTGTTCTGGATTTAAAACTACTTAGAAGCCCTGAGGAGCAGGATGTGTTTGTATTTACATTTCCACAGACTTCTGGATACACAGTCCCTTCTTCAGTTTTGAAATGAAAGCAGTCAAGTTCATGCATTTGCTACTTCTGCTGTAGACCTGGAGAAAGGTTTATGAACTCAAAAGCTTGTATAGTTTCTCCAGCTATGCCAGTGGTGATAATAAGAGGTACAAATGGCAGCATTGCAAGTCTTTTTTTCAGTCTATGGAGCCCGCAGGTAGGGAGGGAAGTTCTCATCATGCATACTTTGGAGAAGTCGGGAAGGTCTGAGAGGGCTGCACGCCCATGAGCCACATTTGGTGACAGTTTTATGCGGGAACATTACGGCCCCATGCAAAGCAGTGGATGAATTATGTATGGCGGGGACTCTGGCCATAGCCTGGCTATTCCCTGCCTGCTGAGCACAGCTTGAAATTTAAATGGAGACACAGAGAAAACAGTGGGATTACAGAAAACGCATATGACCGAGGCATCACATGTTTGTCAAAGCATGTGGTTTCTGCCCCGGTGCTGGCCGCATTCTTCTGTCACACTGCTGCTGTGGCCATGTGTAAATTACTAAACTGAACAGGACGCAGACACAAGCATCAGACATTGATCGGTCACTACTGCACGGTGACGGCTTGGCACAGCTTGTATCTCCCACCAAAAAATCCTGGGCACAGTTTAGGCATTAGCATGGACCACGGAGAGAAAATTCAGATGTAACTGCCGTGTTTCAGGGACAGGGATGTTTGACAGAATGGAAGTGACTAGACTGTACAAATGTGCTAGATCTCTTTCCTTGTACTTAAGTCATTTAATTTCCTAATGTAACAGTAGTCTGCAAATTCAATTGAGTTTGGAGGTACTCATTTCTGCCTCTGCAACAGGAAGCTACTGACCCTATTCAATTACTTTTTCCAAAGTAAGTGTTTTAATATGGTGTGAGTGGAAAACAACACATATCAGAATTATCAGCTGAATCCTCTTCTAGTCGGTCCCATCTGGGCTCAGGCTTCCCCATCAAGCCAATTAGGCTTACTAGGGGAGGGGGACACTTTTGGTTCTCTTCCAAAACCCTGAATTGGCAAAGTCAACTAACAGCATTTTTTGATCTCTATTTTTCGAGATTAATAAAGACAACTATGTCATTTATGTCGTATAATTTCCATTTCATAGTTATTATGCAAGCACTCAGCTTCTTTGGAGTCACGTTATTTTGCTGTGTAAGTAACTGTTTAAGGATCATGAAGCCATTAACACCAAAATGCAGTCTTACACGTTTTGCAGGGGGGAAAAAAAAAAATCCCTGAACAGTCTTCACCTCCTAATCTACATTTAATTACTGAAAGCAGCAAAGGCACATTTGTTCTTCTGGGAGGAATAGCTAGTGCTGTATTTTTTGTGCTCCTCATCATCCCTTACAAGGGAGCAGAGGGCAGATTAAAGACAGGCTGTGTGATGTGAGCTATGTCGCTTCCCCCGCGACTCCGCAGGCCCCCGTGCTGAGGGGCTGCGAGGCACTGGCAGCGCCGGCCCCGAGCCGGGATCGCTCCGGGACCGCTCCGGGATCGCTCCGGGACCGCCCAGGGATGGCGGCGCAGCACCGAGGCCCGGCGCTGGGAGGCTCCTGCCGCGCGCGCCTGCGCACGAGGCCGGCGGTGCCCGGATCCCTCCGCCGGGCGCAGCGCCCGCCCGGCAGCGCGTGCGGAGCCCCGCGGGCCGTGAGGAGCGGCGGGGGCTGCGCGGGGGCCCGGCCCGGGCATGGCGGGGCGAAGGTGCGCGGGCGGCGCGGCCGCTCTGGCTGAAGCGCCGGGCTGCGGCGCGGCGGCTGCCGAGCCGGCCCGGGAGCTGTTCGAGGCCTGCAGGAACGGGGACGTGGAGCGGGTCAAGCGGCTGGTGCGGCCCGAGAACGTGAACAGCCGGGACACGGCGGGCAGGAAGTCCAGCCCGCTGCACTTCGCCGCAGGTACCGGGGCTGGGGGAGCCGGGGGGCAGCGCCGCTTCCCCGGCACGCCGGGCCGGGCCGGGCCGGGCCGCGGGGGAGTGCCGGGCCGCTCGGGCCTCGCCGCTCGGGCCGGGCGCAGCGCGGGGGTCCGAGCGCTCCGCCGGCCCCTGAGCATCGCCCCCGCCCCGCGGCCCTGCCCGGCCCCGGGGCCGAGGCCGAGTCGGTGTCACTCACGGGGTGGGGGTCGCCGAGCGGTACAGCTGCGTCTGCTCTCCTATTCCCTTTTTTTTTTTTTTTGGTTCTTTTTTTAAAAATAAATCTCAGCTGGCTTTGAGGACACATCTGGAGTGGGGTTTATACTGTTCGTGTTGTGACACGTGAGCTCTGACAGGGACACGTGTCCCAGGTACACTTCTCATGCATTTCAGCAGGCCTGTGCAATTTTAGAATTGAATTCATGAAGGTGCTTGTCAGATAACGCCGTTTCTAAGCTTTTTGCACTCTTATTTTTAACAAATGGACTTTGTTAATTCAGGACGTAAGTAAGCAAACAACTGACGTCACAGGACAACTGCTTTCACTGGCAACAGGCCAGAAAATTGTATCCACCTTTTCAGACAAAGACCTGACTGTGACTGTTGTTTTCATGTTGGTTGTTTTGGTTTGGTTACAGCCTTAGATGCAGGACCCCAAGGCTGACAGGCTGCAGAAGGCAGAAGCTTCTTTTCAGCTAAACAATATGGATAGTAACAAAGATGTTTGTTTCTTTATTAGCCTTGGTAAAGGTTTCTGCTTAAGGTGTCCTTTCCTTATGTTAAGAGATCTTGACTCAGACTTAAGAGGTCTAAGTTCTTGAAGCTTCCTCAGGACAGCAGTATTTCATAAATTCAAGAAGCCTGACCAACATGAGAGCCCAGGAGACAGCTTAAAGTATCCTGTCAGAGGAAAAAAATTCTGTACCTATTTTTTCATATGCAGTAATCCTGCCTGTCCACTAAAAAACTCTGAACTTCTAAACTGTATATGTTTTAGAGCATTTTGAAGAAGTGGGGGGTTGTTTTTATTTATTTGCTTTTTGTTAGTTTGGGGGTTTTTTTGCCTAAGATGTTTCTTATTCAATACAGTGATCTAGTTTATCTCTCTGGAGTGATCTGTCTTGACTTTAAAGAACTCCTGATCTGTAGAAAGATTTTTCTTTTAAAAATGTATAGCCATAAATAAGATCATATAGCTGTGAGATTTCTAATGTTAAGCAGGTTGGTGTGTAAGTGGGAGACACTGTTGCCATGCCCGAGTCTTCCTGGGATACAGAGAAATTAATTGCTCCTCTCACTGGCCTGTAGCAGATGCTGAGTTTCTGGTTAACATGTGATAGAAACACACTTGTGTGATTTCTCTTTACCACCTCAGGTCAAACTCTGCTGTTGTCAGACCACCTGCAATAGGCTCTGTGTGAAAGGTGGACATGAGGAGTCCTTGGACTTAGGGCTTAGTGGTTTTGTTTGATTTTGCCTTTCCTCTATTATTCACAGTTAGACTAATACTAACTTCTTTTGTCTTCTGCCTCTAAAGGAGTCCCATTCCAGGAAGTAAAACAAAAAATCTGTTGTATTCGTGCATTGTTTATCCTAGTTGTCTGGGTGTTCTTAGAAAATACATTACAAAACTTCTCTGACTAGTTTCATTCAGTTTTGAGACTTCTTTTATGGAGGAGTTGGAGCTGAAATACATCATGTTTTGTATTGTCCTTTTTTCCATTTTTAGTGGCATTCTGGGTCTGAACTTGGGTTCTATTTTTTTGAGTCTTTTCCCAGATCTTACCTAACAATTTTTTTTTAGAAAACATAAACCAAATTCCTCTTTTTCCATGTATCAGTTTGTAAAGGTAGGTTTTGAAGTAAAAGATACTAAAATTAAACTTCAAGCTCTCCCCTAGGAATGTGTCATTATCAGAAGTAATACATATTGGAGTTTTCCTGGAGGTTGCTCTTTGGATTTGCTAGTACACAACTGTGTGTGTGATAGTTAAGGTATCCTGAAGCTTCAGTCAAGAGCCCACCACCCTTCACAATAAAAGAGACTCCATCCTCTCCCATCATAAGCTGCGTATACTTCCTCAAATCAGTCTTTGCCATCACAGCGTGTGTCAAACTTCAGAGTATCACAAGGTTTTAAGGACTTGGCAGGTACCAAAATGCCCTTCCTGCAATCCCAAATTCATCAAAAATATGAACACCCAGGGTAGGGGAGAAGAATTTGAGCTCAATTTTTTCTGTTAGCTTTTTACCCCATCAAAAGTAGCTGAATGGCAATTATGACACACAGTGACTGTAAATAAATACTTTTTTAAAATTATACACAGTTGCACATTTCTACTATAATTAATAATTGGGAATTGTCAGCTACAGATTTGTAACTTTTCAGGGAACAAGTGCAGTGAGCTGCTCAGCTGTCCACAGATGGTAGAAGAGCATCAGCTCGAGGTCCTGAGTAGCCAGCCCTTCTTTGCAATAAAAAACAAAGTGTTCATGATGATAAGACCATTACCTTGCACAGCTTTAAGCTGTGATCCTATTTAGGTGGTCTTTTGATGAAAGCTCAAGAGCCAAAGAAAACCCCCACCCCTTAAAAATGACAACGTTGGGGTTTTTTAAAGTGTTGAAATAGTTCTTACTGCAGCCAACTAATGGTAAAGAGGAACTGTTGGAGTAGGTAGTGGCTGCCTTCCGTGTCGGCAAAGGCTGTCCCCGCTTTCCACTCTCAGGGAAAACAGCAGAGGCAGAGACCATTGTGCTGTTTGGTCACTTCCTCTGCACTCATGCATCCTTTAGAAAGTAATGGGAAAATAATTCCCCTTCCATATATGGTGCCCTGTTGTACAGATGCTTCCCCAAGGAAGTAATGAATCCCTGCTGTGCGCTCAGTGCTGGAGAGAAGTTACAAAAATTGGTGTGATACAAATGAGTTAATTTTATCAATATTAAATTAGCTACCGGTAGTTGAGGGCGTGTTGCTGTACTTCAGGGACTTTCGGAATGGATGCAGGCTTTGCTCAGAGAGAAGCTATGGGATTGGTCATGAATTGTATCTGATTGAACCTCTGTGCTAAATAGAGGTATCTTAGGGAATTCTCTATGCCTATAATAAGGTTTACTACAGCTGATTTTCAGTTATGATGTTGATTCCTGTTAAGGAATTTTACCTGCAAAAATATGCCTATGCATCAATACTGTGAAGGATAGGAATGCCTTCTGTACAAGAATGAGTGGTTTAGCTATCAGATAAGTAACTTCTGGATGAAGAATTTGATCAGAGACTTTTCTAACATAGTGGCAGGAGTCCTGGAAAACATTTTTTGGTACTCAAAGAAGAAAATACCAAGCAGACTGTCATCAAATCACAGTTTTGATTTTGTGTTTGCAGGACTGGAACTTGTGAAACTCTCTTTTGAATAGACTCTCAAAATAATTGATTAAGTTTTGACTATACATTCAAACCTGAAACAGAATTTTTTGAAAGCTTGAAGAAGCAAGATAAATGGCAGGAAACATTTAAGAAAATAACAGTACTTATAATATTTTGTTAGAATAGCTGAATGTATTTAAGAATGAGAAATATGATGTGTGTAATGTAATATAGACAATAAGGCTACATGAATATAGCTACTAATATTTTTTTTTGGCAGCAGAAATATGCATGCATGGTCAGTGAATATGACTTACTGTGCCTGTGCAGGTAAGTTGGTTTTGCATGGACCATGTGTCTGATCCAGTTCTCATCCCAAGTGTGCTGAGCTCCTGTTCCCTGTTAGGACAGGCAAGATGGGTAAGTGTCATGTTGAGACTCAAAAGTGAGTTTGCTGTAGGCAAGGTGCTAGTAAGCTAAAATTTGTATTGTTAGTATTGGATTTTGAAGAAATACATCACCAGTATAGCCTTGTGACTGTTACTGGAAAACACCTTGAAGTTCATCCTGTGATTCAAAAGTTTGACATAAAATGGTTTTTACAATAATGACGAATCTGGGGTGAATGTGGTTCCCTACCAGACTTTTGAGGGAAGAAGAGTAAAGTTAGAATTTAACTAAGGTTTTTCTGAATACTTGTCCTGACCTCTCTCTCTGACATATAAAGCTTGTCTACAAGATTTTCTCTTAGCAAGTGGGATCCAGAAATTGCTTAATAATGGCAGTGGGGTTTTTTGGAGCTTCAGATGGAGAAAGTGAAAGTGCTTCTTGCTCTAGAAGAGGGATTTACTGAAGTCAGGTTTAATGAAGAATATGCTATGAAAAGGTTCAGTCACAGCTAAGCTAAAACTGAAAATTCAGTTATAACTGAAATGCTGACACTTGCTGTATGCTTTGGTGACTTTGTCGCTGAAATGCTGTGTGGTTATCAAGAATATACATAATTTCTAGGTTATGGACTTATGGCAAGGACTTAAACCTACCATGGGCATTCTTGGGCGATCTGTAGTGGAGTTTAAATTTGATGCAATGTAGATATCAGTGGTGTTGGCAACTGTATGGTTATTCCCTCTGAGGGGCAAGCTCAAGACTTCATCCAGATCTTGATCTGTTCAGGGAAAGAGTTTGTAACTCAGATATTTAAAGCAAGGAAGGTCAAGTCCTGTACACATGAGTTATTTCCCAGAATGTACTTGGCAGAAGACTGATATGTACTAAAATATGGCTCTTACCTGTCCTAAGAATTGCTGAGACCCAGAGAGACATTCCTGGAACCTTTGAGGTGGCCTTTGGCACATAAGTAGATGGATATAATGGCTACAAGGAGAAATCCTAAAGCTTTCTGGCCTCATGTGGAGATAGTAGAGCAAATATAGATACAGTTTAATGACCTAGTTCAGTTGCCATTACATAAATATGCAAGATACAACTGAAACTTGAGGGAGCCCTATCAAGATGTTAATTGTTTCAGTAATCTTGAATATAGTATTTTTCTACTGAGTTTAATCTAATTTTTAAGAGTTTCAATAACATCCTTAGTGTGTAAATGCTTCTTTAGTAAAGCATGCCAGTTGTGATTGTCCTTAGGAGTGGTTACTGTTATTTAAGTTTGTTGATTTAATCTGCACATGTGGGGCAGGGATTTCTCTTACCCCACCCTGATGTCTTTTCTCCCTTTTCGTCTTCCAGGTTTTGGTCGGAAGGACGTGGTTGAATATTTACTTCAAAGTGGTGCCAATGTCCACGCACGAGATGATGGAGGCCTTATTCCTCTTCACAACGCTTGCTCTTTTGGCCATGCTGAAGTTGTCAATCTGCTCTTGCGGCACGGTGCAGATCCTAATGCTCGAGATAATTGGAATTACACTCCCCTTCATGAAGCTGCCATTAAGGGGAAGACAGATGTCTGCATTGGTAATTTTCTCCCACTCTTCCTGTGACTGACTCATTCGTTTTCACTGTGAAAAATCAAGAACCTTTTAAAAACCATTTTCACTCTATGGAGCTATGGCTGATACAGGGGTTAAAAGTAAACATCTTTCATAAACTTCAATTCATATGTCACTCTTACAAGATACAAGTTTTTGGGTCTATTTTTTTATAGTTGCCTACCTCTAAAGGTTCACATTGGCATCATGGGAAAAGTGCTTTAGAGTGACATGATGGAGCTAAATTCTCTTCTATTTCAGCCTAGACTCTTATGCTGCCTTCTGCTGCTGATCACAGTGCAGTGGAAAGAACAGAAGTGATCTTAATGATGGATTCATTCTGTCTTATCTGTAGCACCTGTGTTAAATTAGTTAAGGATGGGAAAACTTCAATTATATTGACTACCTGCCTTACACATTTCTTATGAGGAACTGTTGAAGGAAGAGTTAGAAAATTAGATACATGGTCAAGAAACATTTCTTGATTGTGCTGTTTGCTGTCATTTTCTTCAAGGAGCACAGCTAGAGAGCTGTACATATAACATTGCCTGTTTGGCCTGAATATGAGTGCAACATGTACAGCCTGCCACTGCTGTCTGCAGGTTAGGACATAGTCACTTGAGGATTTAGGGCAGCATGCTCTGGAGCTGATGGAAAATAGCTGCTGAGTTTTTGTGGTGGGCAGTCACAAGATTTCAACTGAGGTTGCCTCTTGTCAGTCTGTGATTGTTCCCTTTCTGCTCTGCTTTTTTCTCTTAAAATATGTCTAGACATGTTTCACTAGATACACTGGTCAAATATTGACACTGCAGAACTCTGACATTAAAAACTTGAGAAAGGAAGTTAGGATGAGTAAACAGAGGGGTTTTTTGTTGGTTGCAGATTACAGTAATGATATGTCTCATAAGCCTTGTCTTGTAGAATTGTTTTCTCATGGAAAACTTTGGCATTTTTAGTACTGTTGCAGCATGGTGCTGAACCAACCATCCGGAACACAGATGGAAGAACAGCTTTGGATCTAGCAGACACATCTGCAAAAGCAGTGCTGACTGGTAATTGATAATCTTTAAATTACTTTATGACTAGTAACAGTTGAACTGCTGTAATACAGTAGTTTAGGGTTTGTCTTTTTAATACTACTTTAACTTGTCTCTGGTTTATAATTCTAAATAGAAATTCCCTTATGGCTTTCATCATCTCAGTCATGGCATGTGTTCTTGATAGTTTATTGTGCTAGTTCAGTAATGACCTATCAAATTTTTAGAATTGTAGAATGGCTTAGGTTGGAAGGGACCTCAAAGATCATGTAGTTACAACCCCCTGTCATGGGCAGGAGCATTCACTAGACCAGGTTGCCCAGACCCCATCTACACATGGCCTTAAACACATCCAGGGCCAGGGCATCCACAACTTCTCT
Organism: Aphelocoma coerulescens; assembly: GCF_041296385.1. NCBI lineage: Eukaryota > Metazoa > Chordata > Aves > Passeriformes > Corvidae > Aphelocoma > Aphelocoma coerulescens. The sequence goes on from NC_091020.1 coordinate 20,430,403, forward strand.
GGGCAGCCTGTTCCAGTGCCTCACTACCCTCTGACATTACCCTCCTAACATTTAATCTAAATCTCTTTTAGTTTAAACACATTTCCCTTTGTCCTATCAATACCTGCCTGTGTAAAAACTCACTCTTCCTCTTTTTTAAAAGCTCCCTTTAGCAACTGAAAAGAGTATAAGTACTTCTAGCACTTAGTTCTCTAAAATCTGAGAAGAGGAGGATAAGTGGTGAACTTCACATACAGATATTTACTTGACAGCTAAAGAAAGCCCTTTTGCCTTCTAGGTGAATACAAGAAAGATGAACTCTTAGAAAGTGCCAGGTATGTATGTTTGGAAAATAACTGGCATTAGTTATGTTTGCAGAATTGTATGTCATTAATATATAGATATATAGCCTTTGGAGCTTGCATTCCATCTAGATGCTACGCTTTGGCTGTTTTCTGTGAATGAAGCTATGAAAGTAGTTGCATAAATGCATTTTTGTTTTCCCTTTGATGCTGACAATACAGAGGGGAATGTGTTGCTTCAGGTCTGTTCAACATTATAGCAGTGAAAAATACAAAACCAGAATATGGTACTAAAAATTGGGATAAGAATATTTCTGCTCTTTCATATCTTGTTTTTCAGGAGTGGAAATGAGGAAAAGATGATGTCTCTTCTTACACCATTAAATGTTAACTGTCATGCGAGTGATGGCAGAAAGGTATTTTTGTTTAAAACCTGATTTAAAATTAGTTATCTCTTACATGATCCACAGTTATTGTTTGACCGGATTTTAAAAATGTTAAACATAAAGTCTGTTTTCTTCACTGTGTGCAGGAAAATAAGAGTCCACCTCTCTAGCAGCCAGCTGATTTTGTTGGTTTGTCTTTTAATCTTAAAAGGACGATGCAAATAATTCTGTATAGGAGCAATAAAAAAACACCTTTTCAGTTGAAACTTCTGCTTGACCATCTTATCTGCAGTGCTAAAGAAGCGAGGCCTTTTCACAGATTTTTTCCCTATCAGGGAGAAACAGGCACATTATTTGACATGCGCCCTTGGGCACGTTACTGCTCCTGTTTCAGGAGTAAGCTGTTCACTGCTCTAAGTAATGGTAAAGAAATTACATTAAAATTGTTCCAAATCTCCATTGTGAAAAATTTTGAGTCTTCTGGGTTCAGCCCCCTAGCCTACGGAAGGTTCAGGTTACTGAGTATCACTTTTTGGCATCCTTTTTCTTGTTAAGCATTTGTACTAATTCACCCAAGTTTTGATCTAGTTACTTCCCTTTTTGAGGCTTTGTGGTAAGATACTGGGATCTCCAAAACACTGATGCATCTCTATTTTCTCATCCGGTTATAAGGCTCATCCTCTAGTAACTGTAGAAATCTGGTTCAGTGGATGGGTTTGTAAATGCAGAGGATAAGGATTCTCCTCACTAATTTGTAGCTCTGCCCTTAGTGCTGCTGATGCCTGAATGCATTTGCTAGAAAAGGTTATAGAGCTGTTATCTGTCTGCTCTGTGGAGGGGTGAGAGTTCAGAAGAGATGAAATTTCCCCCACATCCCACTCACTTACTCCACTCACAAATGTGGATAACAATCCCTCTTGATAATTTCTAAACTTACTTCACTGATTGGCAGAGAGACTTCTTCATAGTTTAACAGTCATTGTTGCTGATGGCCTTCTTACTTCCCCTTTCACAAGGACATAGTTTGTGCCTGCAAAGTATTTATAGCTATGGTAGGCTAAAAACCAAAAATGGCCTTTGTATTAGTGATGGAGTAAATTTGGGATTTGTGTTTGTATTGACTTCAAGAGCAGTTAGTGAACAATGAACATAGTCATCAAATGTCTGATTCAAGCACTCTGGGGTTTTTTTTAATCTTGTAAGTCTTGAAGGACTTCAGAATTTAGTACTGTTAACAAGTTGTGAAAAAATAAATATAAAATCAATCTTGATTTTGTGTTACTGATTTATTCTACATTCTATCGTTTCAGTCTACTCCATTGCATTTAGCAGCTGGGTATAACCGTGTAAAAATAGTACAGCTCTTACTGCAGCATGGAGCTGATGTACATGCTAAGGATAAAGGGTAGGTTTCTTTTTCCCTTTGTTCAGAATAAACAGAATTTGTTAAAAATTGAGATAAAGTAAAGAGCAGTAATACTGTTTTAACCATGAAGAATTCCAACTTGAGACTGTCACCTTTAACCTTTGTGTCATGACAAAAATGCAACTTGATTAGTTTTCACAGGGGAAGATATTACAGCATTGTTCTTGTGAAAAAGGGTATCCTTAGGGTCACTCATGAACATCCCCTGCAGATAGTTCTTCCTGCTTGGGGTTCCAAGTCTGAGTGGAACCATTTCATCTGCAGCAAGACAATGCAATTCACTTCTCATCTTCTGATTATTTTAGATGTTTGCTGTTATGATAAATGCTGATGGGATTTTCTGGTTTCTTCTTCAGCTTCTTATTTCCCCATAGTTTCATTTGAACATTTGTCATGTTGTTTTTGTAAAATGTTCAAGGTAAAGCATAGTACGAGTTGCAATGTGTTAGATGCATTTCAAATTAATATATATAAAATTAATATATACTAAAGTAATAATCCTCCTTTTTCTTCTGTGTAGAGATCTGGTGCCACTTCACAATGCCTGTTCCTATGGTCATTACGAAGTAACAGAGCTTCTAGTAAAGGTTGGTCTTTGAAGAGATGAAATTGCATTATTAAATATTATTAAATAAGAACAGTTTATAATAGACTAATACAAGTTGCATATTTTTTTTGTACTTAGATTGACAAAACTCAATAATAAATTGCTTTTGCTCTACATATTAGTGATTATTAAGCTGGAGCTACAGAATCTTCTGCTTGCAAGGAAGCTTTTTCTTTATCAATGTGCTTTCTGTTTTTTAACTCTCCCTGCTCCAAAGTCGAATGTTTTCGTACCACCAAGTAAGTACGGTGTATGTCAGTCTTTCTACACTCACCCAAAAAAAAAGCACTGAAAAAACCCCTACAAGCTGAGTGATATTTTGAGTTTGGCAGAAGAATATTTTAGAAGACAAAGCAATAAGAGGTGTTTAAAAAGAATACTGGTAAAGATAGTAAATATTTTTAAATTAATGATCAATCAGTCTTTTGAGAAATGAACTTTACAACATCACTTCTGGTCCTGAATTGTAGCTAGCCTTTACCCAAAAGAAAGAGAAACCTGTTGATTTTCCTAACATAAGTGAACTCTTGGAAAGCAAAACGTTTTATCTGGTTTATGTTAATCTTGAAGATAAGTATGATGCACATTAAACTAGTGGCTTGAAGATGTGGCCTGCAAAATAATATGTGTTTTCCACCAAAGGAGTTTTGAGCAGTGCCTGTTCTCTGCTGCCACAGCAAATCAAGATTATAACAACTGAGAGTGTTCTGTTATCTAACTCCAGACATTTGGCTGCTCAGGGAATAGCTCTTGTTCTGTTCTGTATGTTTCAGCCCCCCACTAATTCCATGTGTCTATTTGTTTAGCAAAAAATTAAGTAAAAAAACCCCTATTGAAATAAGCTTATATTGTAGTAAGCATAAATAGTCACGATTTTTTTTCACTTCAGGGGCCAGTTGTAAAGTAAATTTTTGCAATGGTGGTACTGGACACAACCCCACAAATGAACTTTTGCCTATACACTACTGTGTGTCTTAACTCTTAAGCTAGAGTTGTATTCCATATTGGATTTTGGCTCCAGAGAACTCTGAATTACTTTTTTCAAAGCAATACAGCTTTAAGAGGAGCAATGGGAAAGAGCATGTACTTGCTTACAGACTGAACTTGAAGTGCAATCAAAATATTACTGGGGAAGAGTTACACATACATTACTCATCCAGGAGTGTTACTTGTAGAATCTTGTACTTAAATGTTTTGAGTTGAAGTTGAGTGGCCATCTCCTTCTAGATACTGTGGCACTCATATCTTGGGGGCTATTCACAGAACGTGTATTTATCTTAGTGCAGCTGTTCACTCTAGACATTTTCTAGAGCTGCAGAGAACCAGAGCTTGTTCACAGGTGATTTGGAGAATGTGAATATTTCTCTGATTTGACCTGTAGCAGAGCTCCTTTCCTTTCTGAAAAAAGCCTGAAAAGACTGGCCAGCCAGACTTTGGCTTCTTTGAATGTACCTGTGGGACACCAGAGGATTAAAAACCACAATGTGCTGAAATGTTGTCTTAGATTGAAAATGAATGTCTTGGAAACAGTTTGCCTATAAGCATTGATTTTTATTTTAACAGTCTACTGTATTAAAACTAATAACATAGTCTTTTTCTAATGTTCTGGTTTTGATTGCATCTTTTTTTACCCCTTTCCCTTTCAAGCATGGAGCATGTGTGAATGCAATGGATCTGTGGCAATTCACCCCTCTGCATGAAGCAGCTTCTAAGAACAGGGTGGAAGTATGTTCTCTTTTGTTAAGTTATGGTGCTGACCCAACACTGTTGAACTGTCACAACAAAAGCACCATTGATTTGGCTCCAACACCCCAATTAAAAGAACGATTAGCATGTGAGTATGAAATGGGATCAGTTCTACAGTTACAGCTTCTAATGTGTAATTAGGTTCCCTAGACAGTGATCTGGCAGAAACCAGATTTGGAAAATGCTTACACTTTAAAAGTAATTGTGCAGTATTGTGCAGTACATGTTACTGTTTATAATTTGAAATTGCTAGATTTTCTGAATGTAAGCATTTGAAATTATTTTGCTGTCAGGTTTATAGTCAAGTGGTTGTGATGGGTTTTGTAGCTTTTCCCCAAATACATGCTTTCCCTCATGACCTTGCCAATACACTTTCATTTCCCATACTTGTTCCTGTCATTGCATCAAGATTTTTGAAGTAATAATTTGTATTCCACAGCTGTTTGAAGAAAAGAAAAAATAACTGTTTAGAATGCTGAATATATTTGAATGTGCCACAGTCACTGAAAGTTTAAAGAAATTGATGAAGAGCATTGATTTGTGTCCAGCAAACTTAAAGAGTTGAAAAGAGTGACCTCAGATTCTGTCCTTGAGTGGTCAAACAGTAACTTTCTGGGATATTTACAAAAACTGTCAGTAAATACTACACTAGGCTTCATGCTAGCATCTAGAAATGGTTTTCCAAAAATAGAGATTCATACTTGAGTTGGTACATATGTGAACAGTAGAACCTACAAAGTGGTGAGTGAAATAGATCTTGTGCAGTCAGTTTGGATGTCTCTGGCTTTGGTTTGGAAACAAAGCAAAACTTGTGTAGTGTTTTGACTTGACCTAACAAGTTCTGTCAAGTGATGTAAAAGTTTGAGTCAGACTTGGAAATGTGTGCTCCGTGGTCTGCTGAATAAAACAGATATTTTTTTCTAACTGAAAGAAGCAATTCTCTTGATCCTTCTTGAGCCAAGGAGTGTAACCCTCTGCTATGTATTTCTTTGTTTTCAAAGATGAATTCAAAGGTCACTCACTGCTACAGGCTGCAAGAGAATCAGATGTAGCTCGTATAAAGAAACATCTTTCTTTGGAAACAGTGAACTTCAAGCATCCTCAGACACATGAGACAGCATTGGTAATATCTCAGGATTTATAATGATTTTGCATATATTGTGGCTAACCTAAGCATACTAGGTAATAGTTTAGCAATAAAAATTGCAGTGTCAAAATGGTGCAATTCAGACCAACCTAGAATATCCAGTGTCTAGTTAAGCAAATAACACTGATTAATATTTTGTTCTTAATGTTAAGACTAACATAAATGGCCTGTTTAGATTATCTAAATGACTAGGTTTTGTAGAATAGTCTCATTTTAAACAACAGCGAGCTATGTATGTTAGCTTTGTTTTGATGGTTTCCAGTAGTTATTAGAAAGGGGAGTTCTTAGAGATACCAGAGTAAATACAAAAGCCCATGTGGAATCTTCCAAATGAATAAGCTTCTACGTGTTTTGGGGTTTTTCTTCTGTTGTCTTTGTATGCCACCAGCTCTTAACTGCCAGCTGATCGGCATCTAGTAAAACCTGGATATTGCTAGCTAGTTGTTAATTGTAAACTTTTTAATGTTCACAGCACTGTGCTGCTGCATCTCCATATCCTAAGAGGAAACAAGTATGTGAATTGCTGCTGAGGAAAGGAGCCAATATCAATGAAAAAACAAAAGAGTGAGTGGTTACAAATGGATACTCCTAAGTGTTTGTTTAGAAGATTTTGCAAAATACATTTTGAATTACTCCTCTTTTTTTTTTTTTAGCTTCTTGACTCCTCTGCATGTGGCATCAGAAAAGGCTCATAATGATGTTGTTGAAGTAGTTGTGAAACATGAAGCTAAGGTATGAGTATCATACTTTTGTTAACATTCACGTACAGGTTTTCATACCATGAGAATGGACAGCTGAGTAGACAGGCTTTTCTATAAGAGTTAGTTTTGGAAGGTTCTAGATTTATAGACTTCAGCTATGGGCCATCAGTCCATCAGTACAGCTCTATACATTATAGAATCATCATTGTTTTGGTCCTATTTTTAGGAAATGCAGATGTAGTTCTCTCTGTGAACAGAAGACTTTCAGAGTGTCTTGTTTAGTGCTTCATTGTCCAGCAGGAATAATTAAATATATAAGGAAAAGAGCAGGGGGTGTATATGTACAGCAAGAAGCTAAACTGAACTGTGTGACAGGTAGACTACATGATGTTGCAGTAAAAAATTACAGTGAAGGCAAAATGTAATGTCATAACACGGTGATTAGTTCAAACTTCCACAAAAAGAAAACGTGGAAAGGAGAGACTCTGTAGTGCTTGAATCCTCCAAGACTGGGAGTTGAATTTCTCTTGTGGAAATTTGATTATAGCCTGGCTGCTGTGAAGTTTCCAAAACCCAGAGGAAGAGTAGAGAATAAAAGTAAGGTTTGTGTGCAGAGTTTTAAGTTGTTGAATACACTTTGACTGACCCAACACATAGGAAGTCCTCAGTCTGAAAAACCACTGAAGATTTGTACTGCCAGGAGCAAAATAATAGTTTACTCGTGTTTGTGGTAAAAATGCACTGGATTATATGCATGCCTCTAAAAGGGGGCTACTTTATGAACTGTTTTTGTTTTAATTTTACCATTTGAAATGTCATCACCTTTGGAAATACACTAAATATGTTCTTTCTATTGAAGTAAGAATACTATTTGTGAAATGTTCCCAGTCAGCAATGAAAACATCTTTAATACTAACTTGATGGTGGTATTTCTTGTCTGTGTTATTTTCAGGTTAATGCATTAGATAATCTTGGCCAGACCTCTCTTCATAGAGCAGCACATTGTGGTCATCTTCAGACATGCAGGTTGCTGCTGAGCTCTGGATGTGATCCTTCCATCGTGTCTCTGCAGGGCTTTACAGCCTTACAAATGGGGACTGAAAGTGTGCAACAGCTACTACAAGGTATGCTGAGTTATTCAAGATCCACTGTGGTGCTTCATTTTACTTGCTGTTTCAAGTGCTGTCAATAGTGAAGACTAGTCAACCAAAAAAAAAGTTCTACAAAAGACAGTACTAGGTGGTGTTTTACTCCCTAGTTAATAATATCATTTACTGTCTAGATCATCAGCAATGAAGATTTTGGGCTATAGGTACCTGGAACAACTTTATAAAAATCCTGACATAGGGTGGGGGGAATATTGAAAGTAGAAAATGGGTTTTAAAACAAAAAATGTCTGCTTTGCATTTATGAGTTGAAAGGCCATTGTACCATTGAAGGCAACAGTATACATGGATTTTCAAGAGTAAGTTTTGGACATTATATACATACATAAACTTGATATAGTCCAATTCTTAAACTGAAATAAGAATGCTTAGTTGGTTCCACAATACTCCAAAACATACAGGAAGCACATTGCTGAAGTCAACTTCACAAACACTATTAGCTCTGGCAGCTATAGTTGTAGATAGTAAACAGAGACAAAACTTGTTGGTAATTGGTTAACTTTATTTCAAGGTTTTTCCTTAAATAAATTCAAGTTATTTCCTGTCTTAACAAATTTCTTCAACTGCCTACACTTACCTGTCATGCAATCTCATTTATTTTGCAGAAGGTATCCCATTAGGTAATTCGGATGCAGATCGACAGTTGCTGGAGGCTGCAAAGGCTGGAGATGTGGATACTGTCAAGGTAAGGTTAAACCTCTCCTTAAAAATAAGAGGGAATTTGTTATGGTTTAATCCCAGCCAGCAACCAAGCCCCACACAGCTGCTTGCTCACCCCCCTGCAGGATCGGGAGAGAATCAGAAGGGTAAAAGCTGGAAAACTCAGGGGTTGAGATAAAAGCTGTTTAATAGAAAAAGCAAAAGCCACACACGCAGGCAAATCAAACCAAGGAATTAATTCATGGCTTCCCATGGGCAGGCTGGTTGGTGTTCAGCCATCCCCAGGAGAGCAGAGCCCCATCTCAGCTAACGGTGTCTTGGGAAGACAAACTCCATCACTAGAAATGTTCCCCCCTTCCTCCTTGTTCCCCCCCTTTATGTACTGAGCATGATGCCATCTGCTCTGGAATATCCCTTTGGTCAGTTGGGGTCACCTGTCCTGGTTGTGTCTCCCCGCAGCCTCCCGTGCCCCCCCCAGCCTCCTGACCAGTGTGGCAGCACTAAAAGGCCCTGGCCCTGTGTAAGCCCTGCTCAGCAATGACAACACATCTCTGTATTATCAGCCCTGTGTGCAGCACAAATCCAAAACACAGCCCCATACCAGCCACTGTGAAGAAAATTAACTCCGCCGCAGCCAATCTAGCACAGAATTATATCTCAATGTATAATTTCTCAAAGCAAACAGTTGAACAGCCCTTCACTGACTGCTTTAGAGTTGTGATCTGTCCTAAAACCTGTGTATTACACAATTACTACAGATTACAAAATACAATGTTCATCACCTCCAGATGTTTGCCTTATATAAAAAGCATAAATAAATTACAGGTGTGGATTTGGGAGCAGGTGGAATTACTTTCTTAGGACACAATCTGTGAAATCTGTAAAAATGAAATAATTTGTTTTATTGAAAATTGTTATGCAAAACTAAATGTGTTAATGTGTTGTTGTTAACAACAGTCTGTGACTAAATTAGAGGTGTCAGCACTAAATGTAGTGACATATGTTTTGTTTGGGGAAATTCACAGAAGCTGTGTACAGTTCAGAGTGTGAACTGCAGAGATATTGAAGGACGTCAGTCTACACCACTTCATTTTGCAGCTGGATATAACAGAGTATCTGTTGTGGAGTATCTTCTTCAGCATGGAGCTGATGTACATGCAAAAGATAAGGGGTAAATGCTCAAATTGTATTTTCTTGGCAATTGTGATTGGTCCTATCTATCAGCTTTTGAATATTGTTAGCTGATAAGCATCCTGTTTTTCTTCAGATATTTTTTTATTTTCACGGAAACTTCTGTTAGAGTGAAGATGTTAAGAATACCCAAAAGCATTTTGCAGTACTTAAGATTCGAGCATCAGGAATTTTTCTGGCCCTGTGCTTTTACTTCTCTTCAGTGCCTCATTGATTAAGTTTTTACTGCAATAGGTATTCCTACTATATTAGACTGGGGGGGGAGGGGGAAGGAAGGTTTTTGTTATGGTTGATTGTCAAAGGTGCATTGTGTTTTAAGGTTATATTGCTTGGTGAAAAAATACCCTATTTTTAAAGAGAATTTTTCTCTTCTTTTAATTGTTTCCAGAGGACTTGTCCCTTTGCATAACGCCTGCTCATATGGTCACTACGAAGTTGCAGAACTGTTGGTTAAACATGGTGCAGTTGTCAATGTAGCTGACTTGTGGAAATTCACTCCCTTGCATGAAGCTGCAGCAAAAGGAAAATATGAGATTTGCAAACTCCTGTTACAGGTATTACATATGCTGGAGGGAGGTTACCTTTTCTTTCTTGTTCACTCTGAAATGTAAATGGACTTCTTTGAGAAATTAGTGTGTGGTTTCTGAATTATTGTAGTTAAATGTTTTCAGTAAAAGGGATACTCTTAGCACCTGTGTTGTCCTTTCTCACACAGTAAATGGAAGGCTCTCTGCAGGATTCCAATATGAGTCAGAATATTTACTCAACAAGGCATTAGATGCCTAAGATGCAGCATGTTTATTTTGCTGACATACTTACCACCTGTCTTTGATGTGCACAGCATGGAGCTGACCCTACAAAGAAAAACAGGGATGGAAATACTCCTCTAGATCTTGTTAAAGATGGTGATACTGATATTCAAGACCTCCTTAGAGGAGATGCAGCTCTCCTAGATGCTGCAAAGAAAGGTTGTTTGGCCCGAGTAAAAAAGCTCTGTTCACCTGACAATGTCAACTGTCGGGACACGCAAGGACGGCATTCAACACCGCTACATTTAGCAGGTCAGTGTTCTAATTAACTAGTTTGATCAGTTACTAATTAATTACTGTGGCTGAACTTTCTATGTCTACACAAGTTTAGAGTGTAGCCTCAAGCTGGAGGATTCAGTACTTTCTCTTTTAAAAAATTAGTATCTTACACATATTAATCTTATGTTGCTTTTCAAACTGTTTAATTATTTTCCTGTTCTGTCTAGCCAGAGAGGATCTTTTATTGTTTATTGACAGGTTTTAAAACCAAATACTCTTAAATAGGGTAACGCTGCCCTCCCTAATAGGTATTACACTGTGGATTGACATTTTAATTTACTTTCAAGTAATTTAAATGAATTACTACTTCTCTACAGCCTGTTGGAGGTGGTGTTTTAATTCTGTTTATTCTGTCTTTCTGCAATTCCAGCTGGTTACAATAATTTGGAGGTTGCAGAGTACCTGTTACAGCATGGAGCAGATGTGAATGCACAGGATAAAGGAGGCTTGATTCCTCTGCATAATGCAGCATCTTATGGGGTAAATATCTGAAACTTTCTGAGACTTTATTAAAAAAAGAAGTGGCACATTTCATTGACAGCATTTTGAGCCAATACTCTGTAGAATGCTTTTGCTATTGAGTTGTAATCTAATCTTATTTTTAAGACAAAATAAATAGTTAGGTCACAGCTTATGTTATAGGTAAAGACTGTTATGAATTTGTAAAATCACAAATGGAGTTTTCTGACCATGAACACCTAGAAAGCCAGCAGGCTGAAACGTGTTCTGTAAAATGCCTTTCCTTACCTGTGACAGTCAGATTTTATCAGGAAGATCTCACTTCCATTTATATGACTGCTGTTGAGACAGCAGTTGTTTTTGTGGTTTTCCTGAATCTTTGTCCTTGAATCAAGTCCTTAACCAAAACAGTTGGAGTACTTTCCAAACTGGAAGTTCAGAATCAGGCATTTTTTTCCTTCAGATCCCTCTGGATTTGGAATTTTGTTTTACTCTGTCCTTTTTTCACAAGGGAACAAATCTTACTCTACTTTTTGCTGGTATGTTTTAGGTGAGGAAGAAAACACCTTGCTTTAATACTTTTTAAAATCATAATGAAATGCATTCTAAGAAAATCCAGAATTACTCTGATTACACAGAAATAGCAGTAATAGTTCTGAATTATTTTAATACACTGTGGTACCTTGGAATTTAACAGGTGTTTTTATTTTTCCAGCATGTTGATGTAGCGGCTTTACTTATAAAGTATAATGCATGTGTGAATGCTACGGACAAATGGGCTTTCACACCTCTTCATGAAGCAGCCCAGAAAGGAAGGACTCAGCTTTGTGCCTTGTTACTGGCACATGGGGCTGATCCTACTCTGAAAAACCAAGAAGGACAAACACCGTTGGACCTGGTCACTGTAAGTGATAGGGCTTCTCTTGGGAAATCTGTACTTATCTATTTGTGACAGCTCATCTAAAAACTGTTCTTTAAAAACACAGTAATACAACCAATTCTGCAAAATTTAAATTACTATTGTTTCTGTGGTATTTTTATGTGCCTGGCAAGGAAAGTCAATAGATCTTTATAAACCTGCTTTAAATAATTTCTTGCTTCAGGCATCTTATTTCAGTATGGAGTGTGGGGAAAAGACCTCAAAACGCTAACAAAATGAATTAATGATTATAATTTGATGCTTTTAATTCCGTGCTTATAGTTTGACTGATACAAAAATTGTGACAATAAAATGTAAGCAGACCTTGTAGCAATATCATTTTAAGAAACTGTTTTCAGCTGTGTTATTTCCAAGTATTATAATGTAATCCAAAACTATATTCAGAATAACTGTTTTGTTTCATAAATTCTGATTTCCAGTAGAAGCTTCTGTTCATTTTTTGTAGCAAATTAATTCTGTTTAACTGTCCCTAAATTTGTTTAGAAATACTGAAGTCTTTACTTTTTACCTTCTTAGAGCTTCTATGTATAAACATTTTACAGTTTCACACATGCTGTTGGCAGAAAAGGCCATTTGTAAGCTGCATTGTAAAATGCATGTTTTCCCAGTATTGTTCTTGAGTGTACTCAAGAAATCTGATATAATGATAGTGCATTCTAGGAAAAAACATTGTGCAAAAGTGTTCCTCTGTTCTAATGAGTTGTTTTCTGCTCCTTAGGCAGACGATGTCAGTGCGTTACTGACAGCAGCAATGCCTCCTTCTGCCTTACCGACTTGCTACAAACCTCAGGTTATAAGTGTGTCTCAGGCTACAGGTTCTGCAGCTGATTCCCTGTCTTCTGTTCCATCCAGTCCATCCAGTCTGTCTGCTGCAAGTAGTCTTGACAACTTGTCTGGTAGTTTTTCTGAACTTCCGTCTGTTGTTGGTACAAACTGTGCAGAGGGAGCTACTGTTCTGGAGAAAAAAGAAGGTGAGGCTTTCTCAGGAGTGAGTGACGTTTCTTAACATATGGTAAAAAGAATACAAAAGTGTGAAATTTCCCATACATTGATACAGGTATTCTGATATATGCAATATTTCAGTTCCTTATGATGCCATTAATTAGGAACAAAAGTCTAAAAGTCTTATACTACAAGATTTTACTGTTTTCCCCTTACAGAGCCTTTAAAATGTTTTTTGCTGAACAGAACTAATATGTGAATTGTGTTTTAAAACAGAAGTCAAATGAAATTTGGCTCCATACCAAGCAGTATTTTACTACAAACTTTATCTAATTTCTAAGAGGTTGTTCTTAGATCAGGTATCTTCAAAGGGTTACTTCTGTGACATTTTAGTTGTCAATATATACTTCTGTTGGAACTTGTATTTCTGGTAGCTGGTTGGCTTGTTCTGTGGAAGCACAAAGACTGCTCTTAGGGAGGTAGAAGAGCAGATTAAGTTGCTACTGGGTAGTGATACAGATATTTAATCCACATCCGCAAAAGACCAGGAATTTCTGTCTCATTTTTGCCACAGACAGGGGGAGATGTGTATGCTTTATTTTATAATATAGATATTAATTCATTGTGAGTTTTTCTTCTTACCCATTTTCAGGTGTAGATTTTAGCATTAATCAGTTTGTGCGGAACCTTGGCCTTGAACATCTAATTGACATATTTGAGAGAGAACAGGTAAGTGGTTATATTTATTTCCAGATACTCAGGGCTAGAAAGCAATGGAATAAATAGTGCCTGGTTAGTATAATGTAATAAGACAGATTTTAAATGAGTGACTGTCAAAACAAGTAGAATAAAAAAAAGGACTGTAACTGGATTTTTTAATTGATATATAAAATAAATGTGTGTTAAAATATATGTATATAAAAACAGATGGGGGCAGTAATGTTCATATCAGTTTAACAGTTGTAGCAGTGTTTCAGCAGTATAAAAGGTAGAGTAAATAAGTAATCTGTGTTAATTAGTAATTTCAGTTCTTGTTTGTGTTCATTTAAATATATCTAGAAGAGTATTTCTCAATTAGAAACATGGTCCCTGCAAACAATGCAAGTTACAAATTGTAGTTTGTAGCATGTCAATTTAGGACAAAAAGTTTGAAGAAAGCAGTTGAGTGAAAGTAAAATATGAAACCTCTAATGTTCCTGTTCTTTTCACACTTGCTTTTTCTCACAACTGTTGTGAGGTATATTTTCACTGTCATTGGCAGTTGTTCTAGTACAAAAAACCTGGTCTTGCTTTCATTATAGATAACATTGGACATATTGGTTGAAATGGGACACAAAGAATTGAAGGAAATTGGCATTAATGCTTATGGCCATAGGCATAAAATCATCAAAGGAGTTGAAAGACTTATTTCTGGACAACAAGGTATATGCTCATTTTAAATTATCACATAATACTGCCTTTACATAATCAATTTGTATAAATTATTTATGTTATTCCAAATTGTATCTCATTAAAAAGAATTGGTAATAAAACCTGATCTAGAAAATGGCACTTCAAATGTTAAGAATGTCTTCTGACTTGAAACTTGAGTACTTTTATTTATGCTGTGAATTACTGTGAATCTTACCTTTCAGTTCTCTGATTTATATTTTTTCTCTGTGGTCACTGTTTAGTGTTTACTTAGGTGAAGTGTCAATCTAGTGCAAAATGCTCATAAGCTCCTTGAGGTAGGGAGTGTTTATCTTCATCAAAGCACTCTGAAGAGCAGAGCACATTCTGTTGGTGAGTTCAGGCCTGTTATGTACCAATGGGTTCTGCCACAGAATGCTGTCTTTGCTCACTCAGAAAGCCAGTTGAAATTCTTACACTTTTCTTTAAAAATAGAGTTGGCATGCTTTCAGTGAACCAAAATTAACATAACAGCTTTGTTCAACAGCTTTAGCTTACATTAAAATTACTGCTAAAGCCTCTTTATTTGTGTAGGACTGTTGATACCAGCACAGTCCTGGGAGTCCTGAATTCATCATAATTCAGTATGCTTCATTTAAGAAGTTTCCTTTAAACATTCAGTATCTTTTAGGCTTTCAATACCAGGCTCAAGCCTTTTGGGTTGACAGACTTAGTTCTTTTGTCAGTTCTTTCTGCATGACCATGGAAAAAGTACTCCTATTGAATTAGTGCTTCAAGTTGCTTTTCCTGTTTCATGATGCCCTTGCCATCAGTAGTTGTGGACTCTGTACAGGAACTGGTTGCTTGCTGTGTCGCTGCCTAGAGTTGAAATGAACTCTGAAGTAAACAAGTGCTTACAAGTAGTTCCCCTGTTGTGGGCATTAGTGTACTAAGCACAGACAAATGGGTTAGTGCATCTGAAATGATGATTCTTGCTGAGAGAAGGATTGATCAGTGTCCACAGATCAGAGAAATTATTGCAGTTTCTGACACTGTTGCTGTGTTTTATTACATTAACAGGACTTAACCCATACCTGACTCTAAATACTTCTGGTAGTGGGACTATTCTCATAGACCTTTCCACCGAAGACAAGGAATTTCAGTCAGTAGAAGAAGAGGTATATGCCATTCTTTGTAGTCTCTAAGTATTTTTGCTATTGCTACTAAAGAAGTAGGTAAAGAAGTATTGCTAGATAATTTAACAGTGCAGTAAACATCACTAAGCTTACGAAAGCTTGCATAAGGATACCTCAGATTCCTGACTTTGACTGCATTACTTATAATCTGTGTTCGTGATGTCTGTAACTCTTTTCTTACGTATATTATTATTGCTTGTACTATTTTTAAAACCTCTACTATATATCAAATCTCTTCAATGTAATATAAATTCTGTGCTACCAATGGATTGCATGTCTGTCATACACAGTTTGAAAGCAAATGATTTAAGAGTTGTAATCACACTAGGCAAAATTCTGAAGAAACATAATTGTAAAGAGATTAGTGACAGTCTTTGAAAACTAGACCATGGACCAGTCAAAATACATTGGTTTTTTTTTAAAAAATCATTAAACAAAAAATCATGTGCATCCAGAAAATCTGGCGTTACTTAACATACAGTCATTGCCTAAAAGTTTCTCTTATGGTTTTTTAATTGTTTTAATATGTAATTAGTTCTTTTCATTATTTGACTTGTGTAAAAGAGATGTGTGTTGAATGTGTTCTCAAAGAATGTAATCCTCCTTAAATTCTCAATCTTCAGATGCAGAGTACTGTCCGAGAGCACAGAGATGGAGGACATGCTGGTGGAGTCTTCAATAGATACAACATCTTAAAGGTGGCTGTTGTTTTTTTATGGCTAGTGGTTTTACACCTTTGGAGTTTTGTCTAAAACTAAAATATCCATAAAATGTTCTACACTTGTTTGAGTTCTGTAATGTGACAAGATGTGCCATTCTGTGACATTCACAGGATAAAGATCATCTTCCAGGGAAATTCAAAGACTAATTTTATATGGAAAAGCTACTTACGGGTTAATGGGAAGAAATTTTATGAGAAAGTGGCATAGAGGGATCTCACAGAAAACTGCAGAATTTTTGAAGAAAAAGGCAGAAGATTTTATAGGAAACAGAAGAGGATTTCTTTTGAGGGAGAATGGCAGGAAAAAAACCACAAGAAGTGAAAGCAAAACTTTTGAGCTCTTATTTTGGCTTGATTTAGCGTCAGACGAGCGTAAAAAACCAGCCAGTAGACAAGTTTAAATAATCTAATGAAATTTTGGTTTGTATTTATGTATTTTTCCCTCTGAAGTAATGGTAATTTTTGTTAATATCGTAAAGATTTTGATTTGCAAGTTACAGTTTTCCCAGTGGAATTGCTGTGCTATTCCTACATAACCTACATGCACAAGACTTTGCAATGCGCAGCATACCTCTGCAGGGGCTTTGCAATTTACTTTCTTTTAGAAGTGTAAGTCTTCATGGAAGGCATTTCTTAATTAACTGATTGGTCTCTTTACTAGTGATTTGGCATCAAGAAGAATTCTAACTCAGCCTGCTAAATTTAAATTAGAGAGTATTTCATTTAAGGATTATTAAGAAGGAGCTGTGTAAAATTGACTTATTCTTAAGCATATAGTTATTATTTACTTGTCATACTACAACAATCAGCTTGTGCAGGATAAGCCAATTTGTGTTTCATTGAGTCCCAAGGAAAGTATTCTTGTTTAAGTGGCAGTGTAAATGTACTATAGTATAGTGGCTATAGGATATACATCTATCCAGTAAAGTGAGCAGAATTTTTCGGTTTCTTTTTGACCATTTCAGATTCAGAAAGTATGCAACAAAAAACTATGGGAAAGATACACTCACAGGAGGAAAGAGGTCTCTGAAGAGAATCATAACCATGCTAATGAAAGGATGCTGTTTCATGGTGAGATGTTGAAATGCACTTTATGAATTTATTTCATCAGCAGCACTCTTTATGGAAGGGTTTCTACTGTCTCAAACAAAGTAAATTTCCTCAGTGGAAGTAGGTTCTAGGTTTTACATGAGTTTTTATGAACAAGTGTTTGTGTATTTCACAAGGAATGATACAATGTACTGTATCATTCTTCTGAAATTTGCATCTCTTTGTCTCTCCCCGAAGGAGACCAAGATGTAAGTGAAAACATTTAAGAAACTATTCCTTGAGTCTCTTTTATCAGCTGTATGACCAAAGTGATTAAATATCAAACTTCATTCTGTTGTAAGTTGTTTTGAGGTGGGATTTTTTTTGTTTGTTTTCTTGGGTTTATCCAGAAAAGATAACTTACCATTAGCAAGTGAAAGCCCATTGGAGGCTCTTCCATGCACAAATACAGAGTTTATCCTGATGAGCAAAGTTCACAATACATCTTCATAAGGAAGGCTACATAGTTCCCAACACAGTCGGAACGAATTATTGAATTGTGATGCATACAAAAATCTGTGTACAGTATTGTCAATATTTTACTTCCTTTCTCTTAGGCTCCCCATTTGTGAATGCAATCATTCACAAGGGCTTTGATGAGAGACATGCCTATATAGGTG
The DNA here is from genome assembly GCF_041296385.1 of Aphelocoma coerulescens. Classification (NCBI taxonomy): domain Eukaryota; kingdom Metazoa; phylum Chordata; class Aves; order Passeriformes; family Corvidae; genus Aphelocoma; species Aphelocoma coerulescens. The sequence goes on from NC_091020.1 coordinate 20,448,158, forward strand.
GCATGTTTGGAGCTGGGATTTACTTTGCTGAAAATTCTTCCAAAAGCAATCAATATGTGTATGGAATTGGAGGTGGCACTGGATGTCCAATTCACAAAGATAGATCTTGTTATGTTTGCCACAGGTAAGTACCTCAAAAGAATCTGATTCTGCTTTTGATAGTCCTAGACTGTCAATGCAGCAGTCGCTCTGAAGAAAGATTTGCTTGGTAACCAGACCTTCTTAATACTCTCTGTATCCTGGGCCTAACAGAAAATTACAGGAAACTTTGACCTTTAAGTCCTAAAGAATCTTCAACCATCTTCAGTGCATTGAACCATATATTTGCCCTTAATACAAAAATCAGACTTACAGAACCAGAGAGTGAAGAGGATCTGCTAGATGCTTATGTGAAAGATGCAGCAATATGAGAGTTTAGTTTGTTGCCTGTTACAGAGAAAGGAGAAATTCAGAGATATTCAGATGCAGTGTTTCTTTGAGACAGATGTACTTTGTAACAGTCAGCCCCACATCACTGCTTTTTCAAACACTGAAATAGAGATGGATTTGGGGATTCTGCCACTAATTAAGTTCTTGAATCCACTTTTCAACATAAACACCTGTTACGTCTTACCAACACCGTCAGTTCAGAATAAACTCATAGGTCATGGAGTCAGTTTTGGTGGTGGCAGTCATTTCAACCAGAAGAATATCTTGTGTTTGTATGCATACTGTTTTGCATTGCTATACAAGGATAAGGTCATCCTTCCAGTATCCTCCTTTGAGTCTCTGCTGCTTTTCATGTTGCTTACTCTTTTCTGGAACTCTCAAATAATGAGAATCATCTTTGAGAGTTAACAGAGGATGTCAGAGCCTTTTCATGTTTTCTAAAGTTTTGAATAAGAAGGGGCTTTTAGTGTTTTCTGCAAAGAGAAAGAAAAACAGAAGTTTGGCAGAGTAAAATGGTACATAACATTAGTCTATAAAAATGCCAGGATTCTATTGTCATTGCAGTAGGTACATATGTACAGAAGTAAGAGCCCTTGTTGAGTCTTGTAATAGTGAAAACATAACAAACTGACAAATGCTGATCTGAGGTACTTTGCATTGACCTGGACTTTGCACTTGGCCTTGATGTTGACTTGGCTGTTGGATACAAATCAAGCATTAGAACACATGTGAATTGTGTTGTCAGGATGATTAATGGAAGGAGGGGATAGAAAACTTTTTCTAAAAAAACCAAAGAAATGAAAATAAATAACAGATAAAGAAAAGGTGGTGGCAGTCTCTGAGCCCATTGTTAAGCATGCTGTTTTCAGTACCTAAGATAAACTTTTTTCCATGTTGCTACCAACCCTTTCCTTGGGCTAAAGAGCTTTCCAAAGTGACTGGAACTTTTGTTCAGCAAAACAACTTGAGAATTTTATGAACCACAAAGATTGACTAAAGTGGCTTCGAGGTTCAAGGTCATAAGCATTGTGTGTTCATGGTCCTTTTTCCCTTTCAACACAGGCAGTTGCTCTTCTGTCGTGTAACATTGGGCAAATCCTTCCTGCAGTTCAGTGCTATGAAAATGGCTCATTCTCCCCCAGGACATCACTCAGTGACTGGGCGGCCCAGTGTAAATGGATTGGCATTGGCAGAATATGTCATTTACAGAGGAGAGCAGGTAAAAGCTTTTGGGGTGGTTTTGCAGACTCTCTTTTGTCTTTTTCAAAGGCATGTAATGCACTGGGGTTTTTTTTCCTAGGTTTGAGGTGCTAGGGCTTGCTTTCGTCTTAGAACAAACTCCTGCTGCGGTTGCAGGTGAAGGGATGCATGTTTCCTGAATGATCCAAGATTTTCCCCTTTGATGTTTTGCCCTTTTTTCCTTTGGCATCAGTAATTATTACTGCAACCTTAGGGTATATCCCCGTGTCCCACAGCCATAGGGAGGAAGAGGAGAAAAGATCCAGCAGGCAGGAATTGTGCAGCAAGATTGATCTATTTAATTATTTTACAAACTCTTTTATAGACAAAGGACCAGCCACCCCTTGGGGTGATTGGCTAAAATCCTAAAATATCCATTGTCAAAATATTTTTCTACTATACCAAGACTTTCAAGGTTGCAGGTGTTTGGTTGTTTACATTCCCTGCTACCTCTTCTGTGAGAGAGAAAAGTCTCTCACGGGCTTAGAAAATAGCAAGAAAATCCTTGCTAGCAGCATTTTTGTATCTACAAATAATTTGTTCTCCTCTCTAACAAACATTCTGAACTTATCCAGAGAATGAAATCGTAATAAAAAATGTGTGTGTCACTCTTGCAGGCTTATCCAGAATACTTGATTACTTACCAGATTATGAAACCTGAAGCCACCACTGAAGCTTAAGACAAGTTACTTGCGGGAAACCATCAGACTTTGGATGCGAAGATATCAGTGGCTGCCATCCCAATAATTTACAAGTGTTTGTTGAAAAATTTCCCATTCCCAGGTGGTGTGGTAGCAAATGTGAACAAAATATACCAGTTTTGACTTGATGAAGCTTTAATAATGTACAGTATGTTTTTCTAAAATTTCAGAAATGTCCTCTTTTTCAGCACTTTAACAGATACCATTCCAGGCATAAACTGGGGTTTGGCTGTACTAAATTATAAACAAAAATTAACTTGAAACAATGGTTTTATACAATACTGCATTCAAATCTAGCAGAAATTGTAATGGTCTATACAGGAACTCATTTTACTAATATTGTGTTCTTTAAAACACTGCATTTACACTGAAAACGTTTTCATTTGTAAAACTGTAAATAAGAGCTTTTGTACTAGCCTGGTATTTATTTACATTGCTTTGTAATATAAGTGTTTTAGAACTGCAATCTTGTACAAAATGTTCTTCCCAGATATTAGTTTGTTCATCTGTGTTTTCTCATGCAAGTTAGATTTGAAAAGTCAATTTTTTTCAGGTTTTATCACTTAATTGTGAGGGAGAAAGCAAATTTTATCTGAAGAAGTGTAGAAGTATCCAACTTTAGATTGAATACACAAATTTTTCTTCTGTATTTTTATTTATGAAATACACATTCCTGAGAATGATGGGCTATGAAAATAGAATGTTCCATACAAATACTAAAGTGGTTTTCCGCCTACTGCCTAGAGTTGCATATTTTATTTCTGTAAAATGTCTTTTGAAGTTTTTTATTTAACTATAGGTATAGTTAACCTGTATCCTCACTTCAGGGCTAGTAGACCTTGCAAGTTACAGTTTTAGTAAATTATTTTCTTTGAATGTAGATGGAAAATTAACCTCAAGAAGTTCTTTCTTGAGTTTCTCTTGCTTACATTTAAGCCAGGAAGTTAAATAGTTTATTCCTAATAGGAGGGCAAACAACTTGGCCTTTTTTTGTATGCTTATTTTGGTAGATTAGTCTACCTGTTGGTGCCCTCAGAGTATGAGCATTGCAAGGTGGAAATGTTAAAAGCCATCCTGTCATCTCCTGTGTCTCTTCCATGTTAACATGCAAGCTGTGGTTGAAGCAGGTGTGTAGGAGTGTGTTTTGTCTGCTTTCAGCTGAGTGGAACTGGTTGGGCTGCACAGTTCTGCTCCCAGCTCAGCCAGCTGGGAGGGGAGGAGCAGCTCTGCCACAGCAGCAGCTGCCTTTGGTAGCCCTGGTGAGGCCCCTTCGACAGAGGAGGAGTGCAAAAGGTACAGCCCCTGTCCAGGTCTCACTCAGGGTTCCTGACTGCACCCATCCTTTCAGCCAGCGCTGTCATAGCTCTCGTGTGTATTCTGCTTTTCTTCCATCTGCAGTTTTTACCTACATATTTCAAAAATATGTAAATACAAATTATAATTTACTTGGGGTTAAAGTGGGTAGGAGTATATTTTAGTTGTTTAATATTTCTACATGCAGAACACTGTCCCAGAAGACAATTTGTTTGCAGGGCATGTTATCTTACCATGATTTTAAATGTAGTACTGGTCAAGATAATGAAATCCTCTTGCTGATGTGGTGGTTATGTGATTATGCTCTATGTAAAAATGTACTGAACCTTACCCAGTTATGTGAGGAAACTGAATAATAAGATTGCAGAATTCTTGCAGAAAGTAATATTGGCTATGAATAAAAAAGGCTTTGATTTTTAGGTACTTTCTCCCAGCATGTTGCCTGTTCCTTAGGTATAGTAATGCTGGAATTTGTGTTCATGCAAAATCTGTTAATTATGTTTAAAACTTTTTTGTTATTGCTAAAATGCTTCATTCTATATGAATGATCACCTAATGTCTTGTAAAATACTGTGGTATGATAGCATTTTAAGTGGTACCACAATGTTGGTTTTGTCTGTTTGGGGATTTTTGGAGCTGTTTTTTTGCATGACATACCTTGCACTCTGAAGATGGAAGCTGTAATGATTTGATAATACTGACTGTTGAGGTGAACCTTTAATCCCTTGTGCAATTAGTTCTGCTTTACCCATCTTGAAGTGTCTTTACATGTACTGTATGACATTCCATATCCATTTAACACTAAATAAATTTAATTCACTGGTTTTCTGGTAGCATGGGAGTAATTACAGTTGTAGTATGTTAACCCATTGTTTTAAATGTAAGCATGCACAGTGCTGTAACTGCATCACTGGAGGCAAAATTAATTGCATTACACAGAAGAGCTTTTAATGTGGGTGAAAACCTGTAAATGCTGTGGAAACTTGTAGTTTGGTATATGGCTAACTAACAACTATAGCTAGGAGTGAAAATGTGTTAGTAATAAACCCAGAAGTAAGCTTCAATTTGTGCACTTAGAACTCCATTATATGGTCCGGAACTGAGACAGAAAACTTGCTTGCATTGGTTCTGTAAAATGAAAAGTAACCTAAAGAGTCTGACCTTTCAGATAACTGCATTGGTGTGATACAGGAGCAACACCAGAAGGAACTGTTTAGATCACTGGTAGTGTTGCAATAAGTAAGTAATTTTATTTCACTAGGACCATTTATGTGGTGGTAGGTTTCCAAAACCAGGTTTGTATAGAAGACTTAGACATGAGCACTAGAGGGCAGGAAAGCAAATGTTTGGTAAGATCAGTGGTAGTGAAAATCTTTAAAGGGTCTTGGGAACACAACTGATAAAATTGCTCCTGAAAATTCCCCCTATCTAGGCTGTAAAAAATTAACTTTCCATTCTGCATTAGATTGGTTTTTGCTTAATTAAATAACTAGTACGAAAACAAGTGGTACAACTAAGCAAATTGAAAATATTAGGATCTTTGCTAAAAATACTTACTCATAAGTTAGACTTTAGTTCTTAGGAATCAAAAACCAATTCATCCACACTCTTCTATCATATATAATTGAAAAAGTTAGGATTATCCATACAGTGCATGTTCAAGAGGTATGTTGGCACTCCTTTTGAATGCAAATGACTGTGTATAAAGGAGTTGCCGCTGTCTTTTCTACCCTGGACTTGCTCATTAGCCGTGTGTGTGTATATCTATGACTACACACACACTTGATCACTCTCTGAAAAATAAATTTTAGAAGTGTCTTTTCCAGGAGAACATCATTGCCAGTGAGGGTGCTGCAGCCTAGGAGCCATTTCCCCTTCTTTGGCCCATCTCCTGAACTTAGTAAGTACAATGGATTTTCTCTTTCGCTGGAAACAGCTCCATGGGTGGCTTTCCTTCTGTATTCCAGTTAAACAAAAATGGTACAGAGGCTCAATTGGTGTTGATTTGAAGCAGCCAAGGCTGCTTTCTTGCCTTCGGTGACCTGGCAGTGAGACTGACTGAGGTCTGCCCCTCTGTGGTTCTTGGAGCTTTGCTTAAGTTGCAGTAGGAGGTCGAGGTGCTGCCAGCAAGGGAAGTGCTACAGTCAAGGGCATAAGGGGAGGTGTGTCCCTCCTGCCCCTGTGGGGCAAGCATAAGCAATCGTGCTTCTGAGAGTATTGAGGGGTTTCTTCCCTCTCCTGTGGCTCACTAGATCAGAAAAAGCTACAGGCAGCCAGAACAGTACACAAAATAAAAAGAAAAAGCATGTAGATTACTGGTTTGAAGGTAGTAAGTTCTGCTCTAAAAAGGGCAAGGTTGGCAACTGAGAGAAGACAGACAGGAGGGAGAGAATAGAAGAAGTAATAACCTGCAAAAAAAGGCAAATTCTACAAGCAGCGAAAAGGCATCGTAGGAATAACAAATGTAATTGTTAGGAATAGCCAAGATAATCATGGTACATTAGCTTCCCAATTTATGTTTGACTTAAAGCAAACACTGATGTGTAGACATTACAGGGATTTCAAAAGGGCTCATCTTGAGAAAAACACATGTTTTAGAAGGGGAAAGCTGCAGCCAAGTCAAAACATTAATGTTAGACCTGGGAAAAAGTGTGTGCAAGAAAAGAAATAGGATTTAAATACCAAAGGCAAATTCCCTGCACAGTAGTTCTTCAGATCTTTCATTTTGAAGCGTTGATTATTTGGACGAGCTGAAAACCCCCAGTAGACAGCATAAGAACAAAGTATGCCACTTTAAATTATCCACCTGGATTCTGGATGGCGGTAGGATGTATATGGGAAGGTGGGGATTTTAATGCAGCCAGAACATTCGAAGGAAATGGAGGTCAGATCCATCTCTCCATCTGCAAACTTGATAAAACTGGTACATTTATGAGTGTGTTTCAGCTGGGCGGTAGCAAAGGTGACTGGAGTGGCTCCTGACAAGTGCAGCCAGGGGAGCACTTACTTGCTTGCAGAGTTTTTAAGTTAGAACCATTAAGAGTTTTCAACAGATCATAGTGGTAGTATTTGCAAACCTTAACATTTAAAATAATTGTAAATTGTTTAAGGAGTAAAAGAAGATGCACCAGTGCCTAAGAATGTGCAATAGAGGCCTTTTGTAGCTGGAAAAGCAGCTTCATGTCAGCTGCTAATACTGTGTACAGATCTGGGGTGGTAAATGTGGGGAAGGAGTAATATTGAATAGAGTAGCTGGTACCCTGAGAAATGGACTTGGAAGTAGTTGCCCTTTTCAGGGCTAGAGGTGTCTGCCTTTGTGTTGTCTTGTTGCTTTTCAAAAAGGTAACATTTGCCAGCAATGCGTTTGCAAGCTTATTTCACAACAAGAAATTTGTTCCGTTTTTTGGTTCTGTGGGCATCATAGATCAATAGATGTGTACAGAAGTTGAATTTCTTTCTAGGCTGATAAAGAAGCTGGTAAGTAAGCAGGTAAATAAATTAAGCAAATAGGTTGGACTCAATCTCGGAGGTCTTTTCCAATTTACTTGATTCTGTGATCCTGTGAAAGGAGGAAAGAGATTTTGTTGCAAAAACAAGTAACAGTAAATCAATTTGTGTATATAATATTTATGACCCAACTGATGAGGATATTGTGTCTAATAGCTTTTAATTATTGAATTAGTCAAAGTAGAAGCTGACAGCAGTTACATTAAGTATTGTTTTAATTAATGATAGTGAGCTATTAAGCAGTCCAAAAGTGCCATCTTTGAATAAATAAACCTGTATATGATGACCAATGTCTGATAGTGGTTCCCTATTTGAAAGTATTTTACTGAAGCATTGGCAAACGTGAAATTAACTAATTGGATTTGAAATTAAAGAGCTTTACTTTGAATAACAAGTATTCATTAAAGCACTTGTTTTCATAAAATAAAGTCTAATTTAGTATTAAGGGAAAATACCTACTTAGCAGTTGGGTACTAAAACTTAAAGATTTATAATAATCAAAAAAATACATTAAAAAGTGCAACTTTACAGATAGTATAGTTCCAGTAATAACATGAAGCCATTGAAACACATTGTGTAGAAGGTGTTATTTGATGCAAAGATTCTAAAGCCAATAATCAAACAGTGAAATAAATCTGACTTCAAACTAAATGGACTAATGGTAAAGCTTATTTCAAAAGATTAGGAATGTGAAAGCACACTAGAAACTGCAAAAACACAGGTCATAAGAAAAGAAAATGTTCTGTTGGGAGTAAATCTCTGCATGAAGAACTGTTTAGCACACAAGGTGGATTTCTAAAGGTGCAGAACAGATCTTGAAAACAAAGGAGGTTTAAAAAAAAGGAGGGAGCAGGAGTGTGGGTGTGTGTAATTGACCGAGCATCTCAGAGTTGTGGCAACTGCATTAACAGAGGAAATCTGGCCAGCAGTACACCACAGGGTCTGAAAAATTCCAGGCTAAATTAGAGTGAAAGGCACCAAGAGTCTTGATAAGGAGGCAAAATTAGAGAAATGTGCTGCTCTTAAGTGTGTCAGATTGCTGAATTTCTGAAATAAACTTACAGTGAACCTTCTATCCAACATCCTACATATATATGCCATGTAAGCATTTTGAGTAACTTTAAAAGCCTCTTGCCATTTGTATAATCAGACTCAAAATGAGATGGAGAGGCAGAATGATGAGCTAGCTCATTTCAAGCAATCGTCAATACTAGCACAGAACATATAAGTCCTGGGGGGAATTCTAATGGGAATAACCCATTATGGGGAGGATTCGACAAATATGGAAACCTGCTTTTTTATGTAATTGTGTATTAGACCATATTCCAAAGCACTTCTGAAATACCAACTGCTATTAAAAGTGTTCTTAGTCAATTATAAATTTGAGAACACTAATAAAAAGAACGGATATTTATAAGATAAAGAAATAGTAGTAATTTCAGACTGGAGCAGTTAAGTGGAATATTTCAGTTAAAAGGAAAATTTCACACTTACTGTAAATAGTTTTATTCAGGGATATGCATTAAAGTTTTGGATAGTTTCATTTATTGTAAGTACCACGTGTACTTACAATTTCTGCTGTAGGGTCATAGTCCAGCAGAAATACTGAAATCACAACAATACTTTGCAAGAGATATGAGAACCTTGTACATGTGACAAATTTTAGGAGCCAAGGACTTCTACAAAATGATCCATAAATTCATGGATTTAGATATGCCTGCTCTCTGTCTTCTGAGACTTCCCTCCTCTCTCTCAGAAATACTAGCTTTTCAGTAAAGGAGTTGAACAAAATGTATGAGTTAAATATTTCATATATCAAGTTTCAGTTGTGTTTAGTTTTTTGTAAAGAAGAACGAATAATGGTGTGACTTTGTACAATTAATAGCTTAATTATTATTGCTTGTATAATAGGATGCACTGTTATGTATTACAGATGGTTTATTGCAATATCAATAAATAACTTTTTTTTTTTTTCTTAAAAAAATCACACTACAAAATAGTTCTTAATATGTCTCCTTCACTGGACTGAATTTACAATACAGATTTTGTGGAGTTTGTGGTTCAGCATCTTTAACCTATTTAACATACTGTTAAAATAGTGGGTTTGGACTCACTGACCTACTAGTTTTAGTATAATGAATTATCTCATATCTGTAAACACTCATTTGCCTCATAATTCTGTTAGTCTCAAAAAAATTACTTAGCACTATATTTATACCTTATTTAGCAATACTGGTGTTTTAAGATTCTCAGGCAGAATAGTTATCTCATATTACAATATATCATCCCCTGTCATATCTAATTCTAACAGTAAAATGCAACCAGGATTTCCCAAGCAAATTCCTTATGTCCTTTAGTTTTAAAACTGACTTTATTCAGGTTTCTTCTTTTTTGTAGCATTTTGTCTCTTTAGACCCATCAGAATTATTTATCTAACTGGCTGCCTTTTGCACCTTCTCCATTGTTGCAGAGAGCAGAGATTTGCCAGTACTAAGCACCTCAGCTTCTCAGTTCAGAGCCTGCCCCTCTCTACACCCTCTGTCTGATCTGAACAAGCATGAGAAATCTGTTGTATGGGGCTGCAGGTTCATGATCTAAAATGAAATGATGTGGGTGGCTTGTGACAGGAATGCACACATCTTAAATGAACAGCAGTTTCCATGGGGATGTCTGTACCTGTAATAGCAGACAGTCACATGTCATTTTTATTGCTGGAAATTCCTGTTTCTCTGCATCATTCTTTATAATTTTGTCTCGTTTCTTTTTTTAGCCCAACTCTGTCATGAAGTGATTTGACATGGAGTTCTGTGATAGTCATGATATCCACTGAGAAGCTGAAAGGCATTTCAGTTCATAAAAATAAGGCTCACCCACCTTGCTCCCAGGTAACTTCGCACAGAAATATCTGCTGTGGTGCTTTCAATACACACCTTTTAAAAGCAAATTATGATAGGATCCTGGAATGGTTTGGGTAGGAAGGGGTCCTTAAAGCTCATCTAGTCCAAACCCCTGCAATGAGCAGGGACATCTTCAACTACATCAGGTTGCTCGAAGCCCTGTCCAACTTGAATGTTTCCAGGGATGGGGGATCTACCACCTCTCTGAGCAACCTATGCCACTGTTTTACCATCCTCATTGTGAAAATTAGATTAATTCTGGCTGGCATTAAAGAAGCTAAATTGCAACTGGTAATTTTAAAGCTTGTATTTGAGAAGGATAAAATGAGTATATAGTTCCAGAGGTATTTTATTTACAGACCTTTGCTTGCTTTGAAATAGAATGTTTCTACTCTCGGTGTTAAATCTTAGGAGTAAGATCACATAATAATAAAGCTGCTTGCTCTTTTAAGTAGTTTGAAATAGATACAGAGTATCTGCCTGAGAGAAAAGGAATGATGTCCAGCTTGTATTTATAGTTTAGGATTCAAAAAATTAAGTTGGGGAACATGCACCACTAACTATTGAGAACAAGGTAGACTAATCTGCATGCTGATGATGAAAAATGCATGTGAAATCTACAGCTCCCTATGTGGAAGGCAGGACAAACCAAGACCACCAGTTCTGCCAATCAGTCATTCACATTTCCCACTGTTTTCCTCTATTGTAGCAAAATGTGAGAAGCTGCTCTCAGGCCACAGGAACAATGCTCTTTATTGGTCTTTACTGAGGCATGATTGGGCATCTATGCAGAGACTGCCAGCCTCAAAGAAGTGCTAGTGGATGACATCTGGCAGCCTTGCTTTGCTACAGATAGATTTATGAGCTGTGAAAGATGGTCAAATTAACATCTTCTGCATTCTTGATAGGATTAGGGACATTCTGGGACATGCAGCCATTTGCATATTGCCCTGACTTACCACATTAGTATTGTGTTGGTGGCTCATTTTAATAGATTGGGAGGCAGTGGGGGCTTTCTCCCTTTACATCCTACACTTTCCCAGTCTTGGCAGTGGCACAGCTGTGTTGGTTTAACAAACATAGCAGAAATCATACTTCTTGCTTTGACTTCTTCCAGCTACAACCTTAATGCAACTCAAGAGCAGCAGTAGTTGTAAAAACCATTTCACTCAAGAAAGGCTGCTCTTCCCTGGGGTGAGCTCACACAGACACACACACGAAGTTGAGTGATCACGCATTTCTATGAGAGTCCACAAAAGTTGTCCCTAGGAGTTAAAGAGAGAAGATCTGACAGAAGCTACCTTTCTACAGCCTCAAGCAATTATTGAAGGTCTTGGAAAAGTTAATTGAATTAATAGAAACTTACCTGAGAACTCTGTTGGCCTTAAATCCCTGTCCCTTCATCCCCTCCCCACACAAGACTTAGACAACATGATGATTTTTTTTTTTCCAATGGTGATCATCCAGTGTTGCTAAAATATTGTTTGTGTTTGTCACTGGACTGGAGATGGTTTCAGTTTGCTTTGCATGCTGAGTGACAATGGCCACACACTCCTCACAAGCTCCCAGTGGTCTGCCTGAGTGGTGGCACAGGACAAAGCCTCTTCCTGGGGGGCAGGGAAGGGTCTTGGCTGGAGACATTGAGCCCCAGGCAGCACCAGGCCAAGGCTGACAACAGGGGAGGAAGAGAGGGCTGGTGGGGCCCTGTGGGATGGCAGAGCTGGTGGGGCGAGAGCAGGGCCAGCACTGGAAGCTTCCATACAAGAGCACTGGCCACCAAGAGTGACCATCATCCCTTCAAGCCCCCAGTGTGGCTCTTAGCCATTGGGGTGGGTAGAAGTGGTAATGAAGGATGTAAAATGCAGCTTAAGTGCACCATTATAGTCCTGTCACTGAAAGAGCCAGGCTTGGCTGTCTTTGGGCACCCACTTCAGCTCCCCTGCCATCCTTCCCTCGGGGTTATGTGAGCACCTGGGGGCTCTGACCCAGCTGAAACCACTCCTGCCCCAGAATGCTTCAAACCAGCCTGGCAGCTTCAGCCAGGGATAAAAGAACTCAAAAAAAAAAAAAAAAAAAAAAAAGAGAGACTAGTCTTGGAGCTGCTATTAACGGGAGATGAATTGCAAGAGACCACACACTCATTTGTGATGTGTGCATAAACACTTGCACTGATGTAGCAACATGTGCAGCAGCAAACAAGGAGAAGGACAAGGCTGCCTTTTCCAGCTGCAAGGACACCTTCTGCTGGCTGAAGGTGATGGCGTCAGCAATGTTCCCCAGCCTTGGGGTGCCTGTGTGGGATAACTGGGTTAGTGGCACAAGCATGTGCTGAACAGGATTCCCAAGGTGCCTAGAAAAGAGAGGGCATCCAACAAATCACTGTTTCAAATTTACAGTGTATTTATATATACTTATTCCTTACTTAGACTGTAATAATAAAAAATAACTGAGCTATCCTTTTACAGGAAATTGACTTTTCCAGCCTAATTTTCCAAGTTACGTATGCCAGTTTTTTACTCTCACTTCCACTGATTTAAAATTAGCTGGTGCTTCCTCCCAAGTGCAAATGACTTCTACTGCAACTGATGTGTGATGGAAATATTTTCATTAACCTCATTCAGGGGTTAGCTCCAAATTTCCCTCAAGAAGCCTACTCCATACTGGCACCTTAGTTTAAATAATTTGAAGGGAATTAGCATCTCTGAGAGTCCCAGCACTCCATCAGGTTGTGGGCAGAGGAACTAGAGAGGTGGAAACATACATGAGCATCAGAGTCTGATCTCCTGAGGCAGCAAAGAGCATGAAGAAGGCAGTGAAACGTCTGCACCACCATGGCAGGTGAGGAGGACCTATGTAAAAAGCAGACCAAGATGTGATAGATTATATTGTGGTAGCATTAGGCATATACTCCTAATCTTGTGATGTTTTTTCATTACTAAGCCATGTTTACCACATGGCCACATTAAAAGGAAGAAGGCAACCAATGCCAGGAGATTTGGGCTCTCCTCACCAGCCTGGTGTTGGCAGAAAGGGCCAGATGGAGCCGCTTGGTGTCCCAGTCATGTGTTGTCCCCATAGGTGCCCCCTGCATATGGCCTCCCCTCCCAGAAATGAAAATAGAAGCTTTATCTCCCTTAGATCTATACAAACTTCCTTTTTAAATCAAACTACTTTTTGTTTTCTGCTGCTGTTTTCCTACATGACCACGGCACCACTAGGTTCCCGGCTCAGAGACACGCAGTGAAAGAAGCCATCCCCTTGCACCTGCCATTTGCCATGGCCCGATAAAGCTCCAAAGGGCCCCGAGGCCATTGAGATGCTGTCGGTGTGTCCATGTGTGGCAGGGCGGGGGCTGCAGGCGTTCATTGGCCCCGTGCTGGGTGGGATGACATCAGGCCCCGCTTGCCATAGGGCCTCCAGCTTGTCCCGACGTCTGCTGAGGGCTGCGAGAGAATAGAGCTGAGAGGAGAAAACCTTCACACTACACCCTCTCGGCTCCAATGAGAACACAGGCAGCTTCAGCCAGGGATAAAAGAACTCAAAAAAAAAAAAAAAAAAAAAAAAAGACTAGTCTTGGAGCTGCTATTAACGGGAGATGAATTGCAAGAGACCATTTCATGCCGAGGGACTTCAGAGAGCAGCATCCCCAAGAGCCATTAGCTCTCAGCGAGAGTCGTGCTGAAGCCCTTTGCTGTCAGGACAGAAGCATGCATATAAATTTTATACCATTTGTCTTTGAGCAGAAACAAAAGATCAGCTCTAAATCCTCAACATCTTGTCTCGACTAACATGAAATAATACTCTCTTGTGTGGCTGTCTTATTACTCTTTTCCCATCAAAAGAATACTAGTGATAAATTTATTCATAATTTTGGAAGGTTTTGCTCTTAAAAATGAAAAAGAAGCAGCAAACACTTGGAGTTAAGGCTATATTTATTCCTGTTAGTGCAAATCATGCTGCTGCTAAGGATGGTGCCTTTGGGAAGTGCATGGTACTTTTTTAAACTGAAAAGAAGCACAGCTTTAAAAGGTTAGTCACTACACTTTCTTCTCCTGCTTTTCATGAAACTAATTCTGAGGACGATACATCTCATGTATTTTCTAGTTACAACTGCAGTCTGAAAAAAAGAAATTACTGTGGGATTTTTTTTGTTCTTTTTCAATCAAGAATTCAAGCCCTATAGACATTTTGGGACCTAAGACTTTCGTTTACTCATGAGAGAATTTCTGCTGAGTCCAGTAGTCAGACTAAATAGGGGTAAATAATCTGGAGAATAAAATGCTTTAAGACATTTTTTATTAGCTTAAGAATGTGTGCTGAAGTAGATATTACATAGAACTTTACATTTTAGGATTTGGATCTCTATCATTGGACCAGACTTTATCCTATGGATTTCCTCTGTTAAATAGGTATTTTAGTACTTTGTGAACATGCAATAAGATATTAGTTAGTTCTGTGTTTTGCCATGACGCTTCCATCAAATATTTTTTCATTTTATGCCAAACAAAACAGAAAATAATGCCATGTTAGAGTCTAAAATTAACTATAACTTAGTTCTAAGAAGTCTTACTTTACATGGAGCAGTTATTCCTAGGTTTCCTCTAATAGATTAACACAAAAGCTTCTCAGGCTGATGCAACCACTCTAGAGTGGGTGTGAAATGAGTGAGTGAACTGCATGCCCAGGTGCTGGTGTGGGATGGTGCTGTGTGTGCCCCAGCAGGCAGCAGAGCCCTTGTTAAATAAATGCATGTGCCTGTCCAGGGTGCAAGGGCCAGCAGCAAGGACAGAGCTCTGAAATATATCTATAAAGAGATACTTTATATTTTTTTTAATATTTACACGTTTGTTTGTTTACGTCGGTGAAGTAGCTGTGTGTTTCCCTGAGGTGCTGAGACCCTGGGGGCCAACCCTCAGTGTCTGTCCCTGCTGGCTGGGGCCGTGAGAGCCTGGGGGAGATGGGGCTGCCCAGGGAAGGCTGGAGCGGATCCCATCAGAGCCCGGTGCTCGGGCCGTGCCGCTATTCAGCAATCAGGGATGTGGGCTGAGCTCGGGCTGCGCCTGCTTCCCCTCTCATGCCCTCCCCCCTCCAAGAAATGTGCATCATTTACCTGCTGAGGGCTTGAAATAAATTGAAGAAAAATTCTGCCTTCTGAGAGGCAGTGCAGACTGTCCCCACTTCACAAGGCACAGCCCAGACAGGATAAGGCTAAGCCCTGAAATTATTTCTAAAGCTGTAGATATTTTATACATACTTGTACTTAACAGATCCCTTCCACGTAAGGAAGGAGTGTGAGGGCTGGGAGAGTTAATCTAAACTCTGTAACTGTATGGTTAAAAGCCTCTTTCATGTAACTGTGTTCATGAACTGAGCTTGGAATTCTGAAAAATCCAGATTATTACAGAGGAGGGAATTTGTTGTTTGGCAAATTGACAAAGCCTGCCATTCACTCACCTCATGTGCTGCTTGGCTTTACAGTAAATCTTAGGGCTCACAGCACAAGGGAGGCCTGAAATATGTCAGAGGCAGTTAAAGAGAAATTCCCAAAGATTTCAGGTTCGGTTATCCAACCAGCTCCGACTTGAATAGTTGCTTTTTTTTCCTTTTTCATTTTTTTTCTTTCTTTTATTTTTGTGCCTCCTCCTTATTCTTATTTGTTAATAGTCTGATGGCTTTTAAATTGCACCACAAATCTCTAAAAACATTGCATCCCTTTGCAGACTGCCCCAGCACAGGTTGGTCATAAACTCAGGTAGGAAACATCAATGTCAAATGATAGTATGTGGAAATATTAAATATGCAAATACAGGCAAGTACAGCTGGTAGAGCTGAGGGTTGAACTATGACTGCCTGAGCAGTTTTCACTTGTTGAACCTCTGAATTCAGAGGAATTGTGAAGACATGACTGAGAGAGAAAATCAGCATTTTCCAGAAGGAAGTGCCTCGTGCAGAACCCAGGAAAGAGTAATTCCTGTTGTATGGACTGAGACTAAAGACTGAACCACTCAAAGTCTGGGGTCTGCAACTCCAGACCTATCCTGGGAAAAGCTCTGCTCAGATAGTGATGAAAGAGTTATTCCATTTATTAATTTTTGATGTCACTTTATAGAAAAGGATTGCTACACACAGCCAGACAGCTTACTGCCTTCCTTCACCTTCCAAATTAGAGTAACATCTTGTAATTCTTCCTTCAAAATCAGAACTTGATGAAAGAGATTAGCGCTATTTAACAGGATCAAGGGCTTTCTCCGTGTAAAGAGAGCCAGACACATTAATTGCATGCCCAGATTCAGAATCATTGATTCTCTCTAAAGGAAAATCAATAAATGGTATTGCCAGCTTTTGAGATTCTGTTGGAACCTCCAGATACTGAGATGAGCTCAGCAGCCATAGGAAAGAAAACAATGCTGTGTGCAACATGGCAAAAAGATGATTTTTAAATTTTTTTTTTGCCTCTGAAAACTTCCTGAGTTAGAGCTCCCAGAATTCAATTTCTCGAAACTAAAATGTCAATAATTTGTTTTTGTTTTAAGGTAGCTTATGCTTTTCCTTAAAAAACAGACCTAGTGTCCTGATATGTCAGCTGGCAGCACCCTTGTGATGACAACCGCAGCAGCAGCTGCATGTGGGAAAGGTTAATTATGCCCAAAACCACCTTCTTCTGGGAGGAAAGATTTTTTCAGGCCTACAGGATAAACAGTGAGGTTTTGGGTCTGGTAGGTTGGCCACACTGCCTCTTCTTGCTGAGGACAGTCAGGAGGCACTGAATAGGAAAGGATGGGATGACAGGAGCCACAAGAGTGGTGAAGGGCTGCTAGAGCTGCAGTGGGAGAGCAGAGGTAAAGGTGGGTGCAGGGGCAGATTTGGGGGTCTGAAATAAA